>NW_015625590.1:1046603-1090361 GCF_001515625.1 Sinocyclocheilus rhinocerous | reverse complement strand
CTTGAGTAAAAACGCGTTGAAGACTGAATCATGGAGTTTCCTCTCCACTGCGAGTGTGACTTCACTTTTGCTGAAGCTACATTTGAGTCTGAAAGCAGAAACTGTTGAAGATGAAGCCCGGGAGACGAAATTTAACACTCGCCAAGCGCAAATTGCAAGTAAAACTTGACTTTGGTGAATAAATAAAATGTTGCTGGGTCAGTTTGCTAAGAAATACAACATAAAACATTTTAAGTCAAATTGTAAGAATGATTAACTAGTTGCTTATTAGCATGTTACACATAAACACACACACACACATTGCACAACTAGTCAGCTATACTTCAAGCTAGCGACTACTGCAGCAAAACATCTCATCATTCATGCAGATGAAAGTACACTTATGTATGTCAAACGCATCTTGCCAGCATTCACATGGCATGCATGCTACTCAAGTAGGTTTTAGGTGAGCTAGACTGCTGTGTGATGGAGATCTATTAAATTTTTTTTTTATACCTCTGAGGGCGTTTGTGATGTTTAAAAGTGTGAGTGAGAATGAATTGCTTCCTTCCAGGTTCTTTTCATTATCATAACCTCACCCTCTCTCCGCTCCCGTACACTCCCTTTCCCCCAATCTCATATCAAGTGCTCTAAACCCATCCTCCTTCAAATTTGACTGACGGTTCCCCTAATCCTACCCAATACCTAAACTTAACAACTACCTTACTAACTATTAATAAGCAGCAAATTAGGAGTTTATTGAGGTTGTAGTTAATGGTTTGTTAATAGCGAGAATTTGACCTTAAAATAAAGTGAGCGTTGCGTTCACACAACAACTTGTGGAATCAGAAGTTTATGAAAGCTTTTAATAGTGCTTAAAGTTTTCTCTAGAACAAACATTCAAAAACAAAACAATATGAGAAATTATGTGTTTTTATGACAGATGCAGTTTCACTAACAGACACAATCAAAAAAATTTCAAAGGACAAACAGCTGTTAGCTAAACAGCAAAACAGAATTTCATGGTTGGAAATAAATAAGTTACGTAAGATTTCTCAATTGGCAAAACACTTTTTTGTTAACTGAAATCAAGCTGATAAAAACAACAACACTAAATTTAAAAAATGTTTTTATTAAATCTAGAAATTTTGCAACTAACTGAAATAAGTTTAAGCACTACAATTACTAACTAGAAATAAATAAAAACTAAAAGCTGAACTAAAAATAAATAAATAAATAATAATATTAATAGTAATATTAAAAAAATAATACATAAATAATACGAAAATAACACTGATCAGATGTCAGATGTGGGGATCCTGGCCACAAAGTTTGTTTGCCGAAGTTGAAACTTCTGAACCTAAACACAAATCCACAGAGCAGAAATACTGACAAATGTGTAAAAGGAGCAAGGAGGGGCTGGAGGGGGTTTTGGGGAGAAAACTACTATTAGACTAATTATATCAGACCACTTGAGCTATGGCTGCTGTCATTTACAGATGGCCCCTCCATTTCATTGCTGTTGAGAGGCGAATTAAGGAAAATAAAAACAAATGCATGAATTATATTAAATGAACGCTCTCAGAAACTTTGAGGCCCCTTGCTGTGCCATGCTCAATTTTTCTCCTACGTGTGGCCCTCTATGACACTTCCATTAATAAGCGAATATTAAATCAAGTTCCTCCACAGGCGAAGGCCTTCAGATCAGCACCCATTGAAGGGGGAGTCTATTACTGCAGCAGCCTCCAAAAAACTGAGGAGGGTAAAAGATATCTGTGTGAATGGAATATTAGCCTGGAGGGCTCATGTAAGACAGCAAATATGTTAGATAGGGGGCAATATGCCGCCGTGAGTAAACCGAACGAGGCAGACTCACACAATCCGTCTGCTTTTCACACAAATGAGAACACAGACAACAGGACAGGTGAGCGGCTCTACAGTCAGAGCTCTCACTTCTAAATGTCAGTGTATCAAAATAGCATCAGCTACTTCTAGGGATGATGGGAAAGCATGCATATCCGTCACTAGATCTGAGTGGAAGGGAAAATGGCTGTCTCTAATTCACCAATTAATTTAATTCTAGTTTGCAAATAGCCCACTACAATGTAAAATATTACATTGACTACTAAAGTAATTTAGTAATCAATATTTTTGTCTTGTTTTTAAGTAAAAAATTTAAAGTAAAAATATTAAAACATCTTTAAAAGAAAATACATTTACTTCAGAAGCAAACTTGATTAAAAAACATAAAAATAAACAAACAACCAAAAAAAATAGGTAAGATTAAAAATGCTTTCCAGAGAATATATCCTGAATTACATTATTAGTAATGTTTTAAGAATAATTATTTTCAGTAAAATTGAGAGATTTATGATTTAATAATAATAATAATAATAATAAAAACACTGACCAAAAATATGCTTAATTCAATATATATATATATATATATTTGAACAACAACATCAACAAATATGTTTGTTTTTCAATTTTTCTTTTTAGGTAAATTAATTTCAGATTTTTTTTACTGAAAACAAACAAACAAAACTGATTAAAATGATTTTGGTGGTCAATATGAATTGAGCAAACACACTATGAAAGGCTCTAAAAACAGCAGGGTGTCAGACAGATGATGACATGCGTCATAAGTTCTCCTAAGTGTTAACTCCTGTCTTGAAATTGTTCTCGGACTGATCTGGATCAAAGCTTACACACTTAAATTAGCTTTTCCCTTGTCACGATTAAAAAGCTTCTAAAATAAGGGGGGAAACCAGCACACTGTAAGTGACAGCCCTGGTTAGCATCACGTACTGAGCTATGACTGGCTTCTGTATTCTCAATAGACCAGCGCTAATAAGACATGGTGATTCGCTTTTATATCTCCAGAAGCCATCAATGGGGATGTGCTCATTAACAGATCAGGAAATTGTTTTTGTAGCTCAATACTGCTGTGAAACTAATTCATACATTACCATCTATGATGAATTTATTTAAAAAAACTCCTATTATGTGCAATGTGTTTAAGAGCATGCAATCATTTAGACTTTCATTTAAAGGAAGAAAAGGAAAGTGTTGCCAAAAGGACACATACTGGAGGTTAAGTATATTGCTCACATGGTTGAAAGAAATGTAGAGAACATTATAATCAACAATCATCAATACGGTCAACATTCCTTGGCATTCCCAAACTGGGATCTGAACCAGAAACTGTCTGGTTGCTGGCGTTGATGCCTAATCCACACATGCCTCAATGTCTGCAAGACAGTTTATTAGTCATTATCATGGCTCTTGACGGCACTTTTTTTTTTTGCTAAGATGTGTCTTGTTTATTGCCAAGATCTCAAGACTGCCTTCCTTTGAACTACAGGCTACTGAATATAAAGTGGAGCACTACTGTTTTTAAGAGGGCCGAGAGTCAGTTCTGTGGAGCACTACCATGAAGCATTAAAAAATATGCCAAGAGTTTGGGAATAGCAAAATTCTTCCCTTTAAATGTGCTGTCAAAACAAAGACATTTTTTCATCCATTCTACACACTCTTCCCATTTTCACTTATTATTTTATGTAATTCTATCTCCAGTGGCCACAAAAAGTATTTGAACACTTCAGCCACATTTAAAATGCCTGAACTTATTTGCATTAGATAAGAAAACATCAAACCAAGGGGATTTTTTTTTCTTGTTACATCTGAAATTTCTATGGAACTATTCCACTATCATTTGACAACCAGAAAATTCCCAAATACTTTCTCATCAAGTTTAATCTAGTGTTTTATCATTTCAAATCTAACAAACTTATTTTTATAAAATATTTTGCTTGAAAAGTGTGCATGTGTTATCCTTCTTTACAATAAACACCACTTGGTTTGTCATTTTGTATGTACTACAAAGACATTAATTTATTTTAAAGTGACTTAAAAGGATAGTTCACCCACATATGAAAATTCTGTCATCATTTACTCAAGCTCATGTTGTTGTTTTTTCCCGTCAGAACACAAAACAGAGACATTTCTCGATATCTTCTTTTGTGTTCCACAGAAGAACCTAAGACACAGGTTTGGAATGACATGAGGGTGACTAAATGATGACAGAATTTCCATTTTCGGGTGAACTATCCATCTAAGTGTCTAAATACATTTTGGAGCCACTGTATATGTTCTCAAACTGAATGCACACAACAAAAAATACAACAAAAAAGGGGATGCTTTAACAATACTTATCAGTATGTGATACTTTGTCCAAATGCGGCAACTAAGTGATACAATCAACTTCCAACAAATGGCTTGTCACTTTATACTCATGTACATGACGTTGGATGTTTGGATATCATTTATCACATGCCAGCAGGCTGACAGTTGAGCGGTATGGAGCCGATGGTTGTGTAATACATATATACGTGTCTGAGTATGTACCGCACGAGATATGAACTGGCAAGCATGAACGCATATGTCGCATTTCCCGATTAATTGCACAGGGACTGTGACCGCAGTCAAATTGGATATATCTCGACAGTACATATGCATTAGCGGCCACGTATACAAGCTCACGTATATATGCATTCCCTCAAATCCACAGGCGAAATGACAGTGCTACCACAATTCAACATGCAGCAAATTGCAAGGATGCACAAATCCCTCGCTTTCCCTTCTCATCTGTCCCCCTCTCTCTCTTTCTCTCTTGTTTTAATGAATGGCAGGGTGATGAATAAACCACATGAATCAAATCAATCATTGAATGAAGGAGAGGCGGGTACACACCTGGGCTCTTATACTGATCCGGGCTGGCCAGGTGCTGGAGAGGGGAGTTGCAGGCTGATGTGGCATGCTCGCTTTGCAGCAGCTGAGCCGCCTGGGGGCCCAGGGAGCCATAGTCCGCAAAGGAGAAGGGGGGCCCCCGTTGGTCACTTGGCGAGGAATAGAAACCGTAATCGGGGAAGCCTGGGAGATACAGTACAGGGGAGGAGGAGGAAGGGAGGAGGAGGAGGAGTGGGATTTTTACTATTGCATAGTAATGTTATGAGGCAATGCTTAATATCTGACTTGCATGGTTGTACAATGCAGCGTGCACTGGGAAAATAGATGGTGAGTTTGTAAAGCCACATCTTGCTGTTTCCCATCTGTGTGACTGTGTGTGTGAATGTGACGGTGAGTGTGTGAAGACTTGCTGGCCACCACTTTACACTATACTACTATAAATACTTGGGTTTGCTGCAGACGGAGGTACTGACACACTACAGATCAAATAAGCAAACGGAAGTTGTGGTTTAAAAAACTTTTATTTGATGATTACATAAAAACTGACTGACCTTAATAAATGTTCTGAGAAAGGAACGCTCATCATTAGACATGCTAATTTGGATTCAGCATTCACAAATACAACAAGCAGAAAAATAACTAGAATACCACTGTTAACCGAACCTCAAAGCATGCGTTACATAATGTCATCCTCCTTATGAGGTTTATAATATGTGGTTAATTTTTCTTTAATATGTCAAAATATTTATAACTATAAGAATATTTTATTGTGTGTGAGTACACGTGCGCTTTTGTGTCAATCTGTTGAACAAACTATTTTGAGTAAAAGGACTCTTAAATATTACATACAGTGGCCTTAGAAAGTTTTGGGATAGTAAGGTCAGATTAAAAAAAAAAAATGAATGTCATGCATTATATGTCACAAAATGCATTTATTTTGAAATAAAAAGAAGTGAAATACTTCCCAAAAAAGGAGTTTTAATAAAGTTCAAAATGAAGATAAAAATTATTTAAACACTTTCTGGTAAAGTAATTTTGGAAAACAACAACAACATCAAAAACATCACCATTTGATGCCACTTTGTTTGATATTTCATATCTAATGCAATGATATTCTGACATTTAAAAGTGAGACTTCAGCATCTAAACACTTTTTGGGGCCAATGCACACAAATAATTATAAATTAAATTAAATACTAATTCCCCAAATGTTGCTTGTATACAAATGAAAAACAACTATTACATAACCAAACTCGAGTCTGTCACTCTCTCTGAGTGAAAAGCAGACAAATATGAGAAGATGTAACCAGTGCTTAATTTGTAAATGAATAATTTCTGGATCCAAAACAGCAATTAAAAGGTGCTGTGACTGACACTGAAAATACAACTTAAGTTTTCCCAGAACATTCAATGATGTCACTAAACGGTGATGCCACAATTATAAGAGAACATCGTTCACAAGTTTCTGCATTAATCTAACTAGGGCAAGCTTCAAACCCTGGGTCAAAAATGGGTTGCCAGGATGATTTTAGGAAAATGTATATCTAAGATACATTAAAAATAACAAAATTTGTTTTCATAAAAATAAAATTCAATCATAGTATAGGTATAAATAGGCGGAAAATATCTGACTTAAGTAACAGTTTTAATTAAACGTGCATCCTTGCTTTATTTGACAAAATCACAAATATTCTGTTGTTATTTTGAGTGAGCAAAAGTAAAAGTAAACACTTTGTGCTTTTGAATTATGTCTTATTCTTATCTGTATGACCAAAAATGATATATTTTATGTTTCAGCTGTTCGATTGCGCCGGCGCCTCGCGCGCGCTCTCTCTCTCTCTCTCACTCACACACACACACACACACACACACACAGACATCACATCGCAGTCTGTTCATTATCAAAATACAGTCAACCAAAAATATAAAAGGTTACACTGGTCAATTTAAATAGTCCGTGGTATAACTGGTCCACTTTGTGACCAGTTATACCCACTATGCCAAGCACATTTTTGCTCATGTGAAGAGGATATTTCTGTCGATATACGAACGCGCGTGAAGTAGGCTACAAAGCCTCTACATTATAAATAATAGTTTCATTCAAATACATTGCGAATATGGAAACATTAGGATTTGTGCCGAATGAGAGGTACGTGAGCCCAATAAACGCCTGGTACTTTCAGTTTTGCTTTGTTTTGGTTTCTTTAGGTTTATATATTTTTATTTCATTCTTGTTATGTTCTGAATACCGTTACATTTATATGATTTGTTTTGGAGTGAGCTATACTAACGTATATCTATGTTTATAGTGTTTATAATGTTTATACATTATAATATTTCACTTTATTTGGTATTATTTCTGGCAAAGCAGTACCAATTAATGAGAGCGAGCAAGTTAAGAAAGCTGACTGGTCACGGTCAAAAATATGTTGAGGACCAATACATAACCTCCAAATACATAAATCTGTCACAATCTAATGCTGGATCCTTAAAAACAATTACCGGAATGCAAAATTCCAAAATCTGACAATTTCCCGAACAGGATCCGGCTCAAATTAAGCACGGGATGTAACCTTGTAGCTGAGAAGAAGACCTGAAAATTATCCATAGCTGATGGGGTGTAATTAAGCTGACCCTGTCCTGCACTGCCTGCTGTTGTTACAGACGTGGAACTGTGAACTTGAGGGAAGGTGTTAAAGAGAGGGATGGAAGGAGCTCACAGAACTCCAGTGTACCTGCGCTAACTGTTTATAAATAGTCAATATAGCCCCTCTGCTAGACCTTTATATCAGCCAACCTATCAGCCCAGAGAGTGTCTCATTAGAGCAGCCTTGGTGAGGTAGTACATACGATTCTTCTTCCTTTTCCTCTGCTTTAATTAGTTTCAGATCTCAGATATACACAGCAGAACAAATGAGGTCTATGCCAGCCTACATTTAAGAAGAGTTGAGGGAGTGATAAAGAAATATAAATAAAAGAAAAGAGAAAGGAATGCTGATTCTCTCACAGGCTGTAAGCTGCACTGCTCTGACCTTCTCCAATCACTCATTAATTATCCACCTCTAGTCTGCTGACTGCTCACCTCAGCCCAAACCTTGAGTCTACTCTAATGGAAAAACAACAATGGCTGCATTTTTGGTCACCAAACACATTTGTTAAGACCCAGAGATTTGTTGGTATTGCTTATACACTACATGGCCTAAAGTAGGTGGACACCAGTGTAATTCTCAAACAAAAATGTTCGTAAACCAATTTTTTTTTTTTTATATTTCGTCATCATTAACGAAGAATGTCTAAGTCATACTGTGATTATACTCTTTCCGCAACAACTCACTAAACCTAATTTATAGTTCCTTACGTCTTCACAACAAGGACTTGTTTTTTAATCCAAAATTTTTTTGAATATTTGGTTTAATTAGGCACTGGTCAAATAAAATGTTGTTTTCATGGATCAAAATGAGTAAAACTGACTAAATTAATGAATATGACAAATAAATATTAAACTGAAATCTCCTTACACAAACATATAAAGTAGAATGAGGTGCACCAAAGCAAAATACATAAGGATATGGTTTTAAGGATAAGGTGTGGAGGAAATTGACTGGCTTACACAAACCCCAAACTTGAACCCCTATTGAAGACCTTTGAGAAAAGTCAAATCCCTGCAACCAGAGGAGTAGAAGCTGTCAGGAAGGACTGACTCCCCATTAATGCCAATGGTTTTGGAATTAAACAAGCACATACAGATGTGGTGTTTGCTGTCCACATATTTTTGGCAATGTGGTGTACCTTTCTCGGGCGTCTTTCCAAGAAAAAGCTAAATAAAATGTGTTGCAAATTCCTATATTTGCATACTGTTTCAGGGACTGCCAAAACAGACCGGAGAAATTCATAGGCACAAGCACTGAAAAGATGCTTACGAACAGTAAACAGAAACGAGCATGAAAATCCCCATCCTGCCAGTACCTACACTCCCAAACGCGAATAAATCACAGATGCATCCCGACGTTCAAGCTCTCTCCCGCCAACTGTGCAAAAACGAAGGAAATGCCTGAGGTATGCTCAGAATCTTCAAGTGTTTCGGCTTCCCGGAGAGGAGGGGAAAGCCCACTCCAGTGCGCACATCTTTAATCATTTAAGGAAAGCAACCAAAAATGCACTTAGGCTGAATCCATTTTTGATGGGCCTCTAATAGATGGGCGTCCTTGAGGTTCAAAGGGAACCCTGGACGCTCCTCTTAATTAGACAAGCTGCCATCCCGTCCTGTTTCCCCTCATCCTCCTAATTAGATCTTTAACAACAAACAAATGAAGACCTTTTACAGGCGCGTGTTGCACAGCCCGCCTCGTCCCCACCAAGAAAGGGGGGGGCACAGAGACATTCTTTTTGTCTAACGCTCCCCGGCCCTGCCGCGTGCGACAATGGCTGGGTCCTGCCGCAATCTGCATAAATATTCCGCCTAATTTCCATGGAGTGGGAACGGTGAGACACAAAATACGGCATTACTGCACGTACAACAAACACACCTGGTTTCTTTGTTTGCATTGACATAGAAAATTAGACCTGAAAAGCTGTTCGTTTTAATGCAGTGGCAGGAAAGGTCTTATCTAATAACGGCCTGCAGAAATTACGTTTATTATCCAGGTAGATCACGTCCAATGACAGTGCTATCTGAAGCAGAAACACGGAATAAAATGCAGTTAAAAAGTGCCCATTTACTGTCTATAGAGAAAGCCATCTGGCGGAATAGGGCTGCTTGATTACCTTTGCCGGCTAATTCTCTCTCTAAGCACATGCAAATGATTCACTTTGACCAAGTGGAAGTGAGGGGGAAAAAAAGTGGAGCTAAATTAAACACTGCCGTTTTTAAACATCAAAAGTTGCCACAATAATGGCTCCTCCGTGATGCTCCACAGTATTGTACGCTGCCAATCAGACAGAGAATAGCACTCTGAATGTTTTATGCCTCCGTGAATAACTCAGGGATGAAGCGAGGACGCAGGGTGTGAGTTTTGCGTGCGACTATGTGTGTCCTTCCATTAATAGGCACCGCGAACACTTTCTTTAACTGCAACCCCACAGTCAAACTACACAAAAAGCTTAATATCTTCTCTTCTCCTTCCACAAAAACAAATACAGTACTGTGTTGTGTACCATGGGCCTCTCCCCTTCGCTCAAAGAGAAATCTAATTACTCTATAATGGCAGGTTTGGGGGGAGCGCGTACATCGTTGACAGGTGATAGATGCGTAAACTCACTTCCCCCGACTTGATGAATAGCGGTATAGAAACGTGAAGCTTTCGCTCGTGGTGGGCGTACGACAGCACCTCGTCTATTCATCATTCTGCCCCTGTGAGCTTCACGGAGGCCCGTGAACACACTCCGAGGTCGTGTCTGAACAGCTGGGAGTAGGTCATCCAGATGTGCCTTTGTCTGGGCAACATCTGCACTGAGCCCAGACCCCCAAGCAAGGGGAGGGACGGGGGCCGACGTGGGAGCGAGCTCAGAATGGATGCACTCTGGAAGGTTGTCAACTGCACCATTACGAAGCCCATCTGGGTGCTTCAGAGCTGTTGCTGAGATGAAAGCACTAGTTGCTTTTTACTCCCCACCCCACCGCTGCAGCTTTGTGTTATTATACATAATATCTGTCAGAGCAGCATCAAGAAACAGATTGCTAAATACATGAATACGTAAATAAGAGGCCCTTTTATCAGCTGTTTAATGAACAGAGAGTGGCAATTTGTCATACATGCATCAACACAGTGGTGGATAGACTTTTTTTCTAGTCGCATTAAAGTCAGGACTGCATCAGTTGACAGCCAGTGCAATATCAAGACATGGGCAAGATTGGTCAATATAATGAGTTCAATAAACTCAAAGCTATTTTTAAATGAATTATACAGTAAGTTTAACACTAAAAATGAGGGAGTCATAAGTAAAGAATAAAACCTTTGCAGCAATAAAATATAAAGTGACTAGTTTCTGGTTAAACACATCTCGTATCAAACTGAGATTACCTGTCCTGAATTACTCCTTATTTGTCAAAATGGACAGTAACTGTGAATGCTAGCCCTCAGGATGGTACTACAGTGCCTCAGGCAGTCATCTTTCCTCACACACGAACATCTACTTGGCTAACATGTTTTCTGGGCAAATAATCCATAGGCCTGCTTGTATTGATCTGTAAGGCTGTAGGGAAAATAAAGTGCTAAAGCTCTAGATTGGCAGAAGATACATATATGTTTGCAATGCTATTCACAGAAAAACACTGTGACAACTGATCTAAATATAATGACTGGATCACTCATTGCATTCTAAACTGCCGACAGTCAGTGAAGCCACCAATATGCTAAATTAATAATTAATTTAACCGCCGTTTAAATCATCACCTGCTTCAAAATGAATGGTGTTAACGAAATCATTGTTGAAACATTTGCAGTTAGCCTACTGTACGAATAAAAACACTATAACAAAATTACATAATGACTACAAGGCGAATGAAGGTATATGTGTATACAAATCTTTCTTCAGATTTCAGAATATGCACTTTGTCATTTGTTATATATATGTTGAGGGCGTGTCCGTCTGATGTTTATCATGTTCATCTGATGTTCGCTACTGTAATGAAGTAACTTTTTAATAAGCAGGGGAAATTCCCGACATTAAAAAAATAACCGTTTACATGCCTAGAGTGTTTGCATTGTAAGAATGTACAGGGATACTTCAGATTTAAAAACGCTGACTTGTTAGGTGATGTTTTCTCATTAAATTAGTACGCTTTCCTATTAATTCAATAGAACGTTTACGCACACTAGGGATTACCAATATGGCGACGCGGCGGCTTCATTTTCATGACGTCATGAGCAAACCAGTTCTCTATTATAGATCAGTGACTGTGACAGATTTTATCTGTCAACATCTGACATTGTCATATACAGTCACATCAGCATCACACTGCAGTACAACAACACAATAAAAAATAAAAAAGCAAAACAAAATAAAAAGAAAAAAAGAAAACAAAAATCTAAACAAAAAACATTAATTAACATTTAACAATTAACATTAAACAAATTAAATAAAAACAGAGAAAAATACAAATCACAAAACACAACAAAAGCAACAAAATGCAAAATAAAACAAAGAAAAAACAAAACAAAAAACCTACAAAACAAAAAGCAAAATGAAAATAAAAAAAATAAAAAACAAACAAAACCAAAAAAAAAAAAAATGCTAAACTAAAAGCAAAATCATCAACTAAAATAAATAAACTAATTCATTAATAAAACAAAACAACAACAAAAAACAAACAGTTATGATGTTTTTGTCTGCTAACTCCTCACTTTCTGCTTCATTTAGATCTTAGGAGGAATTCAAGTAGTCAAATCAATCAGACCAATTACTAAGGTCTTTTGATAAAAACAAATTATTAAATTGAGATGAGTTCTGTGTCAGACACCGACACAAAATTCTGTTCATCCAGCAGAAAAGTCTCAGTAAAACTAAAATGTGTTTGCATTGCAATTTAACCTCATGTACTGTTGGTCGCTACTGAAGAAGGTAGAAAAAAAAACTCTTTCTCTGCTTGGATCAGGCTCAGTGCAGTCAGAACGGCTCACACCTGACCTGTCAGCAGTCTATTACCACAATTAGCCTGCTGATGTTAGCGAAATACTGCCATTTACAGAGTCTTTTCATGGGGGGACGATGGAAAAGCTGACATTTCGCAATGTGACTTTCAAACACTTTTTTAAAAAAAGCTCAAGGACTGCGACCTGCCTTGGAAATAGCATTTCACACAATCATCTACTCCAGGCAGAAATGTCAGTCGCAGAAGGGAATCCGTACACTCGAACAAAAACAGACTGTCGTTCTATAAAAAGCACTGACCCTGCAATTCCATACTCAAGAGACATTATGTTTTATCTCTCGGTCTCTCAATCTCTCTCCACTTGAATAATGCCGGTAGCACTCTTCCTTTCTAACACATCCTTTACTAAGGTGCCAATAAACTTGTCAAAAGTGCCTTCAAATTAGCGAACGTCCACAATTAGCTACCTCATTTCCACCTATGTCATCTTTAAAGAATTACAATCGCTCTTTGCTGCCTCCACAAAGCATCACTCTCCATTCAAAGATGGTCTTTTCTAGTCGTATATTAGAGTAATTATCATTACAAAATGTCTCTTCTAGCTGAAGGCGGCATAAATTGTCTACAGATAATGTTTTAACATTTAAGCTTGCAAATTCAAAAAAATTATGCAAACGACAAATGAAAAACGTGTTTTGTGACTAGCGCTCACACCACTGCGCATAGGTGGAGTGGAGAAACGGACAGCTAGCCGCAAGATGGTGAAAACATACATCTATCTTCATCAGGAGCATGACAGACAAGTATGAAGTGTGTTTCATATTTGCAGCATGGGCGGCTGGCACCGTAGAGACGGTCTGGCCTAGATTGCACCTGCGGACACCATAGCGAACGAGGCAGACACAGCTGCAGTCCGGAGCCTGTCTGTCAGGATACAACAGCTAATGGAGAGTGACACAGGTTTTCTGTGCCGCCCGCTTCTCTAACTCGCACGCGAGCGCACACGTGCTGTACTTTAACCTCGCTGTAGAAGGAAAGAAGAACAGATGGAGGGAGGGAAGGGATGGCAGAGCCTGAAAGAAGCTGGAGGGACAAGTCTCGCCCCAGGGACACCGGTGGCCCTTTGTCCCCGGCCCAGGTGAGCCGAGGTGCTGAGGGTGTCAGGTCTTCAGTTCTAGGATGTGCTTTTGCGAGATGTGCAGTGTCAGATAACTTCTGCATCTCCTGTGAGTCATCTCTCACTGTTTGCCAAAGAGCTAAGAGGAAGTGGGGCGGCACTGCCAGAATGTCATTCTAAAAACACTCGGTTCATTCTGACACATGCTGCAGGAGATCTCCATAAGTCAGATATACTTTTACACACCTCCTTCTTCTCTTCAAGCTGAATTGGTAAACACTTGAGAAAAATATTTTTGATCCAAAACATGTAAAAAATGTAAAATGCAAAAGACGATAGACATAATGCATTCTTTCCAAATACAAGTTAATAGACATGACCACCTACTCAAATCTACATCTACAGTTTCTACCAGAACCACTAGAGAGGCATGCAGTCAACTAACAGACACATACAGGTTCAAGAAAAAAGAAGCAGAGAGAAAAGATTGAGGAAAAAAGAATGGAATAAAAAAGGCGAGAACAACAAATATACTTAAGGTGGGTGGAATAAAGAATAAAGTATTGACAAGTGTTAAGGGATTAGTTAATTCAAAACTACACTTCTTCATCATTTACTCACCCTCATGTTGTTCCAAGACTGTGAATGGGGACTGGAGCATTTACGCTTTAAAAAAGGATGGAAAAGCACCATAAAAGGATCACAAATTTGGTTTGAGTGGACTGTGAAATAATCATTTTGTGAACTGGATTAACCTATTCAATAGAAATATCCAATTCAAATACATGATTTGTTTACAAAACCAAGTGTTATTATCATTAAAACTAAAACTATTAAAAACATTTTTGTTAACAAACAAAGCTGAAATAAAATGTAAATATTAGATAAATTAGAAATGCCTTGGAAACTGAAATGAGTCAAAGCAACAAATAAACTGAAACAAAACTGAAATCAATATATTAAACCTAAATAGTAATATTTAAAAAGCATGAAAAAAAATTAAAAGCACAGAACTAAATATTACGCTAAAATTAAAATGAAAACTGAAACTGTAAAAATTAAACCTAAATCAAAATATATATAAAAACTATAACAGTACATACAAAATACTAACATAATGCATAGTCTGTTTTTTTTTTTTTTTTAAGTATGCATCACTTTTATGATACGTTTACTTTTGGAAGCTTCAGTCCCCATACATTGTAACTGCATGAACAAAAAGTGAATTTCTCCTTTTTGTACTCATCTGAAAGAGGAAAGTCACAAAGATTTTAAATAGCATGAGGTGAGTAAATGATAGAATCTTTTATGAACTATCCCCTCCAGTTTGCACTATATGATAAACAGATCAGAAAAAGGAAAATGGTATAAAAAATAATACTGAAACCCAAGATAGAGAATACATAAATAAGAGGACACAGGATACGATTGAGAGAGAAAGAAGAAGGGAAGGGGGAAGTACAGGAGCAGGGACAAACCTTCCGCTGGAGTGTGACCAGAGGACAGTGTGGAGAGAGGAAGTCAACTGGTGCTGTCTCTGACTTACACACACTGGCTTTCAGCAGGACCAAACCAAACAAGAGAGAAACAACAGAAACATGACCATCGGCCCAGCGTCCTACACACCAACACATCAACAGGGTTGGTTTGTGGGTGTTTTTATGATCGTTGATATACAAATTAAAAGTTAGCATGCCACTTTCAAGTTCTAGATGAAATCTGGGGTGCAGATACATGCCATTTCATGAGCTTCTGCAGTATGTACTGGCTTTAGCAAACATGCTGTAATATCTTGAAGTGCATTTACGCACATTTAACAATCATAATCAGTTTAAAATGCTAAACCAATCTGAAAATTAGTAATGAAAAGCTCGTAATGAACATGTTCCCAGACCATAAAAAAATATTTGCTGATCAGTCTGTTAACCGAAGCATAATGATCAATTGCTACCAAGTGAAGATCTGTTTCATGGACCAAACTGACACAAAGAGGCCCAGTCGGTAACCAACGAAGACATTCAAATTACACACACCATTTGGCCTAGCTAAAGTATGTCTCATTCATTTTATTACCTTACTGCCAATAAATAATCATAAAAGGATGACTCAAATCTGTGGAGTATCAGGCTTTAAATCAGGGGTTCTCAATCATCTTTGGGTTGCAACCCATTTTTTTTCATGAGACCCCAATCCACCAACATAACAGACTTAAGTTACACACTGTTTCAAATAAATGTTGTTTTTGAACTTTTTATTCATGAAATAATCCTTAAAATGTATCAAGGTTTTCACAAAAATATGAAACATCTCAACTGTTTGCAACATTGATAATAATAAGAAATGTTTCTTAAGCAGCAAATCAACATTTTAGAATGATTTTTGAAGAATCATGAGACACTTAAGGCAGGAGTAATGATGCTGAAAATTCAGCTTTGCATCACAGGAATTAATTAAATTTTAAAACATATTCAAATAGAAAAGCATTCTTTTAACTTGTAATAATATTTCACAATATTAGAGTTTTTATAGTATTTTTAAGAGACTTCTTATAAAAGGAAAAAAAATTACAAAAATATATATTAGATTAGATTAGATTAGAGATGCACCAATATGAAATTTTCTTAGCCGATACCGATAGCCGATTATTCAGAATGATATCTGCCGATACCGATAGTTTAGTTTTCTTAAGGGAAAAAAAATCTCTCCCAACTAATGATGTGAACTATACAAGGAACGCTTTCATTTGGTACATTTGAGTTAAAATAAACAACAACACTATTATATTCAATGCTGATATAATAATAATCAGATATAATAATCACACTCAAATAAAAACTTTGTATACAACTCAATTGCACATAAGGTAATTATCATAAAAATTTGTCTTCATGACAGATTTATTAAAACATACATATATAATTAACAGTAAATAAGCTCTTGCTAGTGTTTTTTTTATAGTGAACAGTGGATAACTTTCCTGAGATAAATGCAATATTGTTCGCAAGCTGTTTTATTTTACGACTTTCGGTTATTATATAATTATATATATAATATATATATTATATATGCGATTATATAAGACATGATATGTTTTGGTAAGTTATACTGTATCTTTCAACATACCTTCTGATGTTCATTTATGTTTATTTCGAGCTATAACTTGTATTAAAGTGGAAGAGACGCGTGCTCCACACTGTCGCTTGAACTGAAGCTGCTACAGCGATCTGACATGCAACATTAATAAACAAGAGCGTCAAAATGAAATTTATTGTTTGAATTTTGTTATAAAATATACATGATTTAAAAGCTGAGATTTTGTTTCTTTTCAGAAGTAACAAAGCACAAAGCACTTTGTGATAACTGTATTGGAGGCGCATTACAAAAAAATGTTTTGTGAAGGGAAAACCGCGGATCTGGAAACCCTGGCTTGAAATACGGGCGTTTCATAGGGTCAAATAGAACCCTTATTATTGCTTTAACCTGGACAGCCCTAAATTCAACACAAGAAACATTTTCTTCATGCAAGTTGCAGTCTGACACGCTTTTCCGCCACCTTTTGATTAAGAGGAAATGATCGGCCCTGATCACCGGCTGTTTTTCAACAATCGGCCGATGGCCATTAGGGCAGGTAATTGTTTTTACCGGCCGATACGGATTATTGCCCGATAAATCGGCGCATCCCTATATTATATTATATTATATTCATATTTTTTTACCCTATCTGCATCTTTGGTGACCCACACAGAGTTGTGACCCCTAGGTTGAGAACCTCTGTTTCAAATGCTTATCATTGCATCAAGCAGGTGGAGGAAGTGCAACAGCCCTCGGGTGATTGACGGAGATTGTGCAGTGATTAAGATGATCTGCAAGCGCCGTCTGTGGCGTCACCATTTCACCAGAGTACCCCGCAGAATGGAGTGCGACAGCTCGTCTGTCAGAGCGGAGCCTCTGACTTTCACAGTACCCTTGCCGGTAGGTTTGCGCAGGAGTTAACTGACTGACAGTAGGCACCCAAACACATCTCATCCTCTGCCTAGCAGCAAATGTATGCACAGCAGGGGTGTATAAACTGTGCTGTGCAATGGAGATCAGTTGGGTAATAGATGATGAGGTTCTCGGAAAAGGTCATCCTTAAATGTCAGTGCTCTGTCTCAGTGGCTTTCTCACTTCTGTCACAACGCAACCATGGAGCGACTCCATCAGTCACAAAAGACTGCAACTGCCATCAGCTTAAGATGCTAACCATGGGGGATGGGAGGGTGCTAAAATAACTACACTGGCCTAATAAACTTGGTCCAGTGGGCCAAGACCTTACCTAATCACATTCCTCTCCAAAACACAAAATATTTCAATGTTCAAATGAAAATCAAGCTCAAGATCTGAAGTTCACAATGCCAGCCTCGAGTATGACTTCTACAAGCTGACAACTATGACCATGAGCTGTTTAAAAGTCTGGAGACGCCATCACCTGAGAGTCATTTCTCATGTAGCTCTCGTTTTAAACTCAGAGCCCGCTCCAAACAAGCCTGGTGTAATTCACACACATTAAACAGCACTGAGATGCAGAGAGCTGTTTTTTTTTCAGGCTAAGTTGGTTTCTTTAGCCGGGTGCTAATCAGAATCAGACACGTCTGATTGGGTGGAGAGGCATGACTGATTGGCTCACGCTCTGTCGACTGCGTTTCTTCAAACCGTGCGCCGAGCCACATTTACGCCTGTCTGCCAATTACACCGGGGTGGATAGCTGTCTGCTGGAGAGCAGGTGTCAATGGAGCGAACTCGAGTCAAAATATGCAGTAAATGCATGCGTGTGAAAAGGTGTATGTTTGCATTTTTACGTGCCTAGAAAATGTACCATTATGGATGTGTGTAAATAAGCTCTGCACCCGCTATGGCATTACTTTCTGATGGCCAATTAGCCAAGACCATCATTTCACATAGTGCTAAAGGCCAGACGTCAGCGAGAAGGCCGAGGGCTGTTCCTCCCTGCTGTTTATTTATTTAAGTATCCTTGTGTCTTACAGACAAAGTCAGATTGATAGATTAAGCTATCCAACCTCCGGATCAATAACCACGGCGGAACGAGGGAGCGACTGGGAACTTTTAATGTGCACACTCTGTTTATTGTGCACACTCTGTGTTTTCTAGTCAAAGGCGAACAAAGTTTGTCCAAATGACAGAGAAAGGCAATAACGACCGTGAGCGCCGACGATTAAATGTGAGAACTGACAAACCAAGAGAAATGAAAAGGCTAATTCGTGTAAGTCCGTGTGCAATAGTGTTTTGTTTGTCTTTGTGTGGGGAAGAGGGTTAGCGAAACAAATACAGCAGCTAAGGTAAAGTACAAATGGCTGTGCAAGCGGAAGGCAGCCCCTGTGCCCTGATCTGTTACCAGTTCCACCGACAATAAACCTGGCATTAACTAAATTAGGAAAACTAGGGGAAAAGCTGGTCTCAGATCATCGGCTAGTGGGGCGAGTTCTGCCAGTGCCATAAATCACATCTACAACAGGAAAGGAGAGGAAGCAGGCAGGAGCCTCGAGTCCTGTCCTTTCCTTCTAACTACAGAATGTGTGTATATGTGAGTGTATATGTGTGTGTGAGAGAGGACAGAGGCGGCTAGAGTTAGGAGCAGCATGGAGAGAGCAGCAGTCACACAGATCTAAGGCCAGAGTGTTTACCTGGCCCTGTGCTCTGAGGGTATGCTGCGTAGCCGCAGCTTCCACGGGCCCCCCTACCTGAGCCGCGTGCTGCTGCCACTGCTGCCGCTGCCGCTACTGGACCGTACGCTGTTGCCTGGAAGCCTGTGCGGGTGGGTGGGGTTTGGGATCAGGATGTGGTTGAGGTAAGAGGAGAGAGGAGGAGAAGACACGTGGAGAGGGAATGGAAGGATAACAGAATGGAAAATGAAATAAGAAAAGAGAAGAATAACAGAAGCGTGGAAACAGGGTGGAAAAGGAAAAAGTAAAGGAATGAGAGGAGAGGGGAGTAAAAAAAAATCAAGAATAGACATGAGATAAGAGGAGAGGTAAGAAGGAAAATAGGAAACGGCAGAAAGTGAGGAAATAGAGAAAAGAGAGGGAAAAGGGAGTAGAGAAGTAATAAGAGAAGAGAGGAAAAAAGGTGGAAAGGAGAGGAAAAACACAGGGAACAGGGCAGAGGTGAGAATAAACAAGGGAACAAGGTGGAAAATGAGCATTAGCAAAAGGATGAAAAGAAAAGAGAAAATATAGGAAAGTAAAACAGAGAACAGGGCAAAAAATGAAATGTGGAAGAGTGAAGGTATGAGAGGAGAAGTACAAAAGAGGAAACAGGAGTAGGCATAGAAACAAGCAGACAGAAGAAGAGGAAAGAGGATAAGGAACAGGGTGGAAAATGGGGAGTAGTGAAGGGAGGAGAGGAGAGGGTAAAAAAGGAGAGGGAAAATGAGAGGAGAGGATAAATTAGAAAAAAAGCAGGATCAAGCTACCTCACAACATTACTGACTCATAAAGTTGCTGCAGTGTCATTGCAGGTTCTGCAGGCTGCTGTAATGTACTGTGTACTGTGGGCGTCTTCGGAGTGCGGAGGAGACTGCAGTGGCCCTAATGCACTCTGGGTATTTCTGCATGGGTGACCACGCTGCTCCTTAGCTTATCTGTTTGAAGCACACAGCGGGAGGGCTACGGCTGAGCATCAGACTTTCAGATATGCTACTGAGCTTGTGTGGTCAAGTAACTGTGATAAACTAATTAGATTTCAGCTATCATGTGAAATGTAAAGGGACTAGAATGCTTTAATGGTGTAAATATAGCACTGCAGTACACAGTTATTCAATGGCCCAACATTAATTTGTTAAATAGGAAAAAAATATGAGAAAAAAAACCCTTTAGATTAAAAAAAAAAAAATAGTAATAATAAAAATAAATCTCTTTATTTGTTAATATGAATTTGATAGGGATTGTATACTAAATATGACAGATTACATCAATGTCCTCTTGATATTTTTTGACATCAGTGGCATATGTAACACTTTACTCGATGCCTGTTTATGCAAAGGTATTCTTTAATCCATTCATATATAATACACCCTATAATAAAAAAGTAAATAATTCTCAGGATTATTTATTTAACATTTATTATATACTACTGTTAAAAAATTTGGGGTTATATAAGATTTTTTTTTTAAATTTTTAAAGATGCATTAAATATTAGAATAATTTCTGAAGGATCATTTGACATTGAAGACTGGAGTAATGGCTGCTGAAATTTCAGCTTTGCCATAATAGGAATAAATTACATTTTTAAATATATTCAAATAGAAAACTTTTTTTAATTTTAACAATATTTTACAATATCACTGTTTTTACTTTATTTTTGATCAAATAAATGTAGCCTTGGTGAAAAATAAAAGACTTCTTTCACAAACATAAAAAAATCTTACCAACCCCAAACGTTTGATGAAAATTCAAATTATTTCAAGGCAAAAAAAAAAAAAAGTATGACTTTTTATTGCCTTATTAGTCTACACTATCCATTTGTCTGTGTATTTTCATTCAAATTTGTCATTTTAATTTTATTTTGTCATTTCAACACACCAAACACTCATTCATCAAGCAAATGAGAATTTTCTACTTATGCAGCACCAGTTTCCATAACACCTCACAAATCACAAATTCATGCTATAACAAGAGCTGAAAAGAGACACGAGACCAGGGGGCGAGTCAGAAACCGCAGCTTGAATTCCATAAAGGCAGAGAGAAATCCAGCAAGAGCCAGAAAGATGATCCAGTGCAACACTATAGGGTTAACTCCAACCATGACCGGCATCGGCAGCACAAAGGCGATATGGAAATGGCTCCACACTCCCGACACTTTGTAGTCCACTTAAGTCACTTATCTCTGCGCTGCCGCTCATGTTTGGGCGGGAGAACGAGGAAGCGAGACAGAGACAGAGAGTCGTAAAGCCGAGCAGGCGAATCGTCCTCCGGTTTATGCCTTGAAACTCAATCAATCAGGAGGATAATTTGGTCTCCAGGCAGTGCGAACTGATGCTACAGCCACACCGGTGTTATGGTGTTATTATGAGATTAGGCATCAGGGATTAATTGCTCGCTACCAAGTGCCTTTTAATTCACTTTAAGCGTGCGTTACACAGGGGAAGGGAACAGGTATGGAACAGCAGCGAGGAAGGGGGCGCAATGCATGTGTGCGAAATAAAGTAAACTGACTGTAGGTGAATACACTGACTGCAGAGTCCAAGATTCATGTTTACAAGACTTTGGCTTAATGGTTTTATGCATGACTACCTTCCACTAAAAACAATAGCTCTGTTCCAAAGCATAGTGAGCTGCCTCACTGCCTAAATAGCAAGTTGCCTTCTGAGGCTGCATTCTAATCATCATGGAAACTCATAAGTGACTGATTTGGACTGCTCTACATAGGAAGAAACTCAATCAGCATCACCAATAGCAATTCACAATTGATTCCAATAGAGTTTGATGTTAGCAAGTTGCTAAGCTAATGGCGAAAACACTGAATCATTGATGCAAGACACAAATACCGGGTAAAATAATCAGATTGAAAGAATATTGATTGAAACAAGGCATTTCTTAGAATTTGGGAAAACAAGGTATCTTAGGAGGCAGCATTTTAAAAAGATAGAAAATAAAAATTCTATCCCTTATTCACCCTCATACAGTTGGAAATCTGTACTTCTGCAGAACACGAAACATGTTATTTTGAAGAAAGTTTCATATATTTTGCCCATACAATAAAAAAGAGCTGTGTCCAAAACAACATCTAGGCCCACTGACTTCACTGTATGGAAGAAAAAAAAAAGTGTCATTTTTAAAGGGGTCCTATTATGCTTTTTCACATTTCAACTTTAGTTAGTCTGTGATGTGAGTGGTTACAATCATCCGGGTTTAAATCGCGCTCAAAATGATTTGTTATTGACGCAATATTTACACTGAAGCTCGCAGGTGGCTATGGTCAGGGGCATGACATTTCCCGACCAGGCGCCGAGTGCTGCCAATCACAACACACACTGGCCCAGCTGACCAATCACAGCACATTTCGTATTTCAGAAGGGGGGGCCTTCATTTGATACAGGAACTATTTGAGCCGTTCATGCCAGACTGGGGAGAGATGTGTTGTAATAATGTAAAATATGTGAAAAATAATGTGTTTTTCGAACAACCTAGTATGAGAGCCGCCTGTTCTAGTACACCCCCAAAACAAAATCAAGACTTTGTAAAAGAGCATAATAGGACCCCTTTAAAACTATCTTCTTTTGTGTTCCGCTGAAGAAAGCCAGTCATTCAGCCTTGGAATGATGACATCATTTTCTCTTTTTGGTGAACTATTCCTTTAAGGCTTATGATGCCTAAGTAGGCAGCTCACTAGATTTTAGAACAGAGCAAATGAGCACTACGGCACTACTGTACACGGTAAGAACATGTGTCTTCTGTATTTGTGTGTGTTTGAAAAACAGAGCTAGAACGCGAGAGCATGAGTGTGTATGTGGTGGCGTGCCCACGTGTGCAAGTCAAAGAGACAGAGAACCACTCAGCTTGCTCAAATCTGCAGTGTTCAAACATCATAATTAAATATTATCATTTTAGTGAACAATGAAGGACATCCACTCAAACGCTTCGTCAAAGTCATTATTATAATATAAATATAATTATAGAGCAGCTCTCTAATTAAAACACACATCTTTGGCTGCAGTGGTCCGTTCATGATTGAAAGCCAATAGACAATAAGTGGGTGACACTGGCAGATGGTTGGGTTCACATAGAAGGATGGATGGTAATTAGCCCTGTCTCTTACGGGTTCCCTCCTATTCTTCAGCACAGACGCCCTCCAAACCCTCATATTAGTGGCCTTAATAACCTTTCATGTGCTGCTAATGCCTAATCAAAAAGGAGTCTTTAGGACAAGATTAGCTGTAGAACTGAACAATGGGAATGAGCGCTTAACATCCAGATAAATGAAAGTATAGCCTATATAGCAGCTAGTGTTAAATATTTCAGCAAACAATGCATTTTCTAGCGCCTGTCGAATAACGATTCTTATTTGAAATGAAACAGTAGCTCCCAGTTAAGAGCGTCACCGTCGCCTTTGACAATGTGTTTTCACAGCATTTTGAAAGAACATGAAGAAACCCTGGATATGCTGCATGTATGAGACAAACGGACACCCACAATGCAAATAGATTAAGACAGTTCTATGTGTGAAATATGTGGAGCTTCACACCACTTATAAACAGTGCTGTACAATGGTACAATTAATGCACATCTTGTAATTAAAGGACTTTATTAATAATACACTACAGTTCAAAAGTCGGGGGTTTGCAATGGTTTTTTATGTTCTTAAAATAAGTCTCTTATGCTCCGCAAGGTTGGATTTATTTGAGGGGAAAAAAATGAAATATTATGAAATATTTTTACAATTGAACTATTTTTAGGATTCTTTGATAAATAGAAAGTTCAAAAGAACAACATATATCTAAAAAAGTAAGTAATCCTTGGTAAATAAAAGTATTAATTTCCTATGTGTGTGTGTGTATATATATATATATATATACACTGTAAATGTAGTGTAACTAAACAATACAGTACATTTTTACTTTTTCACACTATAATCCCACTAAATTTATATTTCAAACAAGTCATGAAGTTATGCACCTGTTATCCAGAGCCCAAAAATAAAATAAAATAATTACTTTATATGAAAAGTTACTAATTACTAAAATAAATAAATAAAAATAAAATGACAGATTTAATTTCAGCAACTCCATGCAGCACACAAACAGCTCTGTGCAGGAGAGACTCTTATGTTAGCATATCGCTAAGCTAACACGATCCTCTAACAAGCATACAAAATCACAACTCAAACAAGTGCAGAGCAAAACCATCAGTATTATTATTTAAATAAAATAAACTATTTCTGATCAATACTTTTCATGTAATAATGATTAATGTATTACTTCCTTAAAAGGATAGTTCGCCCCAAAATAAGTTATTCTCCCTGAAGTTGTTTAGACCCCACTGACATTCAAAATATTTTCTTTCTATGTTCCTCAGAAGAAAGTGCGTCATACAGGTTTGGGATGACAGGAGGGTGAGTAAATGATGTCAGAATTGTTTACATTTTTAGGAGAACTATCCTTTTAAGCATGAAAGTTAATTCAGCAACATCAAACTGAGAGACTTCTGGTCTCATCTGAGAGGCCGCATTTCACTTCCTGTAAATATTAGTTTTAGTCCCACTTATCAGCCTCTTCAGAACAAAACTGGCTCTTGACACGTGTAAAACATCTCTCAGACAATGGTAAACATGCACCCTGCTGCGTCCAGTCAATACCGCCGTTAATTGTGGTGCTGCTGAACTCTACTTTTCTTCTGAGCGGGTACCTCTCCACCCCACATTCATTCAGCTGATGTCAATATTATATGCGGATGCCTGTGTGCTAGAGATCTAGAAAGTTCTGGAAACAAATTACCTACTCAGAAACTGCAAATTAAGAAGGTTAATTCACACATCTCTCCAGTGCTTTGTTCCTGAAGAGGGTCGGCGGGGCGAGGGAGGGGGAGCTTGGGGTAGAGAGGTGAGTGTTATCCCCCAGGAACAGCTTGGCAGAATCAAATCAATTTCATGGCCTCTCTATTACAGAGGACATAACGCCAATATTTAGCTTTCCAATTTTACCCATTTTTCCAGCCTGTTTGCTCTGTCAGTGGCTGTGCTCGGCTGGGCAGGACTGGCCTGGAGGAGGGACAAGGACACATCTGTTCCACCCCGGAGCCCTGGAGGAGATGCCGTCCTCACTCGTCCCCTCTCTCTCTCCCACGCTATTTCCTCCTGCTGTCCCCTCACTTCTCCTTTTTCTCTGCCTCCTGAAGTCTTCTTACATTTTATGAATGCGCAATTTTTATTTTATGATCGCTAATGCCTGTTTGTTCTTGCCAGCAGTCCTCTGGAGATGCTCCAGTTTGGACCGTGCACCGTTTGTTTTCTTTTCTGAATCTGTGAGTCACAGACATTAAATAATCAGACACGGTCGATCATGATTTTAAGTCATAATGGCCATTAAATGAGATTAGTTGGGCTGCTAACATTAAAACAGAAATGGAAATACATCTGATGAATTTGATATTGAATGTATCAGAACATCATTTAAACCCCTGATGAAAATGGATCAAAGAACAGGAACCTTTTGTGTGCTTTTCAAACACACTCAAAAAGCGCTATTAGTTGATGTTGCCATTATAAAAGACATTCAAGAGAGAAATGAATTAGAAACGTGAGTGCTAAAATGAGCATCTTAGGGAAAAAAGGTGGATAAAAGAAAAGAGCAATCTCGCAGACCATCTTTTCATCCGGCAAACGAGAGGTGAGTCATGCTTCTCTAGTAGAAGCCCTTGACTTGTATTACTTTCAAAAGGGCCGTTCTGCAGAGCTATCAAAGACTGCCGGAAGCTTGGGCAATGAGGCTTCCAAATGCACAAGCCCAAGTGGCAGAGAACTCCTCCGTATTACGCCCTCCTGCTCTTATCTACGGCTAATGAGGGTGCTGACGGTGAAGGAGACACGAGACGTGGCTCTGCTCTGGAGTCTGTGGCTTTGGGAATTACAGGTGTGAGAATCGTGGGTCAATGCTGGCTGCAGGGGTTTAGCCGCTTGTGGTGGAGAGGTGTGAATTTAGCTGTGATTATTTCGATGAGGTGAGCGTGGCCAAGGCCACTGTTTACCACATTCAGTGTGGTTACAGAACAATTACACTGCTGACATCCAGGAGCATGAGCGCTAAAAAAAAAAAAAACTGATTTGAACACTGTTTAGGGACATGAACGATACCTTATATCATGCCCATGTTTGTATAAAACACTTTTTTTTTTTCACAGTGTGATGTATAAAAAAAAGTTTTAAAAATCCCATAGGCTAACAATGAAGGGACAGAGCTACATCTAGGTGACTAAAATATACTAGACTTGGGCTCATTACCTTAAACATCATAGCAACCACCTAGCAACCACATAGAACAAGCTTTGCAATGCATAGGAACCACCCAGAACACTCTAGAAGCAGCATGACAACCAATCAGAACACCCTAGCAACAACCAAAACACCCTATCAACCACCCAGAGCACTCTAACAACCATCTAAAACATCTTAGCAACTGCTTGAAACCACACAGAACAATCCTGTAACTGCTTAGAAACTTCCAGAAGACCCTAGTAGCTGCCTTGAACACCCAAAAAAACATAATATAATATGGCATGAAATAATAACATGGCATTAAAAAAAGCATCTTATATAGAGGTTTATAACCAAACATGTATTTTAATGATTATTTTTCGATCCACTCTGAAAAGTGTGAGAATGTACTATGGTTCACTCATGATCAGAGGTTAAATACACAAGCAATGTTTTCATTGATCTGAGAAGCACATTAAGGGGAAAAACACTGGAATATATGAACGGCCACAAGGAGCATCACATACAAGGTGTGAAGCTGTGTCTGACTAATAGTGCATCTTATAGAGCAATTTCTGAAAGCAGAAGGCATGACCAGATTTCTATAGTACATCCATCATCTCAGGCCTGTATAAAATAGGCCAGGAGGGCTTTCTGAATAGCATCACAAAACAGCAGTACGGCTGGGTACTAGGGCTGGGCGATATGTCAAAAATATCTTATCGATAATCGCCTTTAAAAATATCGCGATATCCGATAATATCGTCTACCTAAGCCCCACCTCCACCACGCCCCGGCCGAGAAAACATTGCCGACATCCACCATAAACACACACCATCTTCAATTTGGTCTTAATTATTGCCACAAAGTTTGGTTTTTATTTTTCTTAGTTTGTGCTTAAACTAACAGAAAACATTAGCTTTGCTGTTATTTTGGTGTTGCTAATAATTTCCACTCTGTTCTTATCAAATTTGTGTTTGAAATGAATTTCGTTTTGTGAGGAGAACTGTTGAGGAAAAATAATAGAATCCAATAAAAAAATGTTTTTAAAAAGCCTGTTTCCGATGTTTCTTTCTTTTTGGCATTATCACGTGACACATTTCATGATGGTAAGTTTAATTTCCTTGATCATAACAATTGTAGCGTTGTTTTTAAACTTGTAGTCAAGCTATAACGTAGACTATTTGATATTTATCATACATGACTAAAATCATGCAGGGATTAAAAACGAATTCTGAGCAAAAACGTTTTTTTCCCCTTTCTGGTAGCCTACTAGTTTGGAGGTCTCTTTCGGCCCGTTTTTAACGAAATAAAAATAACTGCTTTATTTAATTAGAAGCAGGGTAATTTAAATTTCATTTTTTTATTGTAATTTTTATAATTTTTATTTTATTAATCAAAATACAACGCCCACAATATAATATTCAGTGTTGCCGAAACTCCAAACGCATGCATGTTGAGGGGCGAGCTGAGAAGTCTAAAGGGGCGGTCACACTAGACTTTGAACGTGCAAAATTTTTCCGGACGATGCTGCAAATATGGGCGGGAGCAGGATATGACATCACGCGCCAAGGTTTCCCCTCAGTTATCACAACATGGATTCCGATGTGCTTGCACTGTAAAAAATGATAAAAAGGTGTCCGCATTCAAATGTACCATCTGTTCCTGTTTCCATTGACACCGCGAACCATGCAGCTTCTTTTTTTATTTGATTTTTATAATCTTTTAAAGATGTATTATATAAAATAGGACACTGCGCTAAGGCTAAAATTAGCGCTTCCTTCATTTTTGAATTTCTGTACAGAGAGGTCACGTGACGTATCGACCTTCTACTGGTCACACGTCTTCATGTGATGCGAATTCGCAGGTCAGAGTTCACCAAACTTGAACTTTGGAACGCAGCGAAATGCGAAATTTTTCGCATGAGCTTGCGTTTCCGGTCTGATGCATTCGCATGCTGCTAATTTTACCACAACCCAACTCGGAATAGACAACTCGGAAAATAAAATACTGTTATGATGACCACAGCTACTGAAAGAGCTTACAGGTGGAGATGGATAAGCATAGGCTTAAACCAAATGCTGTACCATCGATTTTTCCCCACATGGAGTCTAAACGCCCCGGATCTCGAGGAAAATCTGTGCTGAGAAACTCCTCTAGCGGCCGCGCATCATGATTAGCGTCAGCATGTTTACAGGATGACATAGCATTTCTCAGCCGTTTGTAAGCTCTTTCAGTAGCTGTGGTCTACTAAAAGACTCAAAGGCATCAGGACTAAAGTGGAGTGAAAAAAGAAGCGGGTCTTTAGGAAGTTTTATTCGTCCACAGGCATCTTCCCATTCTTTTCTCCTCTTCTTGTGAAGTCTTGCATTGCTTCTCTTGTTGCCCTTCGACTGAAAATTACAACCAAAAGTCACACAATGTGATATCGTATCAGTATTTTATTTTCTGAGTTGTGTATTCTGAGTTGTGTTGCGGTAAAAAGCCAAAGACTATAGAAATAAGCGCCAGTAGCTCACCGAGTGCAACCATTTGACGTCATCGACGCAGAATGTACTGTGCACATAAAATAATGGCGCCCCCCATAGTCCAAAAACCATGTCGATTTTTTTAAATAACATACATCTTTCATGGGGTTTCTACTATATATTTAAATAAGAGACATCATTTACGTTATATTAAGCTATACATGTCTTAATACCCGGGGATCCCTTTAAGACATAACTGATTGTATTTATGGGATATTTTGATATAATTCTGTGTGTATTCGAATGTGTAAGAACACGAGAAAGAGAGCTCAGTCCAGTGTTTGCGTATATAAGAGGTGGCTTTAGTGCGTGCACTTTGTGTGTGTGTGTGCAGCACAGAAAACAGCGTGCGAGTGCAGAAGTGAGTTCTATTTCGTCTTCTTGCAGTTGAATCTTTTGAAATCACAATAAATGCGCATTCAGAAATCGAGACGCAGAATCGAAATTTAATTTTATAACAAGTAATTTGATTCCTGACCTTAGGCATCTGATCTGATTTCCGAAATTGGAATAGCTTTTCGATTCCCAACCCTCCTACTAAATTATTTCATTCTTGCATGCAAAAAAACCTGTATGGTGACTATGGGGCTATGTAAAATATTTTTTCCAACTTACTAGGTTTATCATGTCATTTTTTTCCCGATAATGTCGATAATCGTCTGTTACCTGACTGTTGACATCGACATCGCGATACTTACAAGACATCGTCGATATACGATAATATCGTCATATCGCCCAGCCCTACTGGGTAATATACATCACAAAAGATGTAAAATCATGTGAAATCAGCAAAGGATATATTGTAACAAAGGCTAAGTTTATATATACCTTACAAGTTAGGCTAGTTATTAAAATTTTTGCATACAAGTCGTCTTACCTGGTTTACATATAATGCTTAATCTACACAAAGCACAGCGCTCTGAGCGGGAAAATGGGGGATGGAGGGGTTGGAGGAAGACGAATTAAACTGCAACCCCTACCCAGGGGAAGAAGCTGCGCCAGGGGAGGCAGTTCAGAGAAGACGCCACTTTACACAAGGCAATAAAACCTACAACCACTCAAAAGAGAGACATTTTTCAAAGAGGTAATGAGCAGCAAAGAAAAATACATATAAGTTCTGGTGCACAGAACAAATAGAGTAAAAGAACAGCCTGACACTGCTGCATAAATATTACTGGTAAGGCTTTAGCTAAGAAAACCCAAGTTACCGCCTAAGAATACAACAGGGAATGCATAGGGCAAAGTCACCACTCTGAATGTCGTATTGACGTATGTCCAGTGAGGAAACCAGCCCATTAGTTAAATACAGAAATGTATAATGCCATGTGCTCAGCAAACAGGATCTTAATTCAGGATCTAAAGTTCAACACCAGACAAGAAAGGAAGATCAAAATGGTGATCGACGCACGAGCTGTGAACTTTGTCACTCTGCTGAAGATCACGACATCTGGGATTTGAAAGATCCGGATCTGGTTGGCCTGCTAATGTCAGAACCTGCCGAGACATCAGCGAGACCTCATATGGCTACAGCAAACCAGCCTACCTCCCCCGAGGCTTCCCGGCCCCCTGGATTCAGGTCCAATCACTGCCATCAGCATGGGCACATATAATGAGACTGCAGCCCAGGGACAGGTCTCCTCTACTGGCTGCCTGATGCCCTACTTTGCAGTCTGCCGCCTCCTTGATGAGGGCAATTACTGGCCAGACAAATACTATATCTCTGGTAGAGGGGCACAGGGATTAATCCAGCAGGGGCAGGCAAAGTCACCCTCTCATCAGGCCAGATTCTTTAAGAAGCTCATCTGTGGGCATTGGACGTTTCATTGATGAGTATGAAAGAGGGGGCTGATCTGTGGTTGTACGACAGGCAGAAATGGCAAGGGGCTGATGCTAATCTAATTGTATAGTAATGTGCATCTAACCATATGCACTTTCAAGGCTATGCTGCAGATTTCAGAATTCACTAACGCTCAGTAGGCCGCATAAGAGCAGTGCTAAAGTGCAAAAATGATCTGGCCAGAGGAATGGGAGACAGCAAGAGGCCCCAGCTGACATGTCAGAGAGTGGCTATTAGCTGAAGCAGGCAAGCCAAGAACTGCATCATTGCTGACAATTAGATTTTGAATTATTCTTTCATTCTTGGGATATTTTCAAACTTTAATCTTAAAACTTTTAAAGTGTAAAGTTCAAAAAATATATCTAGAAAGCTGACATGACCATATCCTTAACCAGATAGGATGCGACAAGTTTCCAGCAAATAATTTGTGCATACTCAAAGTGAAAATACTGCACGACTAATAATTTTAATTAAAAAATAAATAAATAAATAACAAAATTAATTTAAAAAAGTACCATTAAAAACATAATAAAAGAAAAATAAAATGATAAAAACACAATATATCACAACATAAAATATGCATATAAAAATAAACCAATAAATAAAAAAATAAAAAAATAAACAACATAAAATATCCAAAATAAATACACACAATACCATGTAATAAAATAAGTAAAACAAAACAAAATAAAATACACTGTGTAAAGCAAGAAATAGAAACTAAGCAAATGACAAAATGTAGCTTTTCGTTTGACAGATTAAAAACAAAAACACTACATCTGTAAATCTGCATCTGTAGCCTGGTCATCTTTTGCTTTATAATCTCTTAATTAACCACGTCAAACAATGAGCTAAAGGACAATGAGTAGTGAAATTGCCTGTCCACAGTGAAATCTGACTGGTTCCCTCTTCACTTAACTGTATATTAAACATCAAATACGTTGTGATTGCGCTGTCATGTGACATTTTGCAGTGCTTCCCTAAAGGCAAAAGAAGCTGCTCCATTCAGAGCAGTGTCTGAGTTGTAGATCTGATACAAGCTGATAATTAAACCTGTACTGGTTAAACCGCCTCTGCAGTGCAGAGCGGGATATGACAGGGATTCAGCCTGACTGTGGGGAACAGCAGATGAGTCATCAGCGTGATTACCTCAGGCAGGGCGCATGCGACAGGCTGTCTAATCTATGCTACGAGACGACCTCCAAAATGACCTCTGCCCCCGTGCACTCCGTAAACACACATAACATCTGCCCACCACAGCCCACGTCAGTCAAGAATTACCCCTAAATGAAGCGGCGGGATACGTTTTTAAGAACCGTGTGTGTGTCCGGCTCAGCGGTCCCTGTTTTGAGCATGTAACATGGTGAATGTGTTTGCCTCATACCTACTGAGTTAATAAGCAGCCTTTTCAATTAGAGCTAATCTGGGTGAAGAGCTGAATGGGGTAGTGCAGCTGCAGGAGACTTCACTGTTGCCTATTCATCATCTGCTCTCTCTCACTTTTTCTCCTCCTTTTATGATCCTCTCCTCACAATGGGTCAAAGAGAAGAAATTGTGCCACTTTCCTTAAGTCTGTAGGTGCTGCCAAGCTCAACGGAGCAGGCTCATATCATACCTTCCCTCAGCAAGTGCCACTCACGCCTTCTTTCTGTCATCTCCCAATTTCCTCTCCTTCTCTGTCTCCCTTGCCTCCCACACAAAGAGCATCTCTGGTCAGCCAAAGAGTCATCTTTATTTGTTTGTTTGCACTCCAATATCCTGCGAGCCCGGTTGTGTTATCTGTATGATGGGACCGGCAGAGGGCTGCGCCGTAGAGAATGGAGATGGGCTCCGTGCCCGACAGCCTCAGTGTTTGCATAACTGATTGGGCCCTAATCAAAAGTGAAGCATCAATTTCAGCTCTCCCTGTTCTTCCTCCTGAGGAGAACGGAGAGATAAATGGAGGAATGAGAGCTAAAGGATGGTGTTCTAACACATTGTTCATTCCGACTGGGCTGAGAGGGGCGGCGACCTTGATGTCGGAACAACCTTCAGCTCTCATCAGCACCAGCCACGTCAAATGCCAGAAATCGTGGCAGAACGAAGATGAGGAGAGATGATTCACCGCTTGGAAAACCAAAAGCGGTTGGCACCCATGTGGGGCGAGATCAAACAGAGGAAATAAACAAAACACAAAACAACAACAGGGTCGCACTGTAAAATTATCTTTTATAAGACCACCTCTACTTGCGCTCCTCTGGATCAATGCAGCCTTAATCTACAGACTTACGCCAAAATGAGAAGATCTTCTCTCACAGCTTGGGGAAAACCTGATGGATCCACAGGCTTGCTGGAGAGGCACTGAGCATTAGATGTGTTTCTCATGGATTTATAGCCTCTGAAACACCCTTCTCAGTCTCATAGAAATGAGAAGAACAATGTGTGTGCGTGTGTCCTGGCGAAGGGGGAGATAACAGTGAAGGTGGCCTGATCCTGTCAGCTGTTTCTTATCTTATCTACCAGAGGACATGTTAGTATGAAAACGGCAATAGCAGCAACACTTGCTCAGAAACTCTGTCATAGCACCATTGGTTGTTTATGCCTGTATGTCTTTGGGGCAAAGAAAACACTAAATCCATCAGTGATCAAAGCTGTTCCCTGAGGAGAACTAGAAAGGTAAAAACACTGTATATCGATCATACGCACATACTGTAGCATTACACAGATTTACTTCCACCCGAGTGCCATTGATAAGCAATATGTAGTTCTTGTTTTCATTAAAAGTCTACACGGTAACTTGCATACATGCACAGATTCAGAGAAAACACACGCATGCCATCCCCTGTGACCTGTTACAAATCCAGTCACCTGTGCAGATTACAAGAAGTGCCTTGAAAAAAATTACCTTCTCTCTTTTCAACAGTCAATTTTTAACCTTCGCTGCAGCCGAGCTTATAGTAAATCCCAGGTGCTACGAGCAGTCTGGAAAAAAAGCTTTTTCACCCTATATGTTCAACAGCAAGGTCATTGACAACATGTGAAATGGAAGAGCGAGGGGACCCTTTTGGAGTGGCACTGGGCAGATCATTTTACAAGAAAAGCCAGGGGATTAAATGAGCGGAGAAAAAAGGCCCCTTTTTGCACTTAGAACTGCAGTTTAAGTCGAGCGGTTTGCAGCCTATTTTGCTAGTGAGTCATATGCCAGCAAGACCTTCAGCTCTATATCCAGGGTCAATATCACTAAAAATATGCATTCGATACACTCGATTGCTTTTCAGCTAGCGTTATGAGGCTTTCTGCATGGGCGGACCTGCATGTGTTTATTCGGCCGGTTATTTTTAGCGTCAGGTGGGAGTTCAGCGTTTAGATATAGGCCTACACATATATTTCAGAGGTGACTTGCTATGTTGTTAGGCTCAGAACTGTTGCTAACATGGCGCTGGGCTAAGACTTCTCGCTGAAGAGAGTGAGCCCACAATGATGTTTTAATCCCCCTAACCGGGCTTAGTCACAGTAGCTCTTCCTCAAGCGCCTGCCAATTTACACTTCCTCATTATCTATTACTCTCGTTCGTCTTCGTTTATTTATCCAAGTCGCCACTGGAATATTCCGCCTGCCCTCGATGGTTAGTTTGGGACGGCTGTACGGATTGTTTGAGGTTTATTTGTGTGCTGGCATCAAAGGGGAAGATGGCTAAGTGTTCTCGATGTGACAAACAGCCACCTTTACGCTTAACAGCCATTTCAACATAAGAATTTCATCGCCAGTGAGGGCCTCTGAGCAACTGACAAACATGAAAAATGTATGCACATAAATAAGGTTGCAACCCCTCTTGAACATACTCTGATTGCAGATGAGGGAGGCTACATACACAGCTACATACGTACAGCTGAAGATCAACTGCATGAACACAACACCATTTTGAAATTGTCAAGAGCTGTTGTCTCATATTTATGAAGAAAATATTCAAATGAAGTTCCTATATTTTTTTAATTATTCCATGCATAATTTTTACATTAATGAAAAGCATCACACAGCAGATACATCTACTTGGACTAGTGCGGTGCTTGCTGAAAAAAGACAATAAAACAGCACGGACCAGTCTAAACTGGTCTGCTGATTTTTAAAGGGGTCTTGGGAATTTAAAGGGGTCACTGAATGCTACATGCACTTTTACAAGTTGTTTGAACTGAAATGTGTGTTGGCAGTGTGTACAGAAGAAGTGAGTATAAGGTTTTTTAATGAATCTTTGCAAATCGCCTTTCCTAATAATGTGCTAATTAGCAAGTTTCCCGATGAATGCGAAGTAAACAGTCCCTCAGAGAGCAGCTCGGAAGAGAGGGGCTGGGTCAGCAAAGCTCATTAACATTTAAAGGAAAATGCTACAAAACGACTTGCTCTGAAAAAGCTGTTTTTGACAGGGTAAAACAGGTGTTTTTTACACTACATTGAGAAATTTTAACCAAACTATGTTACAGACTTTTCATTAAGACCCTAAAGAATCATATCAACTTGTGGAAAATGGGCATCCAATGACCCCTTTAACAGCTGGTCACGTTGGAAGACCAGTGTGATAAACAAATTCATCCACCCATTAAATGAGGTCTGCCTAAAAGTAAATATACAAAAAATACTTTTAGGCAGACCTGGTTTAGTGGGTGGACAAATTTATATATAGCTTAGTTTATATGGTACACTTTTTTTTTTTTATACTGTATGTTTTTAAACTTTTTATCTGATCTTGCTTAGACCAGATAGTCCAGTTTAAACCTGCTAACCAGACTGGCTTAGACCATTGTTTTTGTTTTTTATTTTATTTTTTTCAGTAGAGATGAAAAACAAACACACGTGTATCAGAAATAGATAAGGTGCAATTAAAGCAGTACCAGATAAACCAGTGAGCAGAACATCATACTAAAATATACCATGCACGTTTTGATTCTGCTTTGGACCATCAGGTTATCAAAGCTCAGTTCTGAGAACTGAGCCGTGAAATAATAGAGCTGCTTTGCTGCATCACATTTATCCCAGACAAAAAAGACCCCTCTTTGTCTGGGATAAATTTGCGAAAGGAGAGAAAATGAGATGCCCATGGGTTTGTTTGTAGCTCACATGGGTTTTACAAACATCTTGTGTGGCGGTGTTATCTGTAAAGCTACAAGCATGTGGATGTGGGGCTTCAGCAGGGGGCCGAACAAGGCAATATGTGCGTGTCTTTGTACATTAAGATGTATAATGTTTGAGTATGTGAATGTGTATTTAAGTATAAAGTCCCACGGCAAAGTTTTCAGCATGGGGCTGTAGCGAGAGGCAGGGACGGGAGCTTGTTGGTGTTTGTGAGTTAGCCGGTCAGCAGGGAGGCCATTACCAGATGGCAGCAGGAGAGAGAAGCACCATACAGAGCTTAACAAGATGGAACTTACCAGGGAATTGGTAGCTGTAGCTTGGGGCGAAACCAGTGTATCCTCGGCCATACGTTGCTACAATGTTTGGATAACCTGAGGGGAGAGAAGAAAATCCGGGGATGTGATAAACTGCTCAGACCGCCCAGAGCTTCCCTATCACACCAATAAATCAGTATGCCATTTAAAATACACATACAAGCAAGACACATGTGGAAACGGCTCCTCTTTCACCACATAACCGCAGCCCTCCCCGCTAGGCTGCAATGTAACAGATTAGCTGGCTAGCGAACTTCAGTTTGCAGTGATGAACAGCATAAACATCACAAGACACAATCTCGCTTCATTCCCTGGGGCTCATCCCTCTTTTTCCCCTCGCTGAGGGAACGGACATGTCTGCGACTGTCATCTCTCTCTCCCTCCCTCCCTCTTTTCTCACCTCTCCACTGTCATTGATCGATAACCCTTCTTTTATAGCCCGGGCTAATCGATCATGAAGGACACGACAGAGCGAGACAATGGCAGGCTGATAGTTGTGGCAGGACATCACGGATTAAAGTCCCTCCGCGCCGCGCAGCCTCGGCCTCCTGCGCGCTAATACCGACAGGATGGCACGAATATGATTGAGCGATTGCAGAAGTCATTCGAAAGTGGAGCGAAACGATGCAAAAGGCCGCAATCTGTTTTTTTCCGCCTCTCGCCGTCTTTGCTGAGGCAGAACTTTTTAATGATGACGCTCAGGCGAGTGAGCTGGCTTCCCCTTGACTATTTTATTATCTGAAATACATCTTGTTTGGGAGTAAGGCGAAAACACGCCATCAGCAGCGTTTACAACACTGGAGCGCATCCTGCTCGTGCTGTTAAGGAAAAGTGGGATGCGACCCAACACACATGCTCAAGTTGTCTCTCTGCCAGCACTGAGTGACGGGCCGCTGCGTGTCCCTCTTTACCAGGCTAGAGCCCAAAGACCCATTGTTCTTATTCTGTCACAATGGCTTATTACAGTGTGAGCCTAGACACTAATTATCTGGACGGCTTTCAAACAGAAGGAAAAAAACGTTTTCCAACGCAAGCGAACGTATTAGCCATATTGTTGCTGCAAACGCCTGAGGGAGCGGGCCGCTGTAATCACATGAAAGCAATATATATATAGAGTCCACTATACCCTCCTCTTTTTAAGGACTCTACAGAAAGCGTGTAATTCACTATCAGCCCCGATTCTTCCCTCCCAAACACACCTGAAAGAATTCGCTAATAGTTATTGGCTGCGCACAGTGTGAGCTTGCACCAAATGATCGCTAGTGGCTTATCCTTGGCTCTCGGCCACAAATGTGAGTTGGTGCTGGAGAGAATAAATATACTCCACCGCAAGTTAGGCTAGACATAACTCGGATCAATTCGGTTTGACATTGCAGAGGCAGACTGGTGGGAAGTAGTCTATGTGAAGATATTGATCCTGTCAAAGTTTCTTTGGTGAGGGTCAGAGCAATAGTAGAGGCTTAAAAGAAATAACTCACTTTTATGAAGTATTCTGTCGTTATTGACTGGTTCTAAAAGGAGGCTTTTGTGCCGGTTGCGGTAAATGTTATGTAAACCACAGAGTCAGTTTTAAAATCAAAGACCATTCTTGAGGAAAGTTCAAATTTGAGGGAATCAGGAAGAGAAGGAGGATGGGATAAAAGTATTAAATATACTACTGCCTGAAGTATACAGAAAAATGTTGCAGAACCCATTCTCCTTAAATGGATAGTTCACACCCAACAAAAAAAAAATCATTGGAAATGTTTAAACCCAATGACGATTTTATAGGATATACCAGTCTCTCCATCCTTTCTGCTTCACCTTGTAATCTTGCCTCCGAACTACATTCTTAAACGTTCTGCAGCAAGGTGGCCATCTTTAACTTCGCTCCTTCCAAGTGCTGTATCATATGTTTGCGAAGCCTTAATATCTGGGCTCCTCCATCTCTCTCGAGACTACAGCGGCTCCGTGTACTCTTCTCTTAAGGAGCAGCAAATGCCAGACGCCCAGACTAAATATACATGACATGGGCTTTTCCTGTGACATTTAGAGAGATTACTTTAAATGCAGAGGGATGGCGCTCTGTTGACAGTAGGGGATTAACATACTGGTAGGGCCAACACCTATGGGATCAAAACGCAGAAGAGAGAAATCAGCAGTGCTTCAAGGCCTACAACTTTTCAGTTTTCTGAACTCACCCAAGTCTGCTTGGGATACAGTTGTGGGATACAGTTCATACAAGTCTCTTTTGCTCAACAAGGCTGAATTTACTTAATCATAATAATAATAATAATAGGATATATAATTAACAATAATATTAGGAAATATTATTATAATTTAAAATAACTTTTGTATTTTAATTAGGGCTGTCAGTTTAACGCGTTAACTTAATTAATTAGTTATAAAAAATAACGCGATTAAAATATTTTAAAGCAGTTAACGCACTGGCCCCGCCCCCAGACCTGTACATCATCTTACATTTCATACAGTTGACTGTTGACAAATACGATGCAGCGCAACAACTCCATAAATGCAGGTATGCCCTAAAATTCAAGATATTGGTGCAAAAATGCCCCTGTATGTGTTTTTGTCTCATTTATATCATATGATAAGCGATATCACATGAGCAGCGAGAGCAATAGCGAGAGCAGTATCACACGAGTGCAGATTTTGTCCTGAATATCACAAGTTTAAATGTGATTTTATACAGCATTTCAGTAAATAAGAAGTTGATATTGTGTTATATTTTAAACACAATAACATGGATTTTGCTCAATTTAGCAGAGAACATTACCTTTAAAGCCATAGCAGAATTGTTTGCGCATCTCCGAGCAACACAGCGGTGTTTAGTTTCTGAATGAATCCGTGTTTTTAACGAATTCATAAAGAGAGCCGTTTACTTCATTCCTGAATGAATTAGCCATTCAAATGAATGAACGACTCAAAGATATTTACCCCCACCTGCTGGCAGATTTTCTTAGAGTATCATTTAATAAAAAAAAAAAATATATATATAATAATAACAATAATAAAAATAAAAATAAAAAACATTAAAGGGATAGTTCACCCCAAAAATTTTTATTCTGTCATCATTTACTCACCCTCATGTCGTTTCAAACCTTTTTTTTTATGGAACATAAAAGAAGGTATTTTAAAGACTGTTGGTAACAAAGCTCTTTTGGTTACCAATGACTTTCATTGTATGAACAAAAAATACTGAGATGTTTCTCAGATTATCTTCTTTTATGTTCCATAGTTTATGTTAGGCTGTTGTAGCCTAAATGTTTATGTGAAATAAGTATTTTCAATGACTTTAAACTTTAATTTTATGTTGAATCAAATCAAATAGTTCTAAAGCTACAATTTGTAATGTCTACTTCATACTTTCTCATTTAACACAAAAATAGCTTTAAATAATCTTTTGTGGGTATTTTCACAGTCAAATTTATTTTGTGATTAATTGCGATTAATTAGATTAATTAATCGAAACATCATGTAATTAATTAGATTAAAAATGTGAATCGACTGACAGCCCTAATTTTAATACATTTTAAAATGAAGTTTATTCCTGTGATGGCAAAGTAAAATTTTCAGCAGCCATTACTACAGTCTTCAGTATCACTTGATCTTTCAGATTTATTTGAAATAGAAACATTATAAATGTCTATACTGTCACTTTTGATTAAATAAATGCATCCATGCTGAAAAAAATTGTAAGTTCTTTCTTTCTTTCTTAAAAAAAAACACCCTCAACTTGAATAATGTCTTGCTGTTCACTAGTGAAGAGTCTTCACACAAAAGCTCACAATAAGGCTGTATTTGTGAAAATACCGGGCAAACAAAAGTTGAACAAAAACATGTTTAATGCCACTTTTGGCTGAGCTAAACACAAAAAAATAATAATAATAATCACGTAGGGTACCAATTTTTCCCAGAGACATTCCTCCGCCTCCTTGTCAAAACTATTCAGCTCAATTGTCAGACCTAAATGGCTCTCCTCTGAGTTTAATGACCGAGCTAAGCCTCAACGTCGAGCAGTGGGCTCAACAAAGGGCCACACCATGAGACCAGCTCCAATAGCTTTGACGTCCTACAACAAGTGGCAAGACTGCATGTTGTAGTCACGGCCCCTCTGCGGGAGACAAGACTGAGCCAGACGACACTAAATGCACGGGGGAGAAAGAGAGGTACCTGAGCCTGAGGAGAAGACTCATTAAGCTACACTGTCACCGTCTCCCGGCAACACTGTAAATAAAGACTGTCACTTAATCTGGCCTGGTGGCGACAGCCTCGCCCTCTTATTTGCGTTATTAATATGCATGCTAATGTGCCCATTTTATGGCTCAACAGTTTCGATTCACTGTAAAATCAATTATCCATCTGGTAAAGCTGCACTTTGTGCTGGCTGAGATGTGTATTAATTTTAGCAAACATACATGAGGCCCAGCACAATAATGATAAATAGCTCGATTAGGTGTGGTACACACCGTTGCTCAGAGCAGGGCTCTAATGAGATTTCGGCACATAAGGAATTGCGGTTCCTTAAATAATGAGCCTTGTTGATTTTTGTATGCAAATTGCCAAAAGGAATGTTTCGCTGTCCTGCTTTCCAATTTCATTTAGATAAGACAGTGTTGCGATCGAGTGAGCGTGAACCCCTTTAACTGACACTCTGCTCCCACTGTCTCCGTCTTCCTCCCTTTCTGTTTGTTCAACACTGATCTGCTTTAAACCCTAATAAGCTCATGACACCCACTTGCAGTGTAATTTCATCAACCTCAACTCGAGTCAACTTGAGCTGACATCACGCTGTTGGCACCGTGAAGCCGAATGATATCATAAACTCCTAAAATGCTAGGGGGCGCCGGTTGTTGGCGCGAGGTCTCTTCGTGTGCTTACATATGCAGAATAACCGAACGGACAAATTCACCCTCCTCTGAGGTCAGTTTGTTGAAATCATAGGTTCATAACTCAACGTTACTTACATTTTCCTCTTCATTTATCACTATAATGCGGAGCCCTGCTCTGGTGAGGGTCGGTTAGGGATTTGGCGGGGCTGGAAGCGGAGCTGGCTGAATATCAATAGCATATTTCATGCGGGCCCGGCGAGGATGCTTCATCAAGTCAAATTATGGGCAGGACGACCTCTCCTGCAGCTTCACCCATTAGATGCCATTCGCATTCTGCACAAGGCATCAAATGATTTATTTGCTTCAGTTACTTTCAGCAGACGATCAATCTGCTGGTTGATCAATCGGCGGGTATTCTTGTCTGATTCTATGTTTCCTGTCCTCTTGACACACGTCAAATCTACAGAAAAACGTCAAGACAAGCTCTTGCCGATGTCGGGATGATGGCTCTGGTGTTTGACGGGTTCCAGCGCTCATCTCTGTAATAGCACGCACGTGTCATATCCGTGAAGACTCTGAAGCAGGGCTCCCAGCAGAAATGGAGAGGAGTTTCAACTGGCATGGCAGTCGTAGAGCCGCTAGCAGAGCGTGGAGACGTTAACGCGAGTGCAGTGCCAGCATCGTAGCGCCAGTCCCAGTGCTCTCTCTGAGGAGCTCTTTCAATGGGCTGTTGCCTCTCCCTGACTGCCTGTTCCAACATTATGATTTGGCATTTTGTTCTCTGAGTTTACAGTGATGCACTTGTTCCACACCATCAAGCTCAGCATCTATGCTTAAAGCATGAACAGACATATTTACAAGTATCATTCTGAAACGACCATTTGTCTGAGGTCAGCTTGAGGCAACATTTGCTCTAAAATCACGCACAGTGAGTCACTGGATCTAGAACACAGAATTTCCTATCAGTGGGTCTGATTCAATAATAATTTTGCACTAATAAAAGTGCTAGTGTTTGTAATAATGTATACATTTTATATGAAAACTATATGTAAATATAAATAACAGTATATAACAAGGCCATAACCATGTCTTGAACATTGGGGGGATAGATAGATAGACAGACAGACAGACAGACAGATAGACAAACAGATGGATAGATAGATAGATAGATAGATAAGATAGATATCACCGTTCTATATTAATGCGCCGCTTTCATTGACACACACACACACACACACAATTCTCACACAAAATCAGAGATCGCACTGCGTGCACACAGAAACATTCAGGACTCAGGAGCACAGAAACATGTTGTCAACGCTGCCCCACGACTTTTAATTATAAAATAGCTTCGATACTGAATCGGTACATTATATTTCTCAGCAACGAAGAGGTAAAATCAATGTTTTTAAATAAGTAAACTCATCGTTTCATTGATTGTAGAGAGAGACGCACAGACGCAGGTAATTCATACACACAACTTTCCTCCCTGTCCCTCTCTCTCAAATGGCCATATTTCTATTGTAAAACAGTTGACTAATATTAAATGATTGGCAACTTCCATCTTACCTCACTCTCTTTCAACGTTAAACTGACGCTTCGCGCTGGAATTCACACTGATTCTGTGAACAGTAAACCCTGCCTACATTGATTTGATTGGCCATCTCAATTATTTTGACATTGACGAGTGCTGTTAGCCCGCTGAGTGAGACCAGGCTGAAAATATAACTTATAAAGCTTTTCGTCATCCTAACAACAAGCGCTGTGTAATGGAGGGCAGCAGATCAGTGCAAGAATTTCAAACATTGGGGGTGTACAGTTTTTCCATTTCTAATTATTGGGGGGCACTTGTCCCCCTCAATGTCTTTGGTGGTTATGGCCCTGGTATATAATAATGTAGATCCAACATAGAGATATGCAAAATAGTGTCCTTAATTTATAAAATATTTTTGTAAAATATTATTGAAATAGCACTATTCAATATTATACTTTTCATATTTAAATTTTTTAATATTTTTAAATATTATATTTACACACAATTAGCGAACAAGACTCAATCATAAGGTTTTTTCAAAGTCAACATGAAATCAAATTTGACCCTATTTATTTTCGTCATAGACGTTTGTGGTCATACTTTGAATGATTCATTGGTGCACATTATTGTAAAGAGTAAAGTGTTTGTCTTCGCAATCTTTTACGAAAATGTCGGAACTTGCTCCGTTTCTGCTTCTCTACTTTACTTTTTTACCCTCTAATTTTCAACCCTTCTCCTTCAATCACCAGTCATATAGAGATCACGGTGAACTAACTGTGCTGGTCCATATGTAATTCCCTCTTATTGCAAGTCAATCAAATCCCGCTGGATAAAATAAAGCCCCCGTCTACATTTTTTTATAGCTGCATATCCACATCACAGAAGTAAAATGGGCTGAATTCTAGTGCTGTGTTCGATACATCGATACGACGATGTATCGTCACAGAGATCTGACGATACAAGTATCGATACAGCTGGCCCTGTATCGATATCGCGGCACGTGCGCTGCAGTGGACCGCGCTTAATTTGAATACAAGAACACCATTTAAAACGGAGTATAAAGGTGCAAGGTTTCTAAAAAATAATGAATAGAGCATAATATATAGGCTACAACGAGGTTTGATCTGGCCGCAGAGGAACACAACTGGGGTTGCCTGTATAAAGAGACGTAATCCCCAAAACAGAGCTTCCCACTTGCGCAATATGGA
>NW_015625590.1:1041486-1046570 GCF_001515625.1 Sinocyclocheilus rhinocerous | reverse complement strand
GGGAAAGAAATTATAGAAATTATACTTTTATTTAGCAAGGATGCTTAAAATTGATCAAAAGTGATGATAAAGGCATTTATAATGTTACAAAAGATTTCTATTTCAGATAAATAGTGTTCATATCGATATCGGAATTATATCGTATCGACCGAAATTAAGAAATATATCGTGATATCAATTTTGGCCATATCGTCCAGCCCTATGTGTTACTTATCTTTTCAACCTGGCAACCATGTGTACGCGCTCTGTCCTCACTGTGGATAAACGCGCTTGCTTTCTGAAAATACCGGTTAGCTTACAGTTTAGCGATCTCCACTTCAATATTCTATTATCAGAAAAGTGTGATTTATCAAGTGTTCATTTATATGAGAGAGAGAGAGAGAGAGGCTGTGTATGTATGAATTACCACCGTTTTTCTGCGTTTCTCTATTAACAGTGAAGCTGTGGCTTTAACTCCTTTAGATACAATGATGTTACCAGCTCCTTGTTGAGAAAGATAATGTAGCTCTTCAGTGATTAAGCTATTTTATTGATAAAATAGCGGGGCAGCGCTAAAAAGTTTGTCTAAAGAGTGATCTGACTAAACGTGTCTGCGTGAGCTACAGTGAAGACAGTGCATTGGTTTAGAACTCTTCCAATTTTTATTTTTTTAAACGTAGAGAGTGTGTTGATTTGTGCAATGATAACCTACCAGCAATGTTAAGATGATTTTATTATATATGAATGAGTACATTACAATATAAATTTATTAGAACGAGTACATTATTATTTATGGGCTTAAAAACAAGATGCAATGTAAACATGAAACATATGCCATTACCTATAGGCTATTGTACTGTGGTACAGTTATAGAGGCCCTTCATAATGCAGAGGTCAAGTGCCTGTTCTGCCAATAGTTAGCAACGGCCCTATGGTATGCAGTGTTTAATAAACAGCTGTTTTACTAAATTCTTCTGAGGTGAAATTCAGTGCAGTCTCGTATCGTGATACGCATCGTATTGTGACTTTGCTGGTGATACACAGCCCTACTGAATTCAGTTTCATGCTGATTTTAAATAAGCACCCCAGTCAATGATCAGATTACAGCAATGATTGACAGTGTTAATGTATGAATAACTGTAAGCAGGAAATTGAGATGACACTTACTCAGCATGCCCATTCCCAGCATAAAGGCGTCCATGGTGTAGGGCAGACCTCTGGCTCTCCCCCGCGTCCCTGGAGGAAACATCACTTCCTTTGGCTGGGCCTTCTTACATTCTACCTGTGGATGGAGCACAAAAGATGTTGTTTCAGTGGTTTAGCTACTAATAAGACTACTTATAGCATCAAGGAACTGTCCGACTTTTACAAATGGCCTGCCCACAGGATATAAGAACAATGTTGTTCATATTTGGCTTGTGTCTCCTTGCAGACAAACTATCAGAGCTCTCATAAGGATAATACATCACTTGTTAGAAAAATGAAAGGAACTAAAACAAACACTCTGTTCAGTCTGTGAAATCACAGTGTTTGTGCATCTCAGTCAGCAATGTACTGCAATAATGTCGCTGTAGTTTTTTGAGAGAGTGCTTTTGATGTTTGCAAAGGCATGCCGTGCAGACTTCGGGCAAAAAAAGGATAAGTTCTTAAAAAAAAAAAAAAGTTGTTTTTATAGTGTTTGTGCATCTCAGTCAGCAATGTACTGCAATAATGTCGCTGTAGTTTTTTGAGAGAGTGCTTTTGATGTTTGCAAAGGCATGCCGTGCAGACTTCGGGCAAAAAAAGGATAAGTTCTTAAAAAAAAAAAAAAGTTTTTATTTTTTGTTTCCTCATCATTCCCCTACTGTCTTGCCACTCCAATCTGGTCCTCATCATCGAACCATTTCTACCCAGGGCACTTCCCCCTGATCACCCACCCGCACACCCAACCAGCTCCCTGCCACCTTCTACTGATAATTTTCCTGCTGTGTTGACTGACATTTCGCCCTCCTCCACAATGCACGGTTAAAAGTCTGTTCATGACAGAACACACAGAGTGGGCGTCAAGAGTGACAGACCAACTGCAAACACCGGCATCAAAATTAAGTACAGCTCCGAAATGAAGGATCCGTGGGTTTGTGGTAGTGACACGGTAAGAAATATCAACCCTAACATTGTGCACGGCGTTGTGCACACAATGTGTCAACAAAGCCTCAACCACCTACGAGATGCAGCCTGGCTTTATTTAAGCCCAATGAAAGCACAGATGACCAGGAGGGTATGAAGTGTCTGACAGACTGATTACTGGCATATGTACACACCCCATCGTGCACACGGCGCCTAGGGTAAGTATAGTGGTAAATGCACATGAACGGCTTATTGGAATTTATTATGAGTACTATGAGGGGCTCTGGTAGGGCATAGTAGATAATCTGCCCTCACCAAGTCAACCTCTATTTGTCCATTTATATTGCAGATGCTTGCCTGCTCTTCTCTGGAGCTTCAGTTCAACTGGCTAATGGCAAATGCACACTACAAGACAGAAGTTCGACACACTTTCATGTTTTAAGCATGTGATTTAAAACACATGAACGTGTATGAATGTCAGGGAAAGGAATGATCTAAGAGAAGGGTTTTCAAGCTGGCGTCTGGATGATATCAGAATGATTTCTGAAGGATCATGCGACAACTGAAGACTGGAGTAATGGCTGCTGAAAATTCAGCTTTGCACAGGAATACATTTTATTTTAAAATTATATTCAAATTTAAAATAATTATTTCATATTGTAATAATATTTCACAGTATTACGGTTTTTACTGTAATTTTGATCAAACAAATGCAGCCTTGGTGAGCATGAGAGATTTCATTAAAAACATTCAAAAATCATAATGTTTCCAATTTTTTGATGAGTACTGTACATAATTGTGATTTTTTTTTTGTTCTATTGACAGAGATAGTTTTTAACAGTAAGAAGTAATACTGAAGTGTTTGTCTTTGTAATCTTTTACGAAAACGTCAGAACTTGCTCTGTTTCTACTTCTCTACTTTATTTGCTTACCATCTAATTTTCAATCCTTCTTCTTCAATCGCCGGTCATTTAGAGATCACGGTGCGCTAACTGTGCTGGTTCATAAGCTCAAAGAAAATAAAGATGAAATTATATGAAAAACTTAAAACTTACAAAAATCTTAACTATTAAAATTACCAAAACTAAATTAAAGCTAAACAGAAATATTTTAAAAATAAAATCCAAAAACAAAAACAAAAAAAGACAAAACCATAACAAACATACTAAAACTAAAATGAAAATGAAAACTGGAAATATAAAAATAAAAGTTAATGCAAAATATTAATAAATACTTTAATAGTATATAGATAGATAACACTAAAACACTGTATGGTTATACTATTCACCATTTCTCACATAGTATAGAAAGAAAATAAATAACTCCTTGAATGTGAGCAAAAGGGACAAGATTTTGTGTGTATTTGGCCTAATTTTGTCTATTTCTTTTTCACCATCCCAGCTTTTCTAACACATCAGCTCTCTACAGATCTTCCAGACACATATGTTATGTGCATAATCTCACGGCCCATTTTAATTGCCAAAGATCAAAATAAAAATGTATACCTTCGAAAAACTGGCAGAGCTCTTCTAAATTAATTAATTCACCCAGCATGTAACACATCAAGCTAGGTGACTGTATGACAGTATGTTGACCTTGATGTTAACTACAAGAGAAAATATCCTTGAATTTCATCCCCTAAAGATAAAGGAAATCCAGATATCTGTTAAACATAACACCTCCATTCTCTCAAATGACCTTATTTGTCATCGGAAGCGCTAAAAGAAAGCTGTATTTTCACGCTTTGAGCGGGCTAACAAACTTCAGACATTGCAATGCAAACACTGCTGCCTCTTTTCCAAAAATGAGCACATAAACCAATACTCGTAATCAGTATTCAGGTCCTCAGGACTTCTCCAAATACAACATGCCTTCATTAGGCACTGGCACTAAAGAGAGAGAGTGTGTGTGTGAGTGTCATGCGTGTAATTATGTCAGTGTGTGGTTTCAGTGATGAGGCCTGCAATCTCTGTGTGCTGCTAATAGGCAAGGAAAGCCTTGCTTCCGATCTGACTGTCATCAATGGGCATTTAAGAGCCATGACTATGGCTCCACATTATTACTTAACTAATTACCCTCGTCATTTGAGGTAGGCCAATGATGAGCTCCCTTCCCTCGTTAATGAAACTACGAAGGCACATGGCTAATGACCTGAGAGCACAGGGCAGCTGCGTTATCACGCTTGCACAGGGGGAGAAAGACGAGGAGAGGACGAGAGGAGGAAAGGACAGAAGGGACAACTTTTGATGAGTGGATGTCTGCACTTTTGGACCAAATCTGGACATCAACTAAAAACCTCACAACAAAATGCAGCATTCTTTGTGTGTGCTATCAAGGCATCAAGAACTTCTCAAATGTGGCAGTCCTCTAAAAAAATTTTAAATAAAATAAGAAAATAATTTAAATATTATTTTAATAAAAATATTTAAAAATATATATAAGGCCGTAAAATATAAAAAAGGCCAAAATAATTAAAAAATTAAGAAAATTATATAATGCTCAACAGAACATATACAAAAAACATTTTTCAGCTTCAGCTTAAGTTAAGCATCAGGGACTAGATCTTCTAATAGAATGATGCCACTAAAATTAGCTTTAAATACAGTTTTAATGTAAATTAGTTTTCTTAATATTTTTTTATTATATAGTAACCTTTTTGTAAAAGCAATAAGCCATGAGACCACGCTATATTGTGAGTATAGTTAGGTCAGAAGTGGTTGCTGGGATGTCTATGCATTTTGTGCCTAACAAAGTCCTTTTGCCACATCTAAATTCATAATAACATCTCTTGTAACTAGGGTTGGGTACCGAAACCCGGTACCAATATGGCACCGGTACCTATGTAACCGGTATGTACAAGAACCGAATCAGAACGCAGATTTCGGTGCCTCATTTCGGTGCCATGCCTGAGCGATCGATTGAAATATTTGTCCTCTGGTTCTCTGAAACGGACGTAAGAAGCATCATCACCGGCACCGCACGTGAAAAATAATTTCCCG
>NW_015625590.1:1017973-1041364 GCF_001515625.1 Sinocyclocheilus rhinocerous | reverse complement strand
TGAATGCAGTAATTACACTTGCTCTGATGGCAGCAGGTAGCCTTCCATTAACTAAGCTAAACATGCTTAAATTAAAATGCCTAAAGGTAAACTTCCCTTGTATTCACATTTCTAAACTTGTTGAACAAAAAAAAACATTATAACCTTTTTACTCCACAACACCAGTCAAATGCTTCCTTGTCACAGAATGAGGCAGAAAATATGTTCCATAGGCTACTTTAAAAAGAATACATCGATTAGCAATGGATTATAAATATACTTAATTATTATGAAAATACCAGAGATGGCTTGAATAACACAGATAAACTATATTGTCGCAGTCGAGTGTTTATTGTCTTTGTTTTATCATTCAAAACGTTTATATGTTCTGTTTACTCTGTTACAGCTATAATAGCGATGTCTTTGTCCATATTAGGGATTTCCTGGAGGGTCATGAGTTCCGCTACTTCTGTGACTGGATATGTGGATTTTCTGGGAGAGGGCGCCAGTATGAATGAAACAGACATCATGTGTGTATAGTGCTAATGGCCAATCCATCATTTTTGGGGGAATTTTGTATTATTTTTTTTTTATATAAGTATCGGTTCAGGCACTGTTTAGGCACCGGAACCGTTTTAAAAGTATCGATTTGGCACCGGTATCGAAAAAAAACCAAACGATACCCAACCCTACTTGTAACTAACTGCTTAATTATATAATGTTTAGAATTATTTATATAATGACTTATTAATGAAGGCTAAGTGTTACTAAACATTTTATTTGTCCATTTAGCCCTGCCACCTGTCTAATGACCGCACTGCCACAGAGCCCAACAGAGACTTCAAGGTGTTTATGCGTGTGTGAATGCAATCAAAACCCCATAATATCTCACATCTACGATTCACCCCAGAGAGCAGGTTAAGTGGAAGTCCAGGGTGAAAAGGATGACAGCAGAGATGAGAACAGTGTGCGTCCACTCGCCTCGCTAGTTGTCGGGAAATCATGAGCGGGAACACGGTACCGGTGGGCTGGAGCAAATGTGGCCATTAGTGTCAGTGTCCCTGGCAGAGCCAGTGTGAGCGGGCGAGAGGTGTGAGACAGGATTGATCAGCTCCAGAGAACACACACGTGGCTTATTAGCCGTCTGGTTAGGGATAGATTAGATTCAATCTGCTAATCTGCTGCCCTGACCTTGTGACAAGAAATGTCACTCACACTGAAACTTCAGCCCCCTGTTTTGACTTAAAAAGGGGGTGATTTCACAAAGGTACAATTCTTAAAGACAGCACAGGCTGATGAATGCTGGGATACCTGATATACAAGCCAATCTTTCATAAATGTAGATCAAAAGCATCAAGCAAAATGTATAGGAAGTGTTCTCGAAAAAAAAGTGTAATATATATATATATATATATATGCATGCGCATACAAACACAAAAATATATAATAATAAAAAAATAAAATAATTCATTACATTTATATAGCGCTTTTCTAGGCACTCAATGCGCTTTACATTGTCATGGGGTATCTCCTCATCCACCACCAGTGTGCAGCATCCACCTGGATGATGCGACGGCAGCCATAGTGCGTCAGAATGCCCACCACACACCAGCTTATTGGTGGAGAGGAGACAGAGTGATGAAGCCAATTAGCAGATATGGGGATTGTTAGGAGGCCATGATGATCAGAGGCCAATGGGCAAATTAGGCTGGTCTTTATAGTTCTTTTGCACTTTAATCTGTGTAAAATTTTTTACTTTATACATTTTTCTGTATTGCTTTATTGCATTTAAATGTTCAGTTATTTTTGTTATAAGAAAAATGTTATTAAACCTGTTATAGTGTATTATGACAGCACTTTTTTTAAAACTAAATTTCAATATCGTGATAATACCGTATACCGTGATAAAAGCATTAGCAATTAATCGCAACATGAGAATTTGATACCGGCATATCCCTAGCCACTATACAACAAGTTATAATATAACAATATTAAAAATAATAATAATATTAAAGTTTATTTTATTCCTTTGTTGGCTAGAGCATTTATTATTTCATTTGCTAGAGCACTGAGTAAGCCAGGACTGACACTGGTGCCCTCATAAAAACAATAATTAAAATAATAATAATAATAATGTTTCTGATTGAGATAAATCCTGAAAATTAACTTCCTGCTATTTAAATTAATCAGAATTAGCATAATCATATTGTAATAATAGACCAGCATGTGTGGTAGACAAAGAGAATCAATAATCTGAAAATGTTCACTTTGAATAATCCACCGTGAAAAGAAAGAATGAAAACCTCAAGAGTAGCTGCAAAACACAAGACAGTTACATTTTGCTCCTTAAAGCAGATTTGCTTCTCTTTCAGCGAGAATGAGAGAAAAAAAGTGTTCTCCTCTGACAGGGAGGATAAAGAAGAAATGAATCAGAAAGCTGAATCATTCAGTCCAACTTTTAGTTTTTTTTACTTTCAGAACTGCAGAACTGCAAAAAGCCAGGTCGCCAACCCGCTCGCCTCACTCTTGAGAGTTTGGGATCACATAATGCCTGACATGAAAGGCACTTAAACAAACTCAATAAATAAATATGCATTCTAAACAGGCAGAGACCTGCGAAACAGGGACACCTTCACGAGCCCAGCCGCAGAGATTGTCACAATGATGGAGTTAGAATTCCCTGTGCCTGCTGTATATCTGAGGTGGGCTGCCTGAGGAATCAGTCTTATTTCTGCCCTCCGTACCACTTGAGATCGTTCATGAAGCCAGACAGAGAGGCAAATCGACTAGACCCCCCTCATTCAGACATCCATTTTTCATCTCTGATATTGAGCTTGAAAAACACTTTTCACCATCAAACATCTAACTTAATATCCTGATAACAAATAAAACAGGTCAAGTGAAGAGGCTTTTCAATGCTATAAGAATAACATTTTCACACATGCTGTGTTAATAAAAATATGCATGCACTCCTGCAGCGTTTTTCAGCACCACAACAAAATAAATCAGGTTTCAGGTATGCTAAGAGTATGAAAGCTTGCAGTTCATATTGAATGTGATCCAATATAAATACCCAGTACCACAGAATATTGGCAAGATTCTTTCTCTCAGATTTGTAGTGTATTGGCAACAAATCTTTCTCTTGTGTTGTCCCCACAACCTGCAAACCAAAAACAACATCCAGCATGATAAGCGTAGACTGATTCACAAACAAATGACTCCTATGAACCGGTTCTTTTTGATAAGTCAAAAACACACAGCACAAACAGTGTACTCTGATTCGTGAATGAATGACTTGTATGAGCCTTTTTTTTTTTTTTTTAAGAATAGTTAAGGCAAATAACCAGTCTATATCAGTATGATGAATCCTTCACTGAACTGAATCCATCAGTGGTTAATGAACCAACATCTGATTCACTTACTGAACCATTATTTTCAGTTGAATTCTCTGTCAGTATCTTTACAAGATATCCATGAATACATGGTATTAAACATGCACAGTTGCACTTTTTTGTAATAAAAATAGTTTAATCTGTTTTTAACCAGCATTTTTAAAGATGTTCAATATCGTTGTGCATATGTTCTTGTTTTTATGTTTGCTGGCCCTGTAAGGATGGGAATGTGTGATTTTTGCAGCATACGGCACACACAGGGGAAGCTAACTCATATTTAAATTTAATGTGGAAGCAACTGTTTTCAAGTATGTAGATTTATACACATCCAAACCTCAAGCTGTCTTTTACAGGCCCAGTACAGTATGTGTATGTGTGTCTGTGGTCTCACATCAAATATAGCATATTTAAATGTTATCACAGCTCTCTCAGTGAACTCCTGTTACATCACCGCATGAGAGGTCACGCCGTACGCTGAATCTTGTTTGTACAGTTCCCAGAGATAAAACAGACATGAGAGGAAAGGGGGGGGAGAAAAAAGAAAACAACCCCCTGCTCTTTTGCCCAGGGGCACCAGAACTCTTGGCTTAACACTGAGGCATAATTCATCGCAACTTGAATTAAATTACATCGAAGACTTGGGGCTCCCGTATATTATTGATACACTTACAGCTATTCCATCTGACAAAGAAATATTCGCCATTCGCCAACAAAAAAAAGAAAGCCTGTCAGAGGCTATTTATGCCTCCCAAACTGGAAGTCTGCTTCAACAGCATGTTACAGTGAGAACTCTGGTAAGCACATACAGATAAATAGAAAAAATAAAAACAAATTCACATTTAATCCAGGGATGCACCGATCCGATCTGAGACTGATCCAAATCCGATAATGTGCGTATAGTATTCGGTGTTATTGTTAAGCCCCACGAAAGGCACAAAAACGTTATAAAGCACCATAAAGTTTTCGTGCACTATATTCCAAGTCTTCTGAAGTCGTTCCATAGTTTCATGTGAGATACAGATGAAAATTTAACTCGTTAAATTCAAGTTCACATAAACTCTTCTCTCCGCTGCAGCTGTCTTTCATCCTCCATTCAGCATTCAAACTGCGCGTCGCGTTCGGTTACGACAGTCAAGATGATAAAACTCTCTCCAAGATGATTCAGTGTTCCTATTATTATACTTGATCTGTAGATAAAGATCAATGGTTTTGCATAAAGGAGTTTAGTGCTGTTTCTAAAGCATGTTACTTTCTACCGGGAGTCTGTAAGATCACTACACTGGAGAGCACTATGAATTGTTCTTCATGCGCACAGTAACTGCAATTTAAAACTGTTAAAAGAAAAGACTCTATCGCACAGATATAATACACTACGCATCAATATCTCTTCCCTTTGGGCTTTGAACTTTCCTATGTGGAGCGTTGCGCGCTGACTCTGAGTTGCTTCAAGCGCATCATTCTGCGCACGGGATGCTCATAAGCGCTTTGTGCCGCTCTGTATTGGACCTTTCATATTATAATAATATTGCGCAATAAAAGATTGTTAATAGCCTTTTTGTTCTGTTCTATCTATCATATGTTGCTGCTTCATTACTGTGCTATTCATTTAAAAGAAATGTCTTTTAATTTTGTAGTATAAATATAGATTTTATTAAATTATTGTGCACTCATCATTTTTCTAGAGTAACTTTTGCTGCTGAATTATCCACTAACCTAGCTTATAAAAGTATTTTTGTCATAGATTATGATTACATATTTTTTCATTTGTTATTTTTCTGTATAATGCAGTCTATATTTAGTAGATTGTGTTTAACACACAAAACAGTGATGATCAGGTCAACACACAGAGGTATTGAAATTCTACATTGATTTAAAAAAAAAACTGTGCTAGTATCGGATCGGTTCTGAAAAAATGGTATCCGTGCATCCCTAATTTAATCATGGCTTTGATCTTGTGAGTGAAATAGTGAACAGTTGAACAGAATAGATTCACTCTGAAGAGTGAAATGCAACCGTACACACAGGCTCATCCTGCATCTTTATCACACAATTTTACTTTCTTATTTACATCATAATGTATTTACACCCCCCTAAACTTTATTAAATTTCCTAACAGTAATGTAATGTATTTGACAAAATAAATTAAATAGTTGAGAATTCCACTAAATGATGGGAGAAAAAAAATTTAATAAAATGATGCTACTGGACTTTTGACATAACTTTGACTTTTGAAATATGTTTTGACAAACTTGTCAGTTATTCATTGTTAAAGTCACTGAGTAAACAAAACACAGCATTTCTGGAATGACCCCTGACCCTCTGCTTTCTTATTCTCTTTATCTCTATATATTTTACACCAATGCGCGCGCGCGCGTGCACACACACACTCGCACCCTTTTTCCTCTGGTTTTTGTACGCCCTTCTATTTAAGCTGTGAATGTGCTGAATCTCCTCCTTTCTTTGTTGTGACATTTCCAGATCTCGGAGAGCTCTCCGGAAACAGCCTGATCCATTACAACCGGCTGAATTACTGTAATCTTTTCAAATATCACAATCCCCTTCCATTAGCCCAACCTACTCTTAAGATACTGTGGCAGGAGTGTGTAAATACATCTACAGTCACCGCACACAAAGCAACAATAAACATCTATTAGATAAAAAGGGCTAAACAGATCTGGGTGATTAGAGAGGGGTAGAAATAAACAGACACACTTTGAAACGCGCTTAGTTGCTATTTACAAAAAGAAAAAAAAAGTCCTATAAAAGGTTTTTACACCTGCTTTGCTTTGGTTAGTTTAGTTCATTTACTGTTTAAGTGTTTTCAATGTTTTTTTGCGTCGTGAGAATATTGAGCAAAATAGCGCACTTGTCACGGTGTAACTTAACTATATCATGTTATGAATAAACTAAACATTTTAAATTTTTACCTCAGTGTGTTTCTTCTGAGTTTATGTGTGCTGTCACGCTCATTTGTTCATAAGTCTCGAGACAAACAGAGTGAGCCTCAGCGCGACCTTGTATTCTGTATTCTGCTAACTTACTGCAATTCTCTCTGATGACGCAGTAACTTACCGCGGGGAAGAACAAATCTTCGGTCTGTCCAATGATTGATCTTTGTGTGAACATTTGGGCGGCGTTATGCAACTCTTCCCACATCGTGACGTAGACATGTGGGGGCGTGTTAGAATGAGCCGTTTTAGGTAGGCGTAGTTGACTCTTAACTTTTATAAAGAATATCTCTTTGGATTTGAGACTTTAGTCTTTGCAACTTTACAGATCTTCTTTATGCACCAAGAGCTTGTAACACTCCAAAGAGAAAGGAAAAATTTAAATCGCATCATATGACACCTTTAAAACAATCTTAACATAAACCCATTATAATAAATGTCATATTTAGATACTTGTGCCCTTCAGCAAGTAGGAAAAATACAGAAATTGATTAAAGTTATCAAATGCTAAATTCTAAATTAAATATACATGAATCCTAAAGCTACAAAAGTTACTGATTTCCTGTTTTTTTTCTTCTGTTCTTTGTTTAACAGACATCAGAGCAGCTGGGTTATTAGGTTATTTTGGCAGTTTTAAGAGCTTTTCTTTACCTTTTCTGACCCACTTCAGGTCTTAAAGTCTCTACTAATGAGCTGACGAGTTGAATCAGGTGTCTTAGATGAGGGAGACAGTGCTGGGGTGCTCCAGGACAGTTTTGAAAACCATTGCATTTCAGAGACATGTTCTTAAATATGACTCATATATAACAAATAATTACAATACATGCACAGTTTTAAGGCAGCTTTAATCACCTTTTTGGTAACTTGATGACTTAACTGACGACATAACTATGACATTGCATGCTCGTAGGTTCATTTGAGCTTTAATATGGAATGATATACAGTGTGCACCACTGCATTTGTGCGTGTAATTGAAGAGCACGTGCTACGAGCACAGTATAACGGCTGACAGGACAGGAAATGTTGTTTTTACAATCTCATCTGACCGCAGTTCACTGTTGTTCTACCGAAGCTCCCTAGTCATCTGTACCTTTTCCGTGCTCGTTTGAATTAAATTCAGTTCAATTCTTGTCAAGAAAAAAAGAGACAAGAGCAGCAGTTGTGAGTGGGGTGGCCAAAACTAGCTTCGCCCCTGCGTTAATTTTGACAGCATTAATTGTTATTTACTGACTATTTTCACTTTAGTAGTTGCTGCTGTGGCCAGAAATATTCCAGCTAAGCTAAGCTGCGCTTTGAACCACATACATTTATTTTTTTAAATCCAACCTTTTTCAGCAAATCTGATATAACAGACTGAGATTCGGTGCGGGGCTGCTAAATGAAGCAGGCATGAAAGCACACTAACTCTGCACTGTCACCGCTGTTTGCACCACATCTTGAAGATAGCTTCAGAGAGTCGCAAACCTTCAGGCCAAAAAAAAAAAAAGGGCGGGAAAATAGGAGTAATTTTCTCCCATCCTGAACTGACACTTTTCCCCTCTTCTCTCCTCACAGCGGTAGATTATCTTCCAATGATAGCACAGGCCGGGGCCTCAGCGCGGCAAGGCAGACACTAAATTGGCCTGCCGACACACTTGGCACTTATCATACATGCTAATGGCCCGGCTCGCTGTGGGTAGCTGGCAATCCTGGCTGGGCGGCCGGGGCACACTGAGAGAGGAAGGGAGGGAATGGTAACAAAAATGAGAGCAACAACCTCCACACTGCCTGTAGGAGGCAAGGGCACTGCCAGGGAGGACATGAGCACAGAATTCTCATCATTCTGCCGCAGGCACGCATGGGTATGGTGCGGCATTGCTCTTTATGCGTTAAGGGAGAGGAAGGTATTGACTGAGTACTTGATCGCGTAATAACGGGGGGCTAAAGGAGTGACATGAGATGACTTATGCAGTCCATACTGTATTAAGGTTGGAGAGGTGATGATTCCCAGAGGGAGAGAGTGAGGCAGTGATAGAGAATCAAATAAGAGAGCGGGAGATAACATGTACAGTCATATGTCCATGGGAACTCCCAAAGAGAGGGTTTACATACATTCATTACATTTATATAGCGCTTTTCTGCTTTTCTAAGCACTCAAAGCGCTCTACATTGTGAGGGGGTATCTCCTCGTCCACCACCAGTGTGCAGCATCCACCTGGATGATGCGACGGCAGCCATAGTGCGTCAGAATGCCCACCACACACCAGCTTATTGGTGGAGAGGAGACAGAGTGATGAAGCCAATCAGTAGATATGGGGATTGTTAGGAGGCCATGATGGTCAGAGCCAATGGGCGAATTTGGCCAGGTTTCCCGTCTCATCCGAAGGACGATGTTTTTTTACCGTATAGTGTCCACGTCACTATACTGGGGCGTTAGGACCCACACAGACCACAGGGTGAGCACCCCCTGCTGGCCTCACTAATACCTCTTCCGGCAGCAACCTAGTTTTCCCAGGAGGTCTCCCATCCAGTTACTGACCAGGCACAACCCTGCTTAGCTTCAGTGGGCAACCAGTCTTGGGCTGCAGGGCGATATGGAAGATATATAAATAACACTTCCTGGGCCGGGACCTAAAATTAGCCTGCTATTGAACACTCCCTCACTCAGCTGTGGGTCACAATGGTCCAACATCCCACAAGTCGATTAGTGAGATTGGATACTTATTTATTTTTAGTTTTAAGGGTTTTAAATGGGACTGCTTTAATTAGCATATTATACTTTAGCTGTTAGCATTTTGCAAAGTAAAGGTCATTCCCACCATGCCACAGTGCACTTTCACATCCCCATCCAAAAAAAAATTGCTAGGCAAGGCTGCATTTATATGATTTAAAAATAAATGCAGCTAAAAAGAGTTATTTTAAATTGTAATAACATTTCACCATATTACTAGTTTTACTGTATTTTTGATCAAATAAATGTAGCCCTGGTGAGCATAAAAGATTTCTTCAAAAAAAATCTTATTCCAACTTTTTTTTGAAGAAAAAAAAACACACACACAATATATATAAACAGTATCTCACAGAAGTGAGTACACCCCTCACATTTTTGTAAATATTTTATTATATCTTTTCATGTGACAACACTGAAGAAATTACACTTTGCTACAATGTAAAGTAGTGAGTGTACAGCTTGTATAACAGTGTAAATTTGCTGTCCCCTCAAAATAACTCAACACACAGCCATTAGAGCGCACGCAAATATTAAGCTTTCTCTGAAGTATTGTGTTTAAATGGACAAATTCACACAAAAATTATGTCAAAATGCCCGTCTTGGTAAGTATCCTATAGCAGACATAACCGGCTCACCGTACTGTATCGGTGCACTGGATCAGTGCATTCTCTTAAAGTGACAGCACTTTCTTAATATTAAACAAACAGCAACAACAAAGAAATCACTCACTGCTCTTGATTGAATAGCTTTTGTAACTTTAATAAAGATACATCTTTAATTTATACAGTCAAATATGCAATTCTGTTTTACATTTTATTACTTTATTCAATTTCTGTACCTGAAAACTAATGTTAGACCTACCTAAAAAACCCTGAAAATCACTGTTTATTTTATTTGTATATTTACTCTATGTATTTATTTGTGCTGTTGCTTGTAGTTATATAGATTATTCTTAATTTCTTTATTTTTATTTGACAGTATAGCTTTTGCCTAAACATAGCACATACCGAACCGTACCGAAACCGTGTCTCTAAAACCGTGATACAAACCGAACCATGAGTAAGTTGAACCGTTCCACCCCTAATATATATACATACATAAAATAAAATGTATATGATATATGAACTTATTATATTATATTATATTAGTAATTTCAACAGTTCTGTGAAGTTGAAAAGGTCCCACATAACAGGAATTACCCAAAAACCCCTCTAACTACGGTAAAAACTACGATCATGAAACTTTCCTTTCAGCTCTGGTACCTCTTCTGAAGGCATTTTCCAATGGACAAACCGCAGGGACAGTGCTGAAGTCATCCCGGTGCTTTATAGATGTCCAGGTGATTTCAACCACTTATCCAACACAGTCGGCTCACATTCACACAGTATTTCTCATGACAGACAGCACCAGGGGAGATAAAAGTCTCTGAAATGCCTGATAAAATAGAGAATGTTTGGAATGGGACTTCAGAAAAAGGCTCCCACACAGATGTAACCGGATATTATGACTCTGAATGTGCTGTTCGAAAGGGATGGAAAATAGTCAAAACAACCATTAGGGTCTGTCTATTAATAGTGATTCCCCTCCATATCTGCTCAGTCTGGAACTAGTCGTGCTGTGCTTTCGTTTAATTGTTTTCATTGATAAAATAATCAAGAGATAATACATGTTCAGCTCCCTAAATGAGTTACTTCTGAAGTGGAATTACATTTCAAATGAATCTCTAAAGAATTCACTTCAAGGTAATCTCGATCCAACGCAACCTCTTGGTGTGGGACCTAACCTGCCTGCATGGATGGTGCGTTCCTGTCTCTAAGCCAGTGGATCAAGGAAATGTCTTCTGAATGTTTAATGTCTGGCTGCATTTCCAGGCCAGATATCAAATGAGCTGATCAGGAAGCCTGGGGTCTGTAGAGACCTTCACCAGTCCAGCTTTCCAGATCCTGGAACCATTTAGGGTCATTTATGGATATCCAGGGCCCTGGCAGCTCGAGAGTGGCCTTACTGGGTCAACAGAGCCTCTCTATAAACAGCTACTGAGCCTGGCTCGCTCTCTGCTCCACAGCCTGGGGTCGAGGGTCACAGATGGTGCCGCCTCTGAAGATGGCGGCTCACCAAGCAGGCAGTCGATGTACAAAGCTGGCATTTCCACAAGCAGAGGGAGATCATTACGGCCGCTGTACAAAATATTCATGATAATAACAATATTACCATGGTCGAATTAGCAAGTCAAATATGCACACAGGCCTGCTAGCAGACGAGGCTTCAGAGACCACTTTGATCTTGTTGGCAAAAGCAACTTGATGATGGCAATTGAAATCAGTAAGAAGAGCCAAAAAGAGCAAAAGGAAGGACGGGTCTCCGCCCAACACGCCTTGACCTTTTTCGTTCTTTCATTCCCAGCGCATCATCTGAGAAATGATCTGAACTGAGAGACCATGACAAAGCCGTCATTTTAAGTAAATGTTTTCCCTTCACCAAACTTATATTTTTCTTAAACCTTTGTGACTGATATTAGCTATGCAAGTAATTCTCCAATGGCCCAATTTAAGCCAGCCAGTCGATCAACAGCGAGGTTCCTGCTATGAGACGCTGGGGGAAACGTGTTAAAAAAAGAAAAGAAATTCAGGCTTTCTCTAGACGCTCACTGAATAATGAGAACATTTGATGAAATATCATGTAAAAATCAATGGAGAGACAGGAGAGGCTGGTCCCACTGTGTTGTCATGTTTAGAATGGAATACTGGGAAACACTGTGTCGACAGCAGGGTTGGAAAAGCTACTTTGAAACTGCAATTGAAACTACTACTACTGTTTAAAGTAGTTTAAACTGTAGACAAGCAATTTTGAAATATAAAAAATTAAATATCTCAAATAGAGTCACATCAATAAAAATGAGCATAAACAACTACCATAAACACTCTTTCATTTCTTTCATATATTATAAGCAAAAGTGACAAATAACTGGAATGAATCAGAATCAAACTGAATCGAGAATTGATACTGGAAAAAAAATAATATAACTATATTACAAAAGGAAAGAATGTTCCAACTAAACAGATTCAGAATGATCAGACTTTTTTTTTTTTCTTTTCTTTTTTTTTAAGTAGCTTGTTACCAGAAAAGTTTTTAAACTGTTTTGGTAACAACTGAGCACACTGTCATGCTAATGAATCAATGTAGTCAAATTAGGCTAGTTAACTCTCCAATGCTGATCATCAACGCGACAAATCAGCACTGAGCTCGATCTCATGGAAAACTCCTGGAGGCTCATGGTTCTCAGTGATTTGTAAGTATAAGTAACTGAACTTAACTGACAGTGCTGACCTTCATTAAAAATCTTGCTATCTGGCTGTCATGTAGAATGACACCAGGGTTGTCCTCATTTCGTGATTCGTCGCAAGCACAGTTTGCTGCATCTGTGGCTCGCCTACAGAAGCCTCAAGGTCAGGAACCGTGTCCCTCTGCTGTCTTTCATTCTCAAAAGCTTGGCAAGACATGGAGAAATCTAATACGAACCGTAGCAGCAACCAGAAAATCGCGGGACAGGGCATCAGGTGCCAACATGCAAGAAGCACCCAGGCTTTGATTTTTAAATCTTCTTTCAATCTTTTGCACCACACAATTTTAACAAGCCCCCAGAATGACTGCCAGATCCTTTCCCAGTTTTCCCTGGATGAGGGAACAGCAACGGGGGAAAAGAGACAGGCCTTTACTCCCAGCCTGGCAGACAGGGATCCAAGACACAATTTCATGGTTTGTGGCCGGTGCACACCAGTGACTCCTCATCCCCTTGAAAGCAGGCTGGTTGGGAAAGGGATGACACCCCCCACCCATGCGCATGCGCACCCAGCAGCCGTCACCTTCACTGTATGCTGCCCATTATAAGCACCCATTCAGCTTCCAGCATCAAATATTAATCCTGGCCCTCGAATTGAAAAATTGCAAAGAGGTGAAAGCAACTCACCATTTTATTATTGATTTCGTGAAAATGAATCTCGCAGACCTTTTCCACCACATCCTCGTTCTCGAAAGTTACAAAGCCGAATCCTGTGAAGAGGGAGAGGATGGAAGAGAGAAAACAGGGGAAGAAAGGAAGGGAGGGGGGAAAACAGCTCATGATTGAAGTGAACCAACACAGAAGCAGTTAAATGAACAGGAAAAAAGCAACAAATATCTGTTGATTGCTATTATCGTATGGAGAAAGCATAAATGAGCCATTGAGTCGTGCAGCAATCTTCGTTTTATCTGGTCCTAATGCCATGCAAATTATGTATCTAGTACAGAGCAGGAACTCTTTTGCTGTTAAAATGATGAAGTCCTGGGCACTATTAAAATAGCTTTGAGTCTGCTCCTCAGAGATGGAGGAAGCTCAAAGATGTTTTAATGGGATTTGTAAAGCCAGCCAGCATCTGAATTCCATTACCAAATATTTGATGTTTCTTTGAGCGTTTTTCAATATGTGACACACTATTTTTCCTCATTCCTAAGTGCCTCTACTGAGGATCCATTTCACCTCTCAGAGCGCACCATCCATGAGGAACAGGGAACATCCAGTGATAAAAAAAAATAAATAAATAAAAAACCATTGAGACCAAGTCTCAAACTAGATATGGATGTTTGAGAACAAATTACTGATAATTTGTCACACACAATCACACATGCACATATACACGACCAGGGGGCAAGAAATGATCTGAAACTTAGAGAGACACATTATAAGCCCTAATCAGCTCCACTCATGAATGTTAATCAAGTGACATAACAAACGGCTAGTAGATGCTTGCTATTTTCAAGAAAAAGTTACATTTAATGAAATGTCAAGTGGTGTAAATATTAAGTAGAAAGAAAAAAAATCCTTACAACTTTAATACATTTGGGTGTATATATAAGCAGTTTTGTTAAAATATTTGTAATAATGATTATACTACTAATAACGATCACAATTTTCGAAAAGAAATAAAAAAAATTTAAAAAATGCAGTTTTGTATACAAATATATATAAAAATAATTTTTAATACAGAAATTAAAAACATATTTCCCATGTTACAAAAACAGCATTTTGGGTTAAACAAATACATTTTGCTTGGTTGGAACAGCAGCTACGCTAATTATGTCTCTATTTGTTTCTCTGTTTTTGCGAGATGATGCCAACCCTTCAGAGGACCTCAGATGATGCCAACCATGAAATAACATACAGAACTACCAAATTTTGCCATAAGTTTGATTGCATCATATAATAATTGCTGTTAATAGTGTTCATCGTCTGTTTGATTATGTCTTTAATTGATTTTTCCGTACATTTCTGCCATATGTACATTAACTGACAGTCACCACTGATAAGCTACTACTAAATATTGTAGAAAACTAATTGGCAGGAAAGTTGCTTTGCAACGATTTGTATCGTGAAAAGCGCTATACAAATAAACTTGAATTGAATTTAATTGAATTAAAAACATGCTTATAGCATGCACACACCTCATCATAGAAGACATGTATGTAAGCAATTTTATGTATTAATTACATTATTTATGTATTTTTGAATAATGTAATAGATATGACAAAACATTTGCAACCAACGGGTAGATACTTACTTTCTTCACACCATGGCTAAACAAAACTTTTATATAGGGGGAAAAATATTATTATTCTCTTATAATTACAGCAAACTTTGAAATTTCTAAAAGTTGCCTCTTCATACAACTGCACTCTCACACTTAGTGTGCTGCGGTTTACAAACCTTCAAGTAACAGAAACAAAAAGAGCAAAAATAGAGCACTTGCCCTGCTGCTTTTAGACAAGGCTTTTGGCTTTTAAGAAAGTGAGAGATAAGTCCTGGGGTCAACCGGTCAAAGAGGTTGACAGCAAGCCCAAAACAGGAAGCCATGGAGCCCCTCTCAACACCAGCCGTGATAAGAACAGATGAAGAGGCAGAAGGGGTGATAAGAGGGCACGGGATAAACAAGCGGTGGCCTCTGGTCCAGTGCTGTGTGACCTCTCAGTGATTATACGTACAGTTTGTTTTGTTTGGGGAAGAAAACACTGGCTGAATTATCTGCTCCCTGACTCCATGACACAGTAGAATCCCCTCCTCGCCCTGCTGGGGTAAACACAGAGGTGGATGGCGTGCTGTTAAGAGTCGACAGAACGCCGTAGCTATACTGACTGATGGGGTATTAGCTACGCTCCAACCGCATGAGGGCTTTGTATTGGGGCATGAGGTAATTAAGGGCAATTATTGTATGGACAGGCTGTAGGGGTTATCTATGGTCATTGCCACACTGTCATCTTCTCCAGAGCTGGATGACGGCCAGCACCCTCTCATCGACCCTTCAGCCCGGGCTTAGGCGGCCACGAGGGTTGACATCATTGACAGGAAGTGAGTTATAGTAGCAGCCATCCCATGGATGGGAGGATGCTGGAACAGGATTCACAGCCAATTACCTAGTGACCTCTTCGCTCGCAATGGCTTCCTGTACAAGCCTATTAGAGCTTCCTGTGACTGATCAGACCTGATGATTCGCTGCAGGCTGGACCAGGTCCTCCCATTGCTCCACTCCCCTGACTACTCTGCTCCACCTTTCCAAGCACAGATCTGGGGGTGAATGAATGTAGCTGGTAGTACTGTAAAAGTCACTTTTTTTCTTCACTTCATTTGATAGATGAGCTAGTCGGTTCAGAGCCATATTCATGTCATTAAATACTGCCAAGCAGACCTACAATGTGTCAGCTAATCAGCGAATAGAGTGTATTTTTATTTATTTATTGTAATTATAATTTTTTTTTTGTCAAATAAACAAACATAAAAGATCTGAATTGGATACCTCTACAGCTCCAATTGAATTCCTAAATTTCAACTGAGAATGATAGATAGATAGATAGATAGATAGATAGATAGATAGATAGATAGATTATTGCTGCTTGGTGTCCTCTGTTCATCTACAGTATCTTTGTTTTTTGTTAAAAAGGACCCAGCAGGATCCATATAAAGCTGTGTTTTGTACAGTCAGGGCAACAATAACTGCATGCAAACAATGAGTCTGAAATAAAACATCTAAAAGGTGGCATTTGCAATGCTTTTCTACATGGCCAGATGCTGCATGCTAAGTGCAGACTAACTCTTTAAAGAATGGCCCCCGCACATGGAGGAAACATCCCTGGTGATTTCAGCCCAGAGACATTTACATGTGTCTGCAGGCCCCAGGCTGATGGGGCTGCCTTTGAAATCATGAGAAGCAGTTAGTTTTCCATCTCGGGCCTTTGCGCCCTTATCAGCCGCACAGCAACCAGTTCTGACAACCAACAAATCAGCTGTCAGGAGCAATTTCTCAGCAGCCGGGAGGGAGCTGGCACGCATTGGGTGGTTCGGGGAGCCCAACGGCTACAGAGGGGAGGGGGAGGGGGTTACAGTACCTGCACCCCAGCAGGAAGCACCCGAAATCTCAAAATTCTCACTATTCAAAAGTGCACAAATGAACATAGGAGAGACTAGGGTCAAATTTAACAGAACTTAAAGAAAAAAAAATCAAATAAAATAAACATTTCACATCTAAGTTACAAATTGGTTAATGTTAAATGACAGGACTGGTAACATCTGGTAACAGCAGGTTGTCTTATTAATTTAGTACGTACACTTAAAAAATAATAATTTTCACTCAGAAATTGCATGTAAATTTCACAAACAATTATAAAGAAACAGCAAGTAACACATTAAATGTGAAGTAGAAAAACTGAAATAGTATTTTCTTGTAAAACATACTCCAAAAATCTTTATTTACAAAAAATATTTTTTGACAATGTAGCAAAACTATTATTATTTTTAAAAGTTTCCCATTTTTTTATTATTATTTTAGGTTAATTAAAATGAAATTGGGATTCATCAGGATTGGTATTTATTAAAATGAAAATTACATTTTGTAAAAATAAATAATTAAATAATACATACATGCATGATTGATTAACAAAACAAATGTGTGCAAACTTTTCTGATGTCCATGTTTTTTTATAGTGTTTCATCTAACCCCATGTAACTAAGTTTGATCACCCCAGTAGTGGGGTAAGATGTGCCAACAGTACTCTCTGCATTAACTCAGAATTTAGGGATAAGTTCAAAACAACTTTAATTTGTTGCAGATAAATGAGGGAAAGCTAGAGAGAGCGAGAGAGAGAGAGAGAGAGAGAGAGAGAGAGAGAGCAGACATTAAAGCAAAACGTATTAAAACCCTCCTGATCTTTTTGATATTGCTTATCTATTGCAAAACTACTGAATACACCACAGGACAATATTGTAAAACATAATATAAGAGTAAAGGAATACTGATCAGATCTTGACAGATATATTTTTACTAGCATTAGTCTTAAACTTTCCAGAATTTTCAGATTATTTCAGACTACAACCAAATCTGCCATCCACAATCTCTAACTGCATCAAGCATAGCAGAAAAATCAGGTAATGATCCCGCACACCACCATTGTCAGAGTTCAGGGCGCTATTGGCAGGGTGAGCTCTCGACTGTGCACTGGAAACGGCAGCAAATCAAAAACCTTCAGCGCTCCTAATGACAAGACCAGCGCTGCTAACAGGATCTCTTAATGAAAGAGTGCCGATACCGAGGGCCCTTCTCTGTATCCTCTGCAAAGTCAAGTGAAGGAGAGGATTGGAACAATGCAAAACAACAGCTGCCTTGGCGCTGGTGGAGGAGATGTTGCATTTTTCCGCCTCAAACACCCCAAGGCATTATCTTGCTCAGTTAACTGACTTAACCACTCTGAACAGGCCATTTCCTTACATTGGAAACCACTTCTGCCTTACAGCCCACCTACACCAACGCAGCGCTCCTACAACACGACACGCACATCTGTCTTGAAGCGGTATGCTTGAGAGAGAGAGAAAAGAAACGCATCTATTTTTTTCCCTTAACTTGCCTTGAGATCCCTCAATGACAACACATGAATTTCCAATCTCGGGGAGGATAATAAGTGTTAGTGGCTATTACGGAGGCGTCTGGCTGCCATCTCACACTTATTAGCCAGAGCGAAGCAGGCCGGGTCTCAACAGACACCCAGACATTCACAGCCTCTTACAAAACAAAGAGCCACTGCTACACTGAATGCCAGTCCCCCTCGGAGCCCAGCACAAATAAAATTAAAATGCTAAATCAATGAGCCTTCCTCTGACCTTTGCTTAAAAAGCCGAGGGTGCCTGGAGCAGTTCAATGCATTTAAAGGGAAGAGGTACACAACCGAATCAGATATTATTACGGCCACCTCGTATCCTTTCCAGAGACTAGAGATGGTAAATAGATTGCATGTTGCATATTAAGTGGTGGGAGGAAATAGCATGCCTACGGACTTTCTCATGAATGCACAGACACACTTGCATGCACGCACACGCAAAATGGCACGGATGGTGTACCACCTGAAACTGTGATTCTTACAATGGTATGCGAGATCAGATGCTGAATAATATATGACCACAAGATGAGTTCAGGATGGGCAACGCTAAAACAAGCACAACACTTAGTATAAACATTAAAGTCTGGAACCTCAAAAGTTTGGAACCTCAAAAATTATTTGCAGGCAGGTTTCTTCAAGTGTTTTGTAGATGTTGCCACAGTTCTTCTGGATTAAGTCTGTCTCAGTTTTTTTCTGTTTCTTCATGTCATTCCAGATGGACTGGGTGACGGTGAGATCAGATCTGTGTGGAGCGCTGGCTGTTGACAGACTCCTTGTGCATTCAAAAACCTCACTAGATTATTACAAATAATGGCAAAAGGAATATTTGGAAATGTAAACTGATAGTTCCTACTGACACAAAAAGATAGAAATAACGGACTTAAAACCATTTTTTGTTGGTAAAAATACTAATGGCCTAAGACTTTTGCACAGTAGTGTATATATGCATGTATACACTATAGAAATTGCTATTTGTGGAGAAAAAATATAGCTGAGAATAAGTATAGAAAAAAATATTTTCACATTTATATTTAATTTAAATTTATATTCACTATAGGAATTTCCATGACATTAAGGTTTAATTAATTTCCATAAAGTCTTTTTTTTTTTTAAACACATTATTTCCTCAAAAAAGTGGATGATACTGAAAGGAAGCCACTTCTATTTTATTTTATTCTATTTTCTATTTTTCTGCGACAGTATAGACTGATTTAAGTTTAAAAATGAATCTTGGAATAATGACAATTAACATATACTATGGCCATTATAATTATGTAAAAGGTAGGAATTTCCTTCATTTTAAATCACTGCTCTATGGTAGCTACCAATAAATGAATATACGGCCCAAAATAAAATCTGTTTCACAGTTTCAGCTCCATTTAGTGTCCTCACACCAGTAAGAAAGGAAACTTATGCCACAGCTGCACAGCATGCTTTCTGCACCTCACCCTGTAATAAATGCTAAGCTGCTTTTTAAACACTGTTTGCAGATTCTGAGGCACAAAACCAGACCAGTGACATCAGCAGCTCTGTCTGTTACAGGTGGGTGGCTGCCACAGTGGGGAAGTGACAGGGCAACATTCTGCTACATAAATTAGCAAATGTCTGCGGTTGTGTGTCTGCATGCATATGTCTCTTTGTTCATGCGTTTGGAGAGAGTTCACGAAAAAGCTTTTTTTGTTTGTTTGTTTGTTTGTTTGTTTGGGTGCTTTTCCCAATATGCTCTTGCTATCAAACACTGCCCTGGAAGCGAAAAATGAAAAAAGAATAGTGATGTGCCCAGACAACAAGTTACAGCAATAAAATCAAAGCCAGTGTTAATTAATTTCTCCCCACTCTGATAAATGGGGTCCCTTTCTCATCTATTAATAATGAGAGCAGAAAGCACCACAAGAACATCTGTCAATGAGTTTCATTTTCTCTCCCGGCAGACAGTTGGCTGTCCCCAGCGCTCGCATGTGCTGGGAGGAGCTCAATTCTTTGGCCTGAAGACACCCATGGGGAGTAGAGAGAATGATCCTTAGGAGTCAATAAATAGATTGGCATGCATCGATGGGAGTTTGCGGCCTTATTTACACTTCCGCTTAATCAAAAAGAAGACGGGCAGGGAGAAAAATAGCCTCTTGGTAAGCTATCTGGAACTTGGATCTCTGGTAAACTAAATGAGACTAGACAGCGTAATCGATTGTAGCTCCAGCCACTCCACTACATTATAATGACTTGGGAGAGATACATGGCTTTTGGAAAAACCGAAGAAAAGACCTAAAAAGAATTTGGGGGAAAAAAAGAGAAAAGTGTATAAAACTAAAACTTCTTGAAGCTTAGTGCCATTGCTGATGCTTTATTAATTTTTTACTCCAGTCGAGTGTGTGTGAGGCGCGGTGGTAGATAGATCTCAAGGGTGCGAAGATAAACTAAGCCGCAATACTAGAAAACCAGCAGGGCAAATTAATGCATCTGCCACTGGCATGTTAAGGAACAAGTTCTATTAGCACGAGTGAATAAACACACAGGCCTTCAATGTGTACTCTATAACAGTGATTCCCAACCTGTACACCGGCGGGACTTCAGCAGCTCATAACAGGGGGAAAAAATTGATCTTTCTTTGTTACACCTATAAAACAGAAATGAAGCTTGTGAACAAAAATATTATAATAAAAATACAATATTTATAGAGTAAAAACATTAATATAAACATTAAAAAATGTTAAATAAATACATAAAAAAATGTGTATAGCTTAACATATTCAGTCTTTAGTGGATCACGTTCCAAAAAATGTATTTGATATTTAAACCACAAATAAAATTGTATTAATGTCTTTGCATTCCAAGTCCAAGTGGAATTAATTTTAAACAGAGCAAGCACACTTTCTGAGCAATCATTTAACAAAAAATAAGTTTTACATTTACTGCTTTGGTGACACTGAAGTACTTCAGCCTTCCTGATGGGGCTGTAGGGTAGATAGTAAAACATAATGTTTGGAAAACACTTATGTACAAGAAGTGTTTGCAATCAAATCTAGGGAAACTGTGGGAAAAATCTGGGGAGTGATCATATGATGGGGTGCCCTATCTTTGGCTTTAAAAAAAAACATTAAGGTCACTGCCGTACCCTCGCAAGTGGCACAGAAGATTAATGTCAACATTAGGCCCTCCAAAAGCCACCTAACTAAAATACCAGCCACTTCAGAAGCAGCCATTCCTCCCTAATGGCTAATGATCTGAGTCCTTCCTCCCTCATTACAGAAGACGGATGAATGGAGAGGTGCGATATATGCACAGTCAGCAGGGTACATCTACACGAAATGTGGAGCACAGCTCAGAGAGAGAGGGGGAGAGGGAGAGATACCGGCTTTTTTTATGAACCCAAACCTTTCATTCACTTATTTCTATTGAATCAAGTGAGTAAAATCGCATAACACAAGTTAAAAGTAAACGATAGCTTACCAACTCAACCCAAATTGGAACTAAACTTTTTTATGTGCAAGTGTCTTTATGACCCCTGTATCTTCAAAAGGAGAACTATAAATCATCAGTCTTTCATCTCAGCAAATATATCACCACCAAAATCTGTGGAGAGATCCAAGATATCTTTCCTAGGAGAAGACTGAAAACCTAATAAGATAGGAAATCCATGTTTTGGATTTTTAGCCTGAAAGTCACAAAGACCTTTTTAAACTCTCAAAAAGCAACACTGACATATGAGTTTGATAATAACTGATTTTAGGATTAAAAACAATTCAACTTGATGAGCTTCAACTGTTCTTGATGAATTTACATTACTTACATTTGGGATCTTATGAAAGACAGACATACAGAACGATAGATAGAACGACAGAGAGACAGACAGACGGTTAATGTTGCAACTGATTCTGCTTTATCAATTCAATAAAAACCTGCTCTGCTCTGTATGTAAATGAAGATGGAAACATAGTAAATGTCTACAGATGATAAGATCAAAAAGTAAATAAAAGGATGGGGGAAAAAGGGCCAAGGAAAAAAAGTACACAGCTTGTACAATATCTTCTTTACAATTACCAGAAAAGAAAGGATTACAATGATGTAAGATATTAACAATGTTAGAATTTAAAGTGAATATTACTTGAAATATCGCTCTGAACTCCAAAGACCTCCTACATATCTCGTACCATCTGGTCTTTCACTCGACTCTGCGTGAGAAGTTGAGTCATTACGATTCAACATATTGCTATCTTTGACTATTTTTTTCTGACTAATATAAATCAAGCTAACTGTAATTTCAGATCTAGTTATGTTTGATTGTCAACACACCAAATGGCATAAAAAAACGGGGAGTAAAAAAACAAACAAATACTAAAGTCGAAATAACAAAACCAAAAAATCTATTCCCTCACAAACGATTGAGCCATCTTTTCGCAATCATCCTCCAACATTTATCCCATTCTCATCTTTAACTATGCGAATTAGGCTTTCATTTTGTTTGTGGCGGTTCGACTGGCTCTGACAGGACCGGTAATGAAGCGCCATATGGGACGGTGCTTTGAGCTCGATGCTTTCTGACAGTTCTTTCTTTCATAATCCATAAACTCCATGCAGTCTGCTGCCTTTTTCACAGGCGCTGGAGCAACAAGTCCAATTTCACCCCTCTCCCCTGCAAACAGGCTAATGTGATTACACTTGCATCAAAACAATTTGAGCCTTAATTACAGCAGACACATCAAGGAGAGGGCCATGATAGGAATTTCTCAAAGGAAGCAATTGGCATAACGAATTAAGGAGAGAGAGATTTAAAAAAAATTTGATAACGCAGCGTTCATTGCCGTAAATGCCAGTGGTGGGAGACGGCACCAGGCCCCGGTGTTTACCCTTCAGAGTGAAATAAAATTGATCCATCTCACCGGAAAATGATTGCATCAGGGTGCCTAATTATACTCTCTACTACAGGTGGTCTTTATGTCGGTATCGAGCGCTATTGAAGTTTCTCTCTAGGTCATCATGTGTGCCACAGAGATTCGGTAATATTGTTAATTTGAAGGTTTAAATTGAGATTGATATGAAACAAAAGTAAAGACGCATCTGTTCTCAGGTGTGAGAGGTCAAAGGTTAAGTTTCAGGCTCAGGAGCAGTCGTGTAGGAGTCTGTCTGTCTCAACGGAGGGAGCGAGAAAGTGCTCTTCCTCTATCTGCCATTGAAAAATGCATTCAGCACATTTCACCTTATACACACACACAGACTAAACATACAAAAAAGTTAAATATATATATATACAGTATATTTAAAGAAACTTTTAATTTGCAATAATTTACATGCAGTAAAAATGTCAAATACATATAACAAACACTAAAAATATTTACATTTACTATAAAACAAATATTTAAAACTAAAAATACTAATACACAAACATTGTGTGTGTGGGAGTGTGTGTGTG
>NW_015625590.1:1014171-1017182 GCF_001515625.1 Sinocyclocheilus rhinocerous | reverse complement strand
CGTGTAGGAGTCTGTCTGTCTCAACGGAGGGAGCGAGAAAGTGCTCTTCCTCTATCTGCCATTGAAAAATGCATTCAGCACATTTCACCTTATCTATCTCTTCCTTCACACAGGCCTCCGGATCTCAATCATTTTGACTAATTAGCCGTTCCAAACTCTCTCCCAAACAAGCGCCAACTCTGTAACAATTAAACCGATGGATCTCATTACCACACTCCTCTATTGGGTATTTAGAGTCATTGCACTAAAAGTCATTGTCCTTGAGCTGGGCACCTGAGTGAACACTGCATCAGGATATTACATGGAGAGAAGAGATACAGGAGTGAAGGTGAAAGAGAGAACAGAGAGAAGCTGATGAGCAATAAAGGTTGTTGACTGCTCTGAAGAGATATGCTGCTGATGGTTAAATTGTTTCCGACACAAAATGGCACCTTGACACAACCCAAAAATCAACCTCCTTATGTTTGTTGTTTATCTGCATTACACATAGCAAAGTGAAAAAATATACTTTATAATATACATATATATTTACGTATATTTAATTTGCAATAATTTACATGCAGTAAAAATGTCAAATACATATAACAAACACTAAAAATATTTACATTTACTATAAAACAAATATTTAAAACTAAAAATACTAATACACAAACATTGTGTGTGTGTGTGTGTGAGAGAGAGAGAGAGAGAGAGAGAGAGAGAGAGAAAGAGAGGCAATATAAACCTCACCAAACTCGTAACTAGCTGACTGTTGGACGGCTAACCGATTAGCCAACCTTTGTGACCCATCTCTACTTGAAAATGGTTAAATTAGAATAAGCCCAGGTTCCAGGTAGTATTATTACGGTACTGGACATCACATACACAATATCTCACCTTATTTGCATATGTGTGTCACTGTGAACACATCAGCATCTGTGAGGATGTGAGTTCAGTCAGGCTCTGCTGACTTCCGCACCCCCTGCTTTGTGTGTGTGTGTTCAGGAGTCTATTTTGTCCATGCCAGTGTATGTAGGTCACCTAGCAGCACTGGGCCATCAATTTCTCTGTCCTACTTAAAAAGACACACTGGAGAAACTGTGAATTTTTCACTTTTAGACTACGTACAGTACCCACTGCTTTTCAACTTGCATCTGTGCTGCCTGGTTTGGGAAAGACTCTCCACAACAGAAACAAAATTTGAATTCGGAACATCATAAAAAAACAGAAATGAAACAATAATAGTCTGCACACACACATGCAAAATATGAATAGTTTAGATAAGAGAGGCCATGCATACACAAATCCAATTTAGAGCATTGGCACAACAAAAAGCGCAAGTAAACAAGGCAGCCTCTGATGTTATCGACAGGGAACCCCTTAAAAATGAGTTTTTCCTGGTTCTGGTTAGTTGATAGTTCTGTTTCAATAGATCACAAAGCTTGTGAGCTTATATCTGGCAGAACTGTTATAGTCCAGTTCTTAGGGAAAGGGAACATTAAAGAAGTGCCGAAAATACGCTCCGAAAGACTTCACCGCTGTCAACAAACTGAGCCGTGAGGACTCCGCTCCAGCAGTGTAAAATTTAAATCTTTTCTCTGGGGTCGTGCCTTCATGCTTTATCCTTCGGTTTCACACAACAAGAAAGAATAACTTTTTTTTTTCCACAGTGTATAAAATGCAGCTGGTGTAAAAGATAGGATAATTGAAGGTCAAATTAGTTTGCATCTATTAGCCATCAAATCATTTGGGAATGCTAGTGTTACACTACACATCTCATGCCAGTGACTTTGGACTTTTTAAATTATTTGAGAAGAAAGTCATTTTGAGAAATCATACACGACATTAACTGCATTATAATTAGCAGAAATATTCACAAGTTGGCTGAAAGAGTATGACCGATTAAAGGCAAACGTGTTTTGCAGAGGTGGAGAGCGAGTGAGTGAGCGAGTGTGTTCCCTAACAGCACCTTTAGGAAATAAATAACACTGATAGTATGTAATTAGGCCACTCACTACGACAGTGGCCAGACTGTTTATGTTTGCACACATATGGTACGATCAGAAAGATGGACTATAAAGCATATTTCCTCATCAACAACACTTCTGCTGCAAGAGCTGACAGCTTCCCTAAGTCATAATGCCACCTCCACCGTCTCACAGGGCTTCAGCCGTTCAGGGTTTTTTGGAGATATTCGTATCTTGCTCATATGCAGGGCTGATATAGTTTATCAGGGTGTTGTAAACACACCAACAGCCTGGAGGAATAACAGACGTTTGACATGGTTATGGTCCAGATCTGAAGCGTCAACGATGGGAGGAGCATAATTTATTAACCGTAAAGTTGGACTCTCCCAAGAATCTCTTAAAATAGAGAGAAGACGTGGCCTTGTTTAAAGCACTAGGCAAGACCAATTTCTTCTTTAGTTGCTTCAAAGCATTCTAATTGCCTTAAAATTTCAGAAGCACAAAGGAGCATTTAATTGGTTCACACAGGCAAAACTTTAAAAGAACAGTTCATCAGAAAAAAAAGATTAAAAAAAAGATTTACTCAGCTTTATGTTGATACTTTTTTAGCGGAACACAAAAGGAGATATTTAAGAATTTAAATTTTTTTATGCAACTTCTTTTTTTTTTTTTTTAATCCATATGACTAACACTGTATGTCTATTTTATAAGTCTTCTGATGTTATACAACAAAATTGTGAAGCACGTAACATAAATGAATGTTAATTAAATTAAAAACATTAATTAAATGTGACTACAAATTCTGCAGCTTTAAAGGTTAGGTAAGCGATTTTTCAAAAACGCTTTCGAAAACTGATTTGGGCCGACTAGCAAAACAAACTTGGAGCCAATCAGCAGTAAGTGGCGTGTCTACTCATGATGTGGACGAGAGAGCGTTCAGTGCACAGGACGGACATTAGCGAGCCGAGTGACAGAAAGATAGAGATGGCGGATAAAAAACAAAAGAGGAAAACGTCTGCGGAACAAAAGAAGGCTTAAGGCAAGAAGTAGGACCCGTGTAAATAT
>NW_015625590.1:984000-1013370 GCF_001515625.1 Sinocyclocheilus rhinocerous | reverse complement strand
GTTTTGCTTTGTTTCACAGAACTAATCGTTGCCTGGGTTGCGTACGTATGTGTGGGCCGGAGCTATCAAAATAGGGGCGAGACCCTTTTGGGGTAGGGGCGTGTTTGTTTTGGTGATTTCAAATGTCAACATTGGCTACCAGAAATCGCTTACCCCACCTTTAAAAATCACATATACAAACTTTTCAATTTGGAATGATTTCCATATAGTAAAAACATAAAATATATTTGCAAAATTACACTAACCATTCAAAAGTTTATTAAGTTATTTGATAAAAAATAAATAAAAAACACTAATATTATAAAATATTATTACAATTTGAAACAAATGTTTTGTTTTATAATATAATTTAAAATGTAATTTATTCCTGTGATGCAAAATTGAATTTTCAGCAGCCATTACTCCAGTCTTCAGTGTCACATGATCCTTCAGAAATCATTCTAATATGCTGATTTGGTGCTCAAGTAACATTTCTTATATTATCAATGTTCAAAACAGCTGTTCTGCTTAATATTTTTGTGGAAACCATGATACATTTTACAGGGGTCTTTGATTAGAGTTATTTGAAATAGAAATCTTTTGTAACATTATTTCTTTATTAATTGTGTGTATACATATGGGTTTCGAATGACACCAGGGTAGGGCTGGACAATAATTCAATATCAATATGTATCGCTATATAATTTTTTTCAATAACGGTGATATGATTTGAAAACACATTTCCGATATTACGTTTTTTTTCTAAAATATTATATGGTTTTATATGAGGTGTCATAGACTTGGCAAATTCATTTTTCATAAGTTTGTATGCACAGACATCTATTGTGGGAATTCTTGGCAGTTTTTACGAGGCTTTTTTTAATAGTGTTCATATCGATATCGGAATTATATCGTATCGATCGAAATTAAGAAATATATCGTGATATAAATTTGGGCCATATCGTCCAGCCCTACACCAGGGTGAGCTATTTTAGGTGAACTATTCCTTTAAAAGCAAAGGGTTCCACAACAACCCAGGAAGTGATGTGGAGGCGGTTGGGTGGGATGCGCTGCATTTGCACATTGCACATGTGGACCGTTCTGCCGAAAGCCTCCTGAGCACATTTGAAATTTCATTAAGTGCAACATAATTGCTTGTATAATCAAATGTGAAAATGTATATTATAGAGCCATTCCAGCACATGGGCTCTATTTTAATCACCACGCCTGGGACGGCGCCAAGGTGAATTAGCAGAAATTAAAAGCTCTGCTGTGTGGTGTGTCTCCTGCTTCTCGCAGGCCGTCTTTGTGTCTTATTCAGATGCTTGGCACATCTGCTGTCCTTTTTGAGGATTTCTTCCTTAAGATACCACCAAATTCACGTCCATTAAAAATGTAATGGTGCTAGTTATGTAGGAGCAGCCGCCAAGGGAGAATTCCAGCCAAAGACGAGCATTAAATACACACATTCAGCAGAGATGCTTTTCAGGACTGCTCTGAGAGACAGTGGAACGGCAGAGAGGGAATGACGATGAACATGTGACAGACACAGTACCTGTTACATTACTGGATGCTTCATATGAGGCCTTAGTTGGTACTGCCCTTCCGTGTCAGTGCTCAACAGTAAGGACTGTCTGCAAGTCCAGGACCAGTGCTGCGCTGTCAATAATCTTACATCTGCTGATTATGTGCATTTGTTTTTAAGCCCTGAATATTTCTAGCTTTCTGTAATGCATGTTGTTGAAAAAAGAATTAGTTAAAATGGGAAAGCAAAACACCTTTTGAACCCACCTGTCATGGAATTATATCATTAGTGTATAATTTCCAGCTACTAATGCAAATAAAATTATTGTTATTATTGAACAGATTGGATGGATAGTACATTTTTTTGTAAATTTGCAATAATAAAAGAGTTTTATTGTTCTTGTATAATATTTACATTTATATTTAAGATAATAATAATAGCTGAAAATTATACACCTATAATGTTACTCAATGACAGCAGGATAAACAAACAAAAAATGAAACAATGTAAATAAACAGTTAAAAACAATTACAACAACAATAATTTAAAGGAGTCATATGATGCGATTTCAAGTTTTCCTTTCTCTTTGGAGTGTTACAAGCCGATTGTGCATAGATAAGATCCCTGAAGCTGCAAAGACTAAAGTCTCAAAACCAAAGAGATATTCTTTATCAAAGTTAAGACTCTGCCACGCCCCCCTAAAACGGCTCGTTCTAACATGCCCCCACATATCAACCTCATTATGTGGAAATATTAGCATAATGCGCCCAAATGTGCACGCAAAGAAAGAAGGCGTGGTTTCAGTAACCGCAGTTAGTGTTGAAGCAGCATGTCAGGGAGACACTGTGTGTTTCTAGGCGAAAGCAAAAGCACTTTATTTGGCCTTCCGAAAGTAGATGCATTTAGGAATCTTTAAGATTACTTACAACAGAACAGCAATGCATTTTATGGACGACCGTTTCATGAACCTAGGAGAGGACGTAATTCTGACTTTGCTATGACAATCTGGCGCTTCTGAATCAGCGACTGTAAGTATGTTTTGTTATGTTTTGTTATTAGTTGAAGTATTTGCTATTGACTGTTCAAATGCGGAGTTTTGCGCATCGTGTGTGTGTGTGTGTGTGGGAGAGAGAGAGAGAGAGCGCGAGAGAGACCAAATACACAAAATAATGATCTTTAAAAAAGCATCATATGACCCCTTTAAAGTGGGACAAGTAAAATGTTTTTTTTTAAATGTGTAAAAAAAGTCCCTACTGAGCACAAGCGTGTGATGGGACTGTACATGACCACCAATCTGTTCATGCATATCCTTCTCAGCATCCCTGCTCCCTGGTGTTACTGTAGTTGAGAGTAACCCTTTGCCTTGTTTGGAATTCTGATCCACTTTGAGGTCAGCACAGAGAAGTTCAGAGGATCTAAAACGAATGGAGTTAATCCTCCACCCCAGGGCATTCCAGAAAAACTCAGAGGCTGAGAGAGTGTATTTGTCCTGGAGACACTATCTTAAGGAAGAAAGGCCAGAGGATAAGCTCAAGTCAATCAAATTTCTGCAATGTCATGCCTCATTACTTTTTTCTATTGATTTGTTGGCGTCAACATAAGCAGCATTAACATTAGTCAGCCTCAAAAATTGAATAAATGGGCCAAACCGAGTTAAAACAACATTAAATGTGCATCACAATTGATTTTCTGGCATTGAGCAATGAGCAAAAATGGAAAGAGTAAAAATAACACCAAAATACAGATAAAAATACACTATTTAATAAATAATTGTTGTTACTGTATGTCCATCCCTAAACGATCAGTATTCTGAGCTGGTCTGAACTTTGTGTTTTTTTTTCTCCAGCCTGAGGCATATTATCCTTCTTTAATTGCCCTTTGAGATAGGCCTGATCAATCCGATGGCCTGGATCCCAGCTGCGTGCTACTATTAGCTGGGCTTTGAAGATGCGCTCTGAAGGGGGCCTCACATTCATCATCTAATTCATCTAAAGGTTACTCAGATAGACCGGACAGTGGATGGCCTCCAAGAACTGCTTTTTTGTTGTTGTTGTTGCCCGAGATGATTTTTGTGGTGCCAGCGCTCAGGGCTTATTAAAGAGCCAATGAGATGGGCCTAAGATACCTGTGGAGTTAGCCATAGCAATAACGCTAAGGTCTCCAAACAGATAAAAATGTTATCGCAGAATTTAGGTACTTTCCAGAGGTCAGAACTCAAATGCATGTGAAAGAAAAACTCTGGCATTTCTCTTTCCCTCTTGCAAACACACACACAAACTCACCATGCAGATAAATAACCTAGAAACACAAAATATTGAGCTGCTCGTTCAATCTTTGTCACAATCTCCATCAGGTACCTGTCATGCATTCTGAAGAGCACTCAATGAAAGTGGCCCGCAATCTCTCACAGTGTGGCAGAGCTAAATGCCTCACTGAAAAGAGGGCAAGATGCTTTCATATTGCACAAAATGAATGCCTACGGTCAATTTCCATAATAAACTGCCAATGACCTAAAGATCTAACAGAGTCTAGCCTCATGACCACAGAAACCACAGTTAAAATCAAGGATGTCTCATTAGTTAGATCAATATATCTATGCTATATCTATGGTATTCATGAAAAATACCAGCCAAAACACATTTAAGGATACATTTCCAGAGCAGTTGTGCCACTTTTGCACAATATTCCAGTGCAAAAACCTGCAACTAATCACTGTCAAGTTGTCAAGTTCAGTGCTATTAATATTGCAGATCGCAGTGGTGTAGCCTACACAAGCCAGCACTCAAAACTGACTTGCAGGAAGGGAATTGCACCGTGCAAATAGCATTCAGCACTAATTTGTTGCTGTGTTTGTGCCTTTACCTCATTTACATAATTATTATAGTGTATCGGGTGCTAAAACAATGTAATCAGTACATACAAACACAAACCACAATCAGTGGACGCAATTCATTCTTATTGAATTTTTCACAAACTGAGTCCATATAACTGCCAATTTAAATAAATTAATAAAGTATATAATTAATGAGAATCAAACAAATGTCAAAAAATTAAGCGTATTCCCTCACTCCCTTAATGGATGTTATTAAAATAAAATAATGCATTGTTTCCATTAGAATTAATTATATATTATATTAAAATATAGTAGAAATAATAATTATACACATCATTTATTCATAAAGAACAGCTGTTGACAACCACCGCCAACTAAAACCAGGAAATATAAAACGGCAACACTGCTCTATAATTGTACTCAGTTCATTTAGAAAACAACTATACGTGGTTGACTCACCAACACTTTTAAAACACAAGAGGACCGATACAGAATCATGACCAATAGGGAAAGAGAGCAAAAGAGAGATACACAGCCTAGAATCATATAGCACAAGAGAGAACAACAGGCTCAAAGCCTCAGGAAGGTGGGGGCATGCTTCAGATTTTGATGGCATGCAAGTGGACACGCATTAGCAGCATCTCTGGGCATTTGTAAGGGCCTAAGAGCCTCTCCACACAGCTCCTGGGAAGCTCTCACAGAGAGCAGCTCTGCCCTCTCCACTTCCACCCACTGTTCCCTTCACAGTGTATCCTGAAGGAAGTCTGGAGAGAGCAGGGAGCAAATTACTCCTTCGTTAAGAGATAGCCCTCCCTGATATCATGTCCTTGTAATCCTTCGCCATGAAGCTGCTTTTAACAAGGTTTAATGTAGCTGAAAGCTGATGCTAAATAATCTATTGCAGATAGCGTGGCGCTGGCTGAAATAGAGGATCCAGTGGACGTAATCCTGAGGGTCGTGCTCTAATGCAGTGTGGCTGAAGGAGAAATTGGCCGTCTGGCGGTACACAGCCGGGACGGGCGGGCTAATGATGCATCAGCGTCCATCATAACATGTCTACGCTTTCATACTTTTGCCCTTCCTCTCCATCTCTCTCTCTTTCCATCTCTGCCTCCATTTCCAAGGCTACACTCTGCAAAAAGGCAAGAGGTCACTGGAGGAATTAATGAGCATATGCTTGGTCAAAATGCACTTGTCAATGTCAATGAACGAGTGAATGGATTAATAAACGAGTACACAGAAAAATATGTTAACCTCATTTGTTTTGCATTAGATGAATGAAGGAACACAAAAGTAAAAAATTAAGAACAAATATGAATAAACAATTGAAAGTGTTTTAATTATCTGTTTTAAGCAAATTAACATATAAATACACTGGTAAACAAAATAATTTGAATTTGTTGCACATTAGGTGAATGAATGAATGAATGAATGAATGAATGAAGCTTCGATCCGACATCTAAGACTGATCTAATTCACAAAGCTGAAGTATTGCTCATCCTCTCTGCGCTATCAGATGCTGAACAATAAGGCAGATCTCATTGGCGAGCGGCCTGCCAAACCTCTCTTTGTTTTTCTGGCCCCACAGCCCAGACTGATAAAGAAATAAGGCGTTCCTGAAAGATATTCCTCCGTCTGTCTCTCTCTCGCATGCGTGAGGGGATCGCTCACGGGAAAATGTCACTGGCTGTCATTTATATAATTTGATTTATACCTTGTCAGATATCTACTTACGCCTCACAAGCTGGCGGAGTCAAAAAGCCGTCCAAGAGCCGCTGGAGGTTAAACAGATCATTGTACATATTCTCCCTACAATTTCCTTTAATACTCCTTTAGAAGTACAAGCAGGAAGGAAATGAGTTTTAATATTTGTCATCCTTCCACCAAACACACTCCAGGGTTTCTTGTAGTCAATGAAAGTACATACAGTGGAGTCCAAGCATCCACACTGACCACACTGAAAATCTTAACTAGAAAAAAATATCATATGAATGAATTACATGTTAAAATTTATTTTAAAAGAAATTAGTTATTTTAAACTGTATTAATATTTCACAATATTACTGTATTTTGATCAAGTAAATGCAGTCTTGGTGAGCATAAGGGACTTTCATAACATTAAAAAAAAACACAAACAAAAACATACATATTTCCGTTCATGTTGTCATACATATGGATTTGCTGTTCCTTGTGGTTGAGCAGGTGTTTGGTGTAAAAGGTGTGAAAGAAAGCTGTCAAGTGAGACACTTTCAGTATTTTTTTCCCACAGATTTTCACGTTCCCCCCCTTTTTGGGTTGGCAAGCTTTTCATAACTTTTTTTTAAATAGAGAAGCAGCAGCTCACCATGATCTCTTCCTGTGAGCATCACTCTCTCTCAGAGCACTTTGATTACTAAAGCACTCTAGAGCTTCTCTTTTCAGCTGCTGTCTCACATGATCATATCTGTTCACATTCCCATTAAAGTGTGTGGGCCTCCTTTAATTCAGCTTATCATTTTTTTTTTAATGACACCTCAAAAGCTGATAGCTTATGAGCGTCAATAATCCTTACTTATAGTAGCTGAAAAGTGATCTTGTGTAGTCAACGTTTAACCCCCAGTTTTACCATGATTGTGGGAATAATCACCTTAATTAATGGTAGGGAAAAATGATTCAGCACTGATTTAAATACTGACATTATTTTAAGAAAAAGGAGGGACAAACCATTTGTAACTCAAATTAATTTTTATAAATAAATTAAATATTATATATATATATAGACGCCGAAAACGGCTTTGTTCTTCTTGTTTGGATTCCAGTCATAGTTTGTTTAAGGAAAAACAATCTAAACCACTTGCCCGGGCGAGTATGAATTCTGCAAGTAAAGAAATGAGGTGCGCAAAGACGTGGAATTGATATACATATATATATATATATATATGAATGAATATATGAATATGAATATACAGTATATGAATATTATAAAAAAAACTATGTTTTAAATAATAACAATATGTATAATAAGCCTATAAGCCTGAGCCACATTAACATGGTTTGCTGTAAAATGAAAAATTCCTATGACTTGGAAATTTTTTTGTATTTGCATTATGACTGACTAAATCGAAACCATAAGGTGCCTAAAGAGTCCCATCCCTAATTCTGACAGAAAAGTGACTCCCCATGATTCTTAAAATCTCATAGCTTCCCCACAGGACAAGAAACCTGGAGGAAACTGTTACAGCTACTAGAATACCAGGCTGGAAACAAATCATTTTCTTTTACATCTCAGAAAAGACTGTCTCCTCCTCTCCTTAGTACTGAAGTACTCTGATCCACTACAAAGTCAAAGCACATTGCCTGGGCTTTCAAGAACAAAGCCGAAACAGGTAGCTGGTCCTGAAAGACAGTGGAGTGGCTCAGTGTGGTGAAGTGGGAAACCACGAGTGACCAGTTTAGTCTCTTGTATTAGAGTTCAGGCTTTGCCTGTTACTTACAGAAAAAAAGCGAGAGAAATAAAAGTACACACAAAAATAGTTCAATCAAACACAAAATTGTCTATTTTACACAATAATCATGTGCTATGTATTTTTATGCTTATTAGAGCATCACACCATTAGCTTAAGAAGATGTTAATGTCAGATGTTATTGAAATCAATAGCACATTGCTGCCTGTTTTCCAAACCGGTCACTTAAAAGGGTCCATTTCAGCTAGGAACCTCCTTAGGTTTGGGAAAAAAGCAATATAAGCCAGTCAAATACATCATCTAAGTCATGAGATGTCAAATGTAAACAATATTGGCAATTATGGCTGCAAAACAGTAACGTTTCTCTTCCTTTCGATAAGAGCACACGCAATCATGATTCTTCCTCTCCGTCACCCTCCACCACCCCGCAGCTCTCTCTCTCTTCCCTCTCCCTCTGATTGTTTCAGGATTGTTTTAGAGCTAAAGGAGCTCTTATCTGCATGCCTGTTAACGAGGCCCTTCATTAGCTGCGGTTGCTGCCTTTCAGCATGCCTTTGTCGCCATGGCAACCGCAAAGCGTTGTCACTCAGCACCGGGACATCTTCATCAGCCTAAGAGTGATGAGGAGTGTCGCATCTCTTAAAGCCATCGTATTCGAAAACATCTCGGAGCAGGAACACAGCGTTGCATTCTGGGATATTCTTTTACCCAGCCCTTTTTAGTGCAAGCACACGAAGAACAAATAAACAGCATTTTTCCCCAATAAGTGTGTTTATTACACACGACACCATTCGTTTTGATCTCCAGGTTTTCAATACATGTCAGACATGTGGCGTCATGGCTAGCCTCGCCTAGCTAATAACGGTCGGTGTGCTTTGAATATGTGCCATTCATTCAGTGTCATTACGGCCTTAAACCAGCATCAAAAAAGCTGAATGTGTTTATCTTATTCATTCTCAGGCTGAATTCTCACCTCAGAACCTCACCTCCCATTAATCTTCCTCAAAGCGGCAGCAGCAGGCCGCTCGACGAGAGAGGAGGTGTGGATGCGAGGGGTATCTCTGAGCATAATACTATATTCTTCTCTTTATTGAAAGTGACACTTCACGAATAAAGGCCTGGTGAACACCATAAAGACAATTTCATATACACATATGGTGATTATTTACCAGCAAGTCGAGACAGAGTGAAAACAAACAAAGTAATCTTATGCTTAGCCTGTCGCCTGTGCGAAATGTTTCTGCCGCTGAGGAAATTAGCTGCTGAGGCTTTCTGTGCGATTTTAAGGAAAAACTGAGATGTGCTAGCTGCATGTGTCGATTAGAACTGCGGTTTTGAATCAGACGTATGAGAACTCCCACATAAACACAAGCACAGAAATTTGTCCCATAGGTGAAGATACAGCTCAGAAAAAGGAAATATTTTATCCAAAAATGAATTTTCTCAACCTTATGTTGTGTCAAATCACTGTATATATTATTTACATTATATTAACCCTCTAAGCGCCAAAGTCGCAAAATTGCGACAAGACGTCATACTTAATAAAATAGACTGTAGTTCCTAATATGGTGTAATATCTCATTTGTATTCCCTACCACTAGATGGCAGACATGTAGTACTTCGATTCTAGACCAAATCTTTAAGCCCTTTCAAGCCACAAGCTTTTGAAACCTTGATGTCAAAATCCAGCATTTTTCCAAAAATCCCTGGCGCCTAAAGGGTTAACATATGAAAGTGCTTTTATTTTTATATTTTGTAATAATTATACTTTAATAATAATATTAATAATAATATTTTCAATAATTATTTTTATAGTATAGTGTTTTATACACACACACACACACACAAAATACACTCTGATTTATAAATGAATCAGTCTGATTCATGAACAAATCAATCCAATTTGCCAGTGGCTCAATTCAGATTGTTAACGAATCTAACCAAATTTGAGTCATCAATAAATGAGTCTAATTTATGAACAAATCAGTTAAACAGAATGATTCATTCACTGATTAGGTTAGCAAGTTCAACACACTTAATCAATTAGAAGGCTGCAGTGGTTCTTGAGTAAACAGCTCACTGAAATGGAAGATTTTTAGGAAATAATTACTTCAATTTCAGTTTATCACAAAAAAAAAAGCTTTTGTAAATCTTAGAATATAGTGCATTTCACAGAAGAAATAAAAGCATACGGGTATGGAACGACATGAGGGTGAGTAAATATCGAGAGAATTTTGAACTCTCGCTTTCAGCAAATAAAAGGATGTTTTGCAAACAAATAAACGAAACGGGTCGCGAGCGGGGCCATCCCAAACACTGGCTTTGTCATTGATAATAAACACACAGGAAAAGGAACCACACTGCTTGGAAAATACACCCTTTCCATCTCCGTACCATGCCGAGGTTGTGGGCCACCATTACAGCAGTGCAAAATAATGCGATCACCACAAGTAGATACTCTTAACAGGCCGTGTCAGAGCACGCAAATAAAAGGTGTGTGTGTCTATACATGGGTGCTTGTATGTGTGTGGTGATCAGCGCACATTACTGTGGGGCCTTTGTGCTTCAGACCGCTCCTGATAAGCTTTTCCATTGGCATTGTTCTGAAGAGATAAAGCCTACTGAAATGAAATCTGAAGGCTGAAAGAGCCCATTTTCCTCTCTCTCCTTCTCTTATTCATTCTCTCACTCTCTATCTCTCTCTCTGTGAGCTTATCTGTCGGAAAGGCTGAAGAAAATGGACAAGCTGTGAGAAAAGTCCAGGTCGACCACCTCCCTTCTCCTGCTCAGCCTTTTTCAAGCTGACCACCGCCAGACGCTCCTGTATCTCTGGCGCACATGACCCTCGCTTCGGCGTAATCCCACCAAACTACCTGCCGAATGGTGCGACGCGGCCGGCGCAGAACCAATTATGCCCCCACAGGCTGAAGGACCAGCTTGTAGCAGCCTGCAGCTGTCAAATGCACAATAAAATAGTATCAGGCATTTCCCAGATACCCTCACACCCGAGTCTGGCACCTCTCAAACAGAATTTAGCAAAAATTCTCTCAACTGCTCATTTCTAGCTGTGTCAGAGCAGTCTCAGTCTCTCATTCTCTCTCATATTGTGTTGCTTCCCTCTGGCGAGTGCCACCTGGGAGAGTTGTTCTCATTAACCTTGTGCACCTGTACTAGGTAGCTTTTAAAGGCAGAAAAATACCCTGCCCGAGTCAGTCGGATTCATTTTGTGAGCCTGTGTTGCTTACTGTTTGATTTGAGTCTGATGAAACCTTTTTTTTCTTCTTCTTCTCTGCTGGCCTCCTCTTTAACCTAAAGGCATGTTTGAGCTAATTTCTCCCCTTAGTATTGACATTCTCAGCACACATTTCCAAAGGCTTCTTTCAACAGGTCTTCCCTCTCCCCACGCTGTTATAAAGATGGCTGTTTAAACATGGCGACTTGCTGAGTTGCCTTGAGGCAAATGTGATGCAATTACGCGAACCCCTACACACGAACACACACATACTGTTTCAAGTGGTCCCAGGACATACATACATAAACTAGTGACAAGTACATAGGCTGGAAAGAGAGATAGAAAATAACATGTAAAACATATAATATATATATAAAATTATTATAAAATATGAAATAAAAACTTCAAAATATAAGTTTGGTATTTTTTTTTATTGCGCATTCCAAGTAATATCAATCAAACTGCAGTTGGGTTGTTTTGAATAAGTAATAATAACTTAAACAAATACAGGAAATTTACAAAATTAAAGTTCATTGAAAGTATGTTTTTTTTACATATTAAAAGTTTGTTTTATAGCATTTATATTGTATTATAGCATATATTTATTAAATAGTGGCAACATGTCTCATCCAATCAGAATTTAGTCTATCCACTGTCAATTTACTCTGCAGATTTTTTTTTTGCACTGCAGCCAAGCAATAATGATAAAATCTTTATTATTTCCAAATAAGTTGGTGTTGTGGATTCAATAAACATGTCAACATATTTCCATAGGATCTCGACGTTGAATGAGAGTGAGGTATGGAATAAATAATGCATGAAATGACTAAATAATGTATAGTGTTCACTACACAAAGGGGAGCAATAGCAAACTGGTTGTTCGTTGGATCAATTTGTTCCCTTTCATTTGTGTAATTGTAATTAAAACAGAGTGTCAGAGCAATGGGTATGCGGCAGCATAGACCGGCAACACGAGGCCCTTCCATCTTCCTTCTCTTATCAATTAGTGGAACAATAATATCGCTCCCTCGTCGCAAGAGCCATTAGCATTTTGATTGAACATCTCAAACACAAAGTGCCGAGGCTGTGGACCGCCAGAGGACTGTCTTGTGCCGCGCTGTTCCCTGGCTTTCTCCATCGGGACCTGTCACTTTCTTCTGACAAAAGCCATGGAGAAAAGTGGGGGGGTACTGGGGGAAATAGAGTGATGAGATACAGAGGGAGAGATGGTGTGGGATGGAGGGAGACAGGTACAACACGTCTGAGGAGGGAAAGAGAGGGTTGGGAGGTTAAAGTGGGAATGTGTGTGTGTGTGAGTGAGATTTCAGGTTGTTGTTTTTTTAAGCCTCAGCTGGTCTCTCGGTTATGAGAGATTGCAGTGGTGCACTAGGACCTCACAACATCCTCTTTAAACAGAGATTTCCTCCAGAACAAACCCTCTGCACACATCTTCAGCCAACACATTCTCCTGGAAAGACACTCAGGAAGCACAAGAGAAAGCCTCAACTCTATACAGAGCATTCCCAAAAAACACTCTAAATGGTTCGATATAGATTTGAGATGCACAGTTTTAGTGCTTATTTAAAAAGCATTTAAAAATGTAAATCATTCCTAATGTACAGTACATTGTAAGTTTTATACATTCTACTACAGTATACTGTAATGTTCACATTCTTCAAATGAAACAGCCATAAAAACATGTAAAATTTTAGATTAGAGCTTAATCATCAAAACTGTTTAATGTAAAACACCACAAATAATACCCTCCATAATTTATAACACTGTCCATCATAGTGGTCATTAGCCATAACATAAAAATAATTATCGGTTATACACAAGTTATCCATTCTTCAGTCTTACGCTTCACTCAAAAATCTCTTTCTAACACCAATCAGTGTATATTTACAGTGTAATTTTCACCAGGTTTCATGTTGGCTCTTTAGACGTGAAAAACATCACTGTCGGGCCTGCTAAGCATCTGTTCATCAGTGTGGTTTCACACCATGCTTTTCTTGAGGTGGTTACATAAATGACTTAAGACAGAACATTAATGCTCTCTGTACACAAACCTCAGAAAATCTCACAGCATTCCACCACTGAAAGGAAAGCGGATACAGTCTGAAGTCACTTTGTCATACTTGAATTGAATGAACGTCTAAGCCTAACTATTATACTTTCCTGTGCATTCCATCCTGCACCCCTAACCACAAATCACACAGACTGATGAGGGAGAGGTATGCTATTACTTCTCTAAGCAATCTGACTTACAATTTTTGTCTAGTGGACAATAAAACTGACAAAAAAATTATAAACTTCTATTGGAAAAAAAGGACCTGAGCCATATCTAGAGACCAGAACATCATAAATAGAATAATAATAGCAAATAGAAATGCACACCAAATAAGGTCATGATGCAGGTTGGATTCAAACCTACATCGCCCACATGAGCACCAAGGCTCAACAGGCCTGAAGCATGTGCACTAACCTCTAGTCCACTGCTCCATCCAGTGCTTATACTTTTATAAAAAAAACAGCGAATCAATCCATATCAGGCTCTTCACAGAGTTCACAGGCAGAAATAGAGGGCCTTTGTTGCACGTTTATGTGCAATCCGTCCGTGAAGGGAGAATGACTACGTAGGTGCTGAGCTTTGTTCCTTTCTCCTTTCTATTGTCAGTGTAAAGTCATCTACTACACACACAGATAGTGAGGATAAAAAGATCGATGTGGAGAAGTGGTGAGTATGAACTGCTACAGCGGAATCCATACTGCGCAGTCACACTAAGTGTCAATGGATCATATTGGAAGCAAGCATCCAGGGAAGTATACAGAGTCAATACAGCTTTCTTTCTTGCTTGCCTTCCTTCCAAAACACACACAAAACCTCATTAGCCACACAAGAAAAATCATGATAGCACACAGTCCGAGGGAAGCTGCCTCCGGTGGATACAATAACCAGCCCTTTATTTCCACAGGGAAATCGAGGGCCATGCCAAGTGAGAGACGGGATTAAAAAGAAAGCATAAAAAGCAAATGAAAGAGGATGATATTTGCGTGGCCATGTGAGGACACCTGTGGCGCCATTACCGGGTGGAGTTAGCCAAGGGGGGGTTGGGCTTAATAATGCATGAAAACGATTTTTTTTCCAGCTGATGAACGATAAAACACTGACAGCCAATCAGAATCCATCCTGCTGTAACGAGCTCAAGAATTTAAAGTGGCAGACGCATGTGCGCCTAGAATAAACGGACGATATCGTTCGCTGGTGTGGATGCTAATATCGTTATCTTTATAGTTATCTTTATAGTTATCGTTCTTGGTGTGAACGGGGCTTAACACTGATAATTTTGACTTGTGCCTCAGTTTTTTTTTATATAAATAAAACAAATTATAAAACAAAATTATGGTTACAGTAAGGCACTTATAGTACAATGAAAGTATATGGTGTAACGCATTAAACATTAAAATACACAAATTTCATGACCAATGTTAAGCTGTTAACTTTTGCATAATACAAGAAAGGGGCTGATCACAACAATCCAAACACAGAAATGTATGCATATTGCAAGGGTGACAAAAAACTAGTTAATCTACCGAGACAACTCTGATGCTAAAACCTATGATTTAAGGTTACATTTCAGCTAAAATAAAAATAAAAAATTAATTAAATAAAAAAATGTTATAAATGTTTTAAGAAAGAATTTGCACAAATACAGCCACTTTACATCCATTTTAAGTGTATTACAATAGCCATGTTTTTATTTTTGTATTTTATTTTTTTTAAATTTTGAGGGGTGTATTGCATGCTGTAACCTTTAATTTGACTTGCGGAAAGATTACTTTTCTAAGTGATCTGACTAATGATCATTTAGATCAGTGGTCGCCAACCCGTCGATCGCAGCGACCCCAATAATGTGATATTTAGTCCCTGGAATGTGAATTTTACTGGAAGATCGCCGCCGAAAAACGTGTATTTTACCCCCGGAATGCGATTTTTACAGGGGAACCCTCCTTGAAACGTGATTGGGCTAGTTTTATTGCGAAAACCTGGCAACCCTGTTCATAGGCGCCACCTGCTGTCAGAGAGTGCGTCTCATTCAGACCTGCTGTTTTTGTTTCGTGCAGATCTGTTTTAAGCAGCAAAGGGATCTTGGGCCTAAAAAGGTTGGTGACCACTGATTTAGATGATACACTGTGCTGCAAAATCCCTTATACTTACATTGCAGGAGGGACCAGAATTATGCCACATATGCCATTAAACGCTTAATTTTGGAAGCCAAAACATTCCAGGAGGTATAAAGCTTAATTTTTCCGCAACCACAGCTAAAAAGGTGTTTGGTTTACAGGCAACAATCTACAAGTTTAATTTCCAATCAAACTAAGGCACTTCACAGCAATTGTGATAATTTCTTACAAAGGGTCATTCAAATGATTCATTAAATGATTCCTCTCATGTATGTTGTTATGAAAATTACTATTTTTCACTTCTGAGTTAATAAATTGCCTAAACACAGAGAGTTCTGCACAAAGCAAAGCAAGTTATATCACACATGGGTACGTTATCGATCCTAAATGAGAAAGAACCACTTCGGCAGGATAGCAATGCAGCAACTATTATTCCACTAATGCCACCTGGTGATTTACGAGGGCTTTCAACACAAAACAAAGGGAAGAAGAAAGCAAGAAACCACTTTATGATAAGAAACACAACATACATGAAATAAAACATAACAATCTGTTATAATAATATAATAATATTGCTGAAATTATCTGAGTGAGGCATATAAAACAATAGCACACACTCACTAAACATCTTTCCAGTGTTGGAGATGGTGTGTTTTCCCTTTCTCCTTTCCGAGCACGCTTGCCAATCCCCTGCAGTGCTTAACCTCTGGAAAAGAATGTGTTCAGGACTCTATGAATGCTGATATGGTGCGCTGTGTGTTCGCTGTACGCCGGACTCGCACTGGGATGGCTGTTTCTGAGAGCTGTGTTTGAAGAGGTCATAAATTGAGGAGCCAGCAGCATTAAAAGGTCAGCGGTTGCGTAATTCCATACACAATGACATACAACTCAAAGGCAGCCGCTGTTGTGTCCCACGTGGAATCTAATCCCCGAGACTCACAGCAGGCTGTCTGCCACTCATATTTTTATATAAAAACAGTCTACATTGCTGTTATGGATATGCAAAACTACATTTCATATTCAAGTAGTCATTAAGATGTCTGAACAATTAGTCTTAAAAGGGACAGTTCAAACAAAAATGAAAATTCTGTCATCATTTACTGGCCTTCATGTTGTTTCAAACCTGAAAAACTGTGTTTTTTGTCTGTATAACGAAAGGGGTCCACTGACGTAATATGTAGGACCTGAGACCCAAAATAACCTCTGGATGTATAGCACATCATCTAAAATAAAAAATATATATAAAATAAAAAATAGTGCAGTCTGAATCTAAGGACATGCCTGCATTCAGTGCAGAATTATTTAAATATTTTCATTCATTTTGCATAAATTGACAATTTCTAATCAGCCAATCGGTTGCTGAATGACTATCCATCCATCCTGGCTAATGTCTAATTGGTATCTGGTTTTAAAGCATATTTTTTATGTCTCAGTACAACTAGGATAACTTTAGGTGATAAGAGGGATGATGGGAAAATGGAAATAATATATTTTTTTGTGTTTCTCATTTTATAGATGGCTGTAAATTTCTCTAGAGAAAGGTGGCAGATAGCTGCTTCTCAATAAGTTATGTTCTTCCTTATATAAGAGCCTGAAATAATCCTGACTGATTCTCAGCTCTCAAATTAATATGATGTTAGGCAGCATAATAATACCCACGTACAACAAGAATCACCTTCCGAAGGGACTTTTTTGGGATGATGGCTAGCTCATAATGGGCTGCTGAAGGTTAGAGAAACTCATTCAGAAAGTCACTCATTCTTTTTTTTTAATCTCTTTATGTCTTTAACAAGGCTCTATGAATTCGGTCCCGTAAATGCCGCCACATCGGTCCACTCTGTCAGCGGTGTGCCTGCTTATGTAGTCATTCTCTCGGCTTCCAGGGAGTCCGACACTGGGCTGCTAAAGGTCAACGCATGAACTTCAGCCGCTTCAAAGGGCCTTTCTTCATCCCCTTTGAATCCCCCGGCACACCTGCAGCAAACCCTGTGCCAGTCACAATACCACAGAGGCTTTATGAATCTCCCAGCATTTCCAGACGATCAAGCCTATTGGAGGATTTCTATCTCCGAGTTGTGACTGACAATGGCGTGAATGGAACCAGTTCAGGTTGGTCAGGGAGTTACTATTGAAAATATTTTCCAGAATAAATCCTCACTGCTCTGCTAACATACAATGTTGGGTGTTTCTTCTAATATGGTCACTTTTGGCAATGTGGATTTAAAATAAACACTTTTCATATTCTTACTAGTTTACATTCTGTAGTGGAAATTACACTTTAATCATTAAAAAAAATAACAGCAATAAAAAATACATTCTATAAGAATGAATGAATACTACCAGGACATAAAAGTACCTGCAGTTGAAGAAACATCCCATTATATCTCCCTAATGCATCTATGAAGCTTCAAGCCTCCGTCATTCCCTTGAAAACTGAACATATAATTTCCTCCTCACAGTGATTAGAGCAGCTCCAATTAAACGTGGTGCTGAGAAAATGTGTATGATTAACTATGATATTTCGATGACATTCTGCGCTAAATACTAATATCGTGTAAAGATATCTACAAGGAGAAAGGATATTAATCGCTAATGGAAGAGAATGGTGCGGCCCCTTTTTGAAATCACGCCAGGAAAGGTGAAGGTATATCTAATTAGGTTTACTCGGGGATCTCTGATGGGAAGCCGTGCCGTACGTGAAACCAGTGGAAATTGCTGCCATTACGTCGCAAAAGGCCAACGCAAACTCGGCTAACCTTTGTGGGCTTTAAAGGACCTTCTGCAGATCAACAGTACTTACATTGTTTACACACTCTGCGCTACATTATTGCCACACTTCCGAAGCACAGTCAGCAGAAAGCGGACGCAGCACAGAAGCGATTGGGAGAGATTAAGTACAGCTGATTCACAGAATGTCCCTGATCATTTTAGAGAATGTCCTTCTATAGTGCCATCCACACACACAGCCCTGTAGCAGTATTGATTGGAGCAGAAAACACAGATTCAGAGTGACGATGGGGATAAATCAGTGGTATGAAACTGTATAATATTTATCAGTACACTGTAAGCTCCTAAAAGAGAGAATGAAGAGATTTAGACTGCAGCATAATGTAAAGGTGTAAATAAAACTGGTAAATAAACTGATAAAAGAACATAGTTTAACGTGTTTGCATGGATTCAGCATAACTGATGTAAGATTGTGCATGTAAACACTTTAAACTCTAAATGCTTTTAAGTCTGTCAAGATTATATGGAACGTTTGACAACCAGCTTCTCGTCAGCCGCTAAAACGTTTCAAAATGATGTGGCGAATCAAGCCCTGACTGTTCAGAGGAGACCAGAGACTGAAGGATGTTGTGCTTTCTCTCTCTCTCTCTATTAGAATGACTGAATAAATAAATAAAAAAAACTACCAACTTTCTAGTCATCTACATCTACCAATCACCATCCAGCTGATCTGAGCCTGCCAGCCCCTCTTCAGGCTCAATCAGGGATGTAGCTAATCATCACTCAGCCATTGGAGTAAACAGAGCAGTAACTGCACTTAAGACTTTGCATCTGAATATTGCAGTTATGCATCCTCGACTGCTGTTTGCAAATGGACCGTGATTGATGAGTTCTTCAGGGTTAGGATCTTTTTGTCATCTTGATAAATAACAAAAAAGTGGACAAATAAATGAGGGCTGTTGTCACGAATGTGCAAATGCTGCAAAGACTTTTTAGCTGTAAAGCATAACTGTAGCTATTCCTAAAGGATTGTTCTGGATTAAATACAACACAAATAACAAAGGTTCAATGTAAGTGGTAGGGCTGGGCGGTATATCGAGTTTGTATGATATATTGATATATTTGTTATAAGTGATATGGTACGAGGCAATACCGTTTATATTGATATACAGTTTATATAGCATAGCCTACATGGTTCCTTCCTCTATATTTGTTGTCATAGCCTTTAAACATGGTTTTGATATATATAAAAATCTAATTATAGACTTCTATCTGCCAGCTTGAGCGGCAGACTGCAAACACACACTCCAAATGTGTGTTTTATAGTATTTATTAAGAGTGAGGAATGTTTGCAGATCATTAAGCTATCAAAATCTGCTTCAAAGCTGTGGATGAAAAGTGGCATGAGTTCATCTGACTAAACGCACAGTGTTTTGAGTGTTTTCATGAAATGACTCGTTGGGTGTGTTCGGGAACAAGACATAAAATCAACCAAGCTACAGTTCCACCGGGAACACAGATCAAAGGGAGAACGCAAAAAATGCTGCATTTCACTCTCGGAGCGATTTGACTAACCTTGATTGTGAAGTTTTTATTATTTCATATTGATCTTGTAAAAACACACTCTCTCTCTCTTTACGTGTTGAACATACCATTCTTTCAGCCCATTTCATCATATAATTTATTATCATCTGAGGATGAAATATTAACAAAAGCAGAAATCCACATGTGGGATGTGAAATATGTCAAATTGTGTCTTTTTTTTGGTACTTACACATGCAAAAACATGGATACGCCAACATAACAACATATTATCTCTGAATGCACGCATGCACAAGAGACAGAAAACTGGCAATCTCTTATGCACACGAACAAACAACGAGACAACACACAGTGCTTCGGTCAGCTATGTAGAAAGACAAACATGTGATTTGGGAGGGACACATCTGTTTGCACAGCCTATTAAATGACAATGAGGGGCATCGTTAGTTGGCAACAACAGTAATGAACCTCTCTCGAAATGCCACGCCAGCAATATTCCACGCCAGAAAAAGCCATCCACAACTGAAAAGCTTTTTTTTATCACATCCATTTAAAACTCTTTTATTCTGTCAGATCTGGGAATGTCACCTGACGTACAAATTCAAAAAACGTCAAGCAACTGTCCTTGTGATTATTATTACTTGTGACACACACACACACACATATATTACTACACACACACACTCACACCACTTGATGGCTTCAAATTACTCTGAATGGTTAATGTGGACTGCGTTTATGAAAGATATGGGTAATATGGACTGCATTTATGTTGTTACTTTTCATAAAGAATAAGATTCCTCAAAAAATAAAATAAAATAAAGAAACAAATAAAGCAAGCTCCCTTTGTGTATAGGATGAGAAAATCAAAATTTTCCAATACAACAGCCAAAGAAGTATATCAACATGAAGTTTAGTTAATGAGGACAGAATTTTCATTTTTGGGTGAACTGTCCCTTTTAGTGTCTAAATATTTTGCTGGCCATTAGTGTGACTAAATGTAATTATGTCAGCCATATTTAATTTAGTCTTAGTCTTTTAAATTAGTCTTAGTCCTGGTGTCAAATGTACTTTTTAGTTATTATCATATTTAGTCAAGATTCCTCAAAAAATAAAATAAAATAAAGAAACAAATAAAGCAAGCTCCCTTTGTGTATAGGATGAGAAAATCAAAATTTTCCAATACAACAGCCAAAGAAGTATATCAACATGAAGTTTAGTTAATGAGGACAGAATTTTCATTTTTGGGTGAACTGTCCCTTTTAGTGTCTAAATATTTTGCTGGCCATTAGTGTGACTAAATGTAATTATGTCAGCCATATTTAATTTAGTCTTAGTCTTTTAAATTAGTCTTAGTCCTGGTGTCAAATGTACTTTTTAGTTATTATCATATTTAGTCAACCATGTCCTGTTTTTGTTTAGTCAAGTTTTAGTCGATTAAATGTCTGAGCATTTTAGTCTAGTTTTAGTCAATGAAAACTTTTTGTCACATTTGCTCAAAATTATAATCGAAAAGATTGTTGTCATTTGAGAAAATAATTTTTACCTTTCAGGTATTGCACTTTCACCAATAAGCACAAATCAGTAGAATGTGGACTCATACACATGGTACACTTTTACCTTATCTAGTGTACTGATTTATTATAGGCTATTTCATATAAAAATTTACATCAAAGACTTAGATATGCACTCTCTCTGTCTACATTATGAAAACCTGCAAAAACAAAAAAAATATTTTAACAGTAAAATTCCCAATAGTAATTCCAATAATTCCAAATTGCAATAATGTTTCTGTATTAAGACAACAGTTTTTGATTAAGTGCATTTATTCAGCAACCACAATCACAAACAAAATCATCGAGATCTCATGACAGAACACAGACTGGCTGAATGATACTTTCATTTCAGCTGAACATCTCACATGGAGATCGCTAAACCTTAGCTTACTTGTTTGTCTGTGTTTTCAGATCATTGTCGGCGCTTACACAATGAAGAACGAGCGCGTGCTCATGGTTGCCAGTAGGGCTGGGTATCATTAGAAATTTTCCGGTTCCGATTCCGGTTCCAGTTTTGCCTAACGATTCCGGTTCCAATTCCGTTTCCATTTAAATGAACTATTTTTTTTTTTTTACTATTTTACCTTAATTGAATGTAGTGTTCCAGATAGCAAAATATAAAGCAAAACACTGGGCAGAAAATGTATCCTTTTAACAGAATCTTTGATTTGCGGATTTGAACTCTTGATATCTGGCAACCTCACACATGAACGCTCATGTAGTAGAGGCATGTACAGCAGTCCGCAATAATAGTTTGTCTCCTTTTTTTTTCGACAAACATTTAAATAAATTGGTATAGATTTTATTTTTCAAAATACATTTTAGTCTCGTCTTTTTTCGTCAACGATATTATATGTTGATATAGTCACAGTTATGGTTTATTGACCTTATTGTTGTCTCGTCATCGTCTTGTCTTAGTCATGGCAAAAATGCTTGTCAACGAACATTTTTCGTCATACTTTTCGTTAACGAAATTAACTACTGGCCATATATATTTACATTGACCGTCACCCTCTATCCCACTATTCTGTTGAGCTCTCCAAGTGGTCAAAATGACCAAAACACCGCTGCCTAGTATTTAGAGGTTTTCTGGACAACACAGGAAGTGTCTGTACAGTCAGACTGATGAATGTTCAGCGCTGAGATTATCAGAGCAGAATTGTGCTAAGGTGTGTAAAATCAGGCTCCGGAAGTCTAGCGCAGCACAGACTTTGTTTCTCATTTTGTGAAGCACAGATGTAGCATATTCACTTGAGACTTGTTCAGCGAGAGAAGAAAAAAGCAGCAGAAAGGGAGAGAGAGAGATAGAGAGAGAGAGAGAGAGAGGCAGAAAGAGAACAGAAAAAAGATGAGGAGACTGAAATATGCCCTGATGGAGTGTGAGTGTGTATATGGGCCAAAAGCTTTTCCAGACACAGCAAAAAAAAGGACAGGCTTTATTGGCCATTTCTACCACCAAACAGTTCGATCTCCACCGCAATCATTCTCACTCGATCTCTCTGAATGAAAGACCTTGGTTGTTGTCCTCCCATTTTGGCATGGCTAACGCCCTTTTCATGGGAGAAGGAGAGCAGAGAGGGGGGATAAATAGAGAGCGTCTTTTAGCTGCCGCGTGTTTGTCACCTCTGAGCTGAAGGACAGTGTTGAATAGTCTTGCAGGGGGGTGTGAAGACAGACAGACTGCGGCGGATTAAAGACTGTCTGTCTTTACTTCCGTCCTCTGACATCCACTAGCATTTCTGTGTGTGTGTGTGTGTGTGTGTGCTATTGCAGTCATACAGTCGAGATGATGACAGTAACACATCAGTGTGAGATTGTCTGGTGCTGCAGTGGAGGAAACAGGAAGTAATGTGATTGTCTTTTTATTTTGTGTTTAACACATTCTGCTTTCTTCCAACATCATCTCTCTATGTTGCAGTTCCTTTTTAGGCATGTTGAAAGGGGCGGTTTATCATTTATTGATAGAGAGATAAAGCAGAGAGAGAATTATATATATAGTCAAACCAAAAATTATTCAGACACCAGATATAATTTTTGATGGGGTGCTGTGTGTACATTAATGAGGAAAAAAAATTAACTTAAATGATTTTAGCAAATGGCTGCAATATAACAAAGAGTGAAAAATTTAAGGGGGTCTGAATACTTTCCGTACCCACTGTATATATATACACACACACACACAATCTAAAAAAAGCAAATCACACCACAAACTTTTCAATTTTTCAATTCAATGTCACTCAAATTGCTGTTAAAAAAACGATATCTTTTTAAAAAATGAAATCTGTTTAATTGAACATAAAAATGGAAATTAAAAAAAATTCTATGAACTGTTAAAAATAAAAAAAGTCACTAAAATTGTAATTAAATGTATTTATTAAATATAAAATCCTAAATCTAAAAATGTTCACTTAAAGGGGTCATCAGGTGTTCTGTTGTTGGAGGTTGCTCTTTTGTTAGTTTTGACTGCTTTTATTGTCCTCATTTGTAAGTCGCTTTGGATAAAAGTGTCTGCTAAATGACTAAATGTAAATGTAATGTAAATGGATGTAATAATGAACATATTAGTCGTCATTTACTCCCGACATCTGAGCCACTGAAGACGCAGTGGATTACGTTTGTTTTTGAAGGGAATGCACCACCGATCTACATAAATGCGTCTATGTTCACGCAAATTATTTGTGATCCAGCTTCACCTCCAGAAGAAGTGAGTATAAGGTTTTTTAATGAATCTTTGCAAATCGCCTTTCCTAATAATGTGCTAATTAGCTAGTTTCACGATGAATAAAGTAAAGAAGTAAAGTCGGAAGAGAGGGGCGGGGTCAGCAGAGCTCATTAACATTTGAAGCAAAATGCTACAAAACGGCTTGCTCTGAATAGAGCTGTTTTTGACAGGGTAAAAAAGGTGTTTTTTACACTACCATTGAGAAATTTTAACCAAAGTATGTTATAGACTTTTCATTAAGACCCTAAAGAATCATATCAAATCAACTTGTGGAAAATGGGCATCCGATGACCCCTTTAAACTTGCCCATCAAACTGTTATAAAATTGTATGGTTATTAAATAATTAAAACAAAAACAAAAAACAAACAAACAAAAAAATCTATAATTTTTTAATTAAATGTGACTAAATTTTATTAAATCATCAAATACAATCTTAAATAAAAACATTATATCCTATACATTATATACATGTCATTCAAATTGTTAAACTGAAAAATACAAAAAAAATAAAATTCTAGTGGTGCCAAATTATAGTCCATGTAGTCACCATGATCTTTATATGTTGCTTTCAGCCACTGATACCCATGACTCAATGTGGCTGAAGGACTAACCGTCATTGCATTTCTATCTGCCCTTTTCCTCTTTCAGCCAGAGGTTTCTTTCAGAAGGAAAGAAAACACATTCATTTAAACAATAATCTTTAAAAACTATTTTAAATGTCTCTCTCTGCCTTCCCATTACTGTCCAGTTGACCACCTCACTTCGGTGGAAGCTGCAGCCTCATAAAGTAATTGCTGTGAGGCTATTAAAACCGGTGAAACCCAAGGCTCCTCATTTAGCTGAAGATACCATTTGAGAGAAAAAAAAATTAACAAGGAGGACACGGATAAACAAAAAGACAATTGCACACATTCCAACCAGCAAGTAAACAAAAGCTAAACACATCTGCAAGCGGCTATTGTTGATGCGCTATTGTGGGGCATCTCTTTGAATAGCATGCAAGGTCTTTAATGGAAATGGCTGGTCATCGATGACACTGTTTGGCACTTGGTGTTTGCCAGCAGTGCGTTTAATGGCAGATAGTCTAATTTCCGACCTCGCTGCTCTTTGCTACATCCACAAGGGTTTGAAAATAATAGCTTTTTTTCCCACTAGGGGCCGAAGCTAGACGCTCACCACCTTCACTCTGACCCGCCTGTTCTCTCAAACACAGTTTGGGCTCTCCAGAGAGCCCTGGCTCCTCCGAACCCTCTCTGCCCCCTTCGTTCCCATAGATACAAACACTATGCCCTATGGGAATATTTATAAGAGCGAGAATGAGTGCCCAAGGCAGGGGCATCAGGGACAGGCAAAATAGAGAAACAGAAGAAAGTGTGGATCAAAGTTCAGCAAGTGTATTTGTTACGTGCTCTGATCTCCATTTACAAAAGAAAACGCTTGTCTTTTTTTGATCGTAGGCCAACTTGACATTTAGAAACACTCGGTTTGGGCGACACGGACAATTTGCGATCACCTGCAAACTGTTTTTGACTCGAGGTTGTGAAGTAGATTAAAAAAAGCTTAGCTGCTAATCGTGCAAAAAGGAAGAAAGATCACTGTGACTTATCAGGCTGTTCTGACGATGTCACAGACGAGAGCGTCACAATGCCAAGGAGGACAGGAAGTCCTTTGGGGGGGTGGGGGGGTGAGTGAGAGAGAGAAAGAGAAAAAGCGAAAGGCAATGCATATCCGCACACCTTCCAAACACAGACACGCATGCGCGCTCACCTTTAAAATATGACCGACATGGATTAAAAAGCAAATCTCAGGTTGAAAGATTAATACCGTCCACTTCATTTCCACAACCTACCCATCTGTGAGAGCTGAAAGCCACTTATGCAGCATAAAAGACACAGCGCTGCTCCTCGGCCTCTTCATTCAACCCACACAAAGGCCTCTCAAGGCTAAGAATCTCTCGTGGCTTTCAGGCCACTACAGAGGATGCTATACATGTGAACACTGTAGCATAAAGCTGCTAGCTATTTCTCAGCTTGTCTCTCTGTGCGTCTGCTGTCTCTTTCTCTTCTCATCTGCTCTGTTCTCTCTCTCAGGCTGTCTGTTAAAGCTGCACTCACCTTTATAATGTCCTCATGAGAGGCCTCGCTGCTAAAGCCACACAGAGAGATGGGGATCACAGCTGGATAAAGTCAACTGCCTACTCTGACCAAAGACCACCTCTCATCTCCTCGTCTCATTTCTCCTTTCTTTACATCTCTTCTCATTTTTATTCTCTACTTCCCTTAGTTTCTCCCCCTCTCTCCTCTTTTCTCATTCCCTCTGCCCATTTCTCTTCTCTCATCTTTTTTCTCCTTCAGTTTCTGCATTTCTCTTCTCTCTTTTCCTTTTATTTCTCCTCCTCTCATTTCCTCTCCCAATTTTTCTTCTCTCCTCCCCTTTATGCTATCCATCTCTTCTCCCTTTATTTTATCCTCCTCTCCTCATATCTCATTCCCTCTTCCTGTATTTCCTCTCACCTCCCCTTCTCCCTTTATTTCTCCTTTACACTCCTTATTTCTCTTTTCATTTCCTATATTTTATTTCTCACCTAGCCTTATTTCTCCTTCACACTCCTCATATCTCCGCTCTCCTCCCCTTATTTCCCTTTCTTTCATATTTTTCCCTCCTCCTCTCCTAATTTTTCCTTTAATCTCATTTCTCTTATTTTTTCTCATCATTTCTCATATCTTCTCCTACTCTTCCCCTTCATTTCTTTTCATAACCAAATTTTTTTGTCTTCATCTCATTTCTTCGTTCCTTATTTCTCATCTCCCCTTCCATTTCTCCTTCCTTCTCCTCATTTCCCTCCCACTCCACAATTTCTCCCCCCCTCTTCTCTATCATAATTTTCCTTTTTTTAATCACATCTTCTCTCTTCACTTAAACTTTCCTTCCTTCTTCTCATGTCTCTTCTCACTTTCTTCTCTTAAACTCTCATTCTCCTCTCCTTTACTCCATCAAACACATTATCTGATCACTCAATCACAACTACAGGGGTGGAAAAATCACCCCAAATCCTTGTACTAAAGTTCATTCTTTCTCAGAAAAAAGTTTCAGAGATAAAGTCACAGAAACATCACTCAGCAATAACCTCATATTCAGTATATCATAAGTCTGAAGATAACGTACATTTCTCACAAGCCTGCAGGCGTGAGTGAACATGACCGAGAAACATTCCACCCTGCGCATCCAATGGTAAATGTCGGACTAATCAAATAGAGTCGATGGATTGGCTACAGTGGAAATCGCTTCTCTTTTATTGGACCATATTAGCCTTGACCTTCAGGGCTCAAATAAAACGTCCTTGAAGATATAATGCTATAATGTAACACACAGCACAAGAGCTACTGTACTGCTACAGAAAACTCACGCTTCAATGTCTTCAGAGTGCAACAGTGAACTGCACAACTAATGGCACAGTATGACTGATGGACATTACTAACAACATTACACACACATGCAAAGGCACAAACAGATACACACAAAAAACAAATGGGCTCTTACCTCTATGTCTGTTTGTAGTTTTATCAAACATAAGCATTGCATCTTCTACCTGTAAGAGAACAAAGAGAAAAATTAGTAAAGGAATGTCAAAACTGCCAGTGCTTTGCTTGAAATTTACACACATACAAACAAAAAAGTAACAATACCAGACCTCCTGTATTTACTTTAGTATGAATTAATATTATTTTAATATTGCTTGCTTGAATAATTACTTACAAAGTCTACATATTATTTTAATTTAATTAGCTAATATTTAATAAAAAAATTTCTAATATTAATAATTGAAAGAGCAGTTTCAACCAGCCTAAGTTGGTTTGCTTGGTTTCTCAGCTTGGTTGACTGGTTTTAAAGCAGTTTTAGGCACTTGCTGGCTTGGTCAGGCTGGGAAACCAGACTAGCTTAAACCAGCTAAGACCAGCAAACCAGTTTTGGCTGGTTTAAGCAGTTTATTTTTTTCGGCAGGAAAATAAAGGACTGTTTATATTAATTTTTGCTTTGCTGTCAAAACAGGTATCAAGAATCCAGAAATATCTGGTATTAGAGATATTCAACAATAGTCTTTTTTTGATATTGTAACATCTTGTGCACTTCTAATTAAATATATAACTACTGAAGCCTAAAAGCATTTACACACACACGTACAGATCTGAAAGCTGCTCATGGCCATGTTCTGTGAAGAATGATATCCCTCCACGGGCCCAAGGGTACCATCCTGTCTGACCCTGACAGAGGCCTGCTCATCCTTGAGGAAAACCCTGTCTACAAGGACACACTTCAGAGTGCATCCAGCCATAGTCCTCTCACACACACAAACACAGGTTTTATACATGCCACAGTATGTCTAAACATGCTTCTTTCTGCTCCTTTCACATTACAGACATGCACATACACTAATAAATGCACAAAAAGTGCATGCCATTCTGGCGTACACATGTGGATGTACACATGCACACTTCACTGCTCCTTCCTGAGGTCCCTGAGATTAGCCTTAAAGTACAAGCGGCTAGAAAAACACCTTCCCTGCACAAAAGGAGCCATCAGTCACTCAGCCCCATAGAGAACAATAGAGCTGCGAGCTTTAGAGTTCCTCATCACCCTCAATCACTTCCAATAAAGATCACAATGACTGGTGCTCTCATAGAGGCTGAGGGAAATCTGTTATCCTCTGCTATCACTCAATGCATATTTATGTTCCTTTAAAACAGCCCTCTATGTTCAGAGGAACACGTTTCATAAATGACCACCAGAAATATGAGGGTTTTCTGAAAGTACATTTCTTTTTTAGGATTCGGCTTTTTCTACAATAAATAAAGGTTAATTAAATAAATAACGGCAACGATGATTGTCTGCGGTTTATCACGATTAATCGCATTGTTATGCACAAAATTCAATAATGCATTCAAAAGTAGTGTATTGTGCACTTTTTTTCATTTAAAAGTACTGCTATATGAACAAAAGTGCAATAACATTTGGATTAGGGGTCGACCGATTATCGGCCTGGGCGATTATTGTCGCCGATATTAAGCATTTTTATGATTATCGGTATCGGTCATTTTTAAAACCGATTTGCCGATAAAATAACTTCATTTTGAAACGCACTATTTGGCTTTGATGCAGCCTGTCAGAACTCACCACTCTTGCCTAAAGCAATCTCCGCCCACCGCCCATCTGATATGTTGGGAGTCACGAGTCCGACCAATCAATGCGGAATTCACTCTCACTCCGAAAGCGCTTGCTAACTGGAGCTGCTTCAGTGATCACGCATCAGTTGGGGCGAGTGCGGGTGCGGGCGGGTAGACACTCATGTGTGCGGGATGCGGGAGAATAAGGGTGCACTCACAATAGGCAATCTTAACTGTGCCCGAGCGTGTTTGACCCCCAAAGCCCGGTTTGTTTGACTAGTGTGATCGCTCCTTGCCGCGCTCGGGCGCGGGTCATTTAGCCGGCCCTTGCTCGGTTGGAAGAGGTGGCGCAGAGCCCGGTTCAGTTATATATAGATCAGTGAGTGTGCGGGCTAACTGCACCGGAGCGCGGAACTTACGTGCAGCATGATTGCATGAACATTTCTGAGCGGCAAGAGTAATT
>NW_015625590.1:964609-983984 GCF_001515625.1 Sinocyclocheilus rhinocerous | reverse complement strand
CTAAACATATTTATTTTTAATTTGTCCTGCTGGTGCATTTTCCCTCAATTTTTCCTATTAATTATAGCCATTCAACATTACAGTATAATTGAAAGCCATTATTTTTAACATTTAATAGGCTCTGAAATATATAACAACTTTTAATTTAAGTGATTTTAAAACAATCTTCACATAAACTATATTATATATGCATAAACTATACATATTAATCTTTATTCACGCTATAAAAGTTAATCAGCGACTAGAACAGTCCAATGATTTCTCTTTTTCTTTTGTTCTTTGATTTACATCAATGAAAGACTTCAGCAGATTTCACTTTAAAAGCAGCGCTGTCTCTTTAAAACCTGATGCATATGACGCGGATCTGACACATATCCGACTTTCTCCCAACTCTTTACGGTCATTTAAGACTTTATAACTCACTACGTTTACAAGGTAACTCGCCAAAACCGCATATTTTGACATAATTGTGTGTTTTCGTGCGTTGAAGCGCTACTGGTGAGCTGTCTGAAGCGGCTCAGTGTCTGTGTACAGCCGAACGTAGCCTACTTCACTGCACCGTTTAGGCGGCATAACCCCAGTGTCGCCGCATTCTCGGGTTATGAAGAATAAAGAAGGGAAAAATTAATCTTCTGAAATGAAGCAGCAAAATCTTCTCAGGCAAAAGTTATTAGAACCGTGTCTAGGGACAAGCTGGCCATCACACTGCTCTGACCTTATCAGTCCGTTTGTATCCTATTATTTGATTCGCTCTTGTCGCTTATGACAGAACAGCTAATCACGATGATCTTGTCTTCGGACAAGATTATTTTATTCGCTTATGTCAGAAAAAGCGAATCTCTTTAAAAACGGGCTGTTGTTTTCACTTCGTTGCATTGTTATAATTCGTAAAAGTTGTACCCGCCAACTGGCAACTGACACGGTTACATGGACTCGCCAACGCTGATTTTTACTCTCATTTAGCGCTTGGCGAATGTTAATTTTAGGCCCTGTATATATATATATATATATATATACATATCATATCATTGACATATACATTTGCTCTGAAATGTTTTCAAATTTTTTTTTTAAATCAGCAGAATCACATAAATTTAGACAGCCATTATTCCCATTAAGATTAAGCATTTTAAATGTTAACCTGAACAAGTGACACTTAGGAACACAAAAGAAGAATCATCCCTCACATCCCTCACAACCCCTTAAATATGTGTCACATGACACATGCTGTTTATTCTTACAAAAAGTCTTTGGGCACCAAATTGGTGTTTTTTTTTGTAATACTGAGCTTCTATCTTGCAGTATGCAGTTAAAACATCATAGCACCTAATGAAAATGTTGATGTGAATGTAAATTGATTTTTCTGAGAAACTACTAGCATTAGCAGAGAGATTCTATAAACTGTGTAATATTATAATGCAGCAATATAAACCATCACGTTTGCCTTTCACAATCACAGTGATGTATGTCGGCTCTATAATTATGTTGTCAATGCTGGTGGACGGTAGTTTATAGGCCTGCAGCTGAAGCATCTACTTCTGTCCAGAAAGAGGAGAGACTCTTGGCTACAGCTGCACTAAAGCATGATGGGAGGAGACAGCCCTCCACTCAGGCTCATATGTAACTGTCTCTCCTCATAACCAGCATGAAGCCTCTCTTTCTCACCCTCACTCCATATTCTTCCTACAGTGAGAACCTATGCCACCTGTCTTTGACATATAAAGTCTGAGACAATTAGTGAGGAAGCTTTTAATTTGCATTTTTCTAATTTCTAAATATGTATATATATATATATATATATATATAAAAAGTGAAAACTGAACAGGTTTAGTATTATTATAAATTTTAAAAATTATTATAATTAAAAGGCAAAATATACAATACATAAAACAACACAAAAGAACTGAAAAAATGAAAAGTTTATATAATAAATTATCATTTTGATACTTGCTTCAATTTTTTGAATACTGTAATAATAACATTATTTATAGTAAATAAACTGAAATGTGAAAAGTTGAATTAAAATGATGAAAAGCAAAAATATTTATATTAATTGAAAATTTGAAAACAATCAAAAATCTCATCTCTGCTTTAATTTTTACCTCAGTATTTATATTCTCAAAAGCTCTTCAGTTATTCTCAATGACCTAATGCACAACTTCACACTTCCAGTCCTGCTTTGCTGCCTTCAAACCACCCTGACCCATTCAGCCTTTCAATAGGGGGACGAGTATTCAAGGATAGATTCAGCCTTCCAGCGGCCATCAGATTGTGGGATAAGAAGCTCTTGAGGGCACACACACATACACGGCACAAAGGTGAGCGAGGTCCCACACCCGGTCTGTGCCTAATCTTAGGTCTGCTCTCTCCTCCTTCTGTGAAAGAAAAGCCTGAAGGATAATAGCGGTCTCTTCAGTATGTAAGGGGGCCAGGCAGCCCCCACAGATAACAGTCCCGCTTTTATATTCACTGAGAGAGATGAGGTAAAAAGGGGAAACAAGATTCATGGAAAAGAACAGAAAGCTCTTCATAGAGTTCTTCCTATCTAGTAACGCAGCATGGGGTAGGAAGGGGTGTTTTAAGTTCTCTTAAAAGGGCGGCTGAAGGTTCCGGAAAGTCTGCAAGGGTAATGGCACTTGCATATGCGACGGTGCCGCATTCGAAATGGCCCTGACCTTTACTTGTTAGCTCTTGCGGCTGTGCTCAGGACTCTTGAGGGGCTGCGGGATGGCGGGACCCCAGGATTGTTGTGCGCCGATCGATGCGAAACAAGTGGCCTTACAGCACTCTGATGTGGAGGGGAATTAATTAGCCGACCCCGGCGTCTGGAAGGACGTGGCAGCACACAGTACAGGATGGCAAATTGCTCAAATTCTGTGCCATTAAAGGCCCCCGTGGCACACCCTAGGTGGTAGCACTACTTTGCCATTAAACACCATTACTGATAAATGACTGAACAACTGGCCTTTTTACTGGCCATCCTTAGCTTGGTCAGTGGCTAATATGTGCTGTGCACCCCGCACAATGAGTAAATGCCACGGTAATGCCTGTTTTATGACAGGCATGGAAGGGGCAGGTCCTGTCTGAGTGTCGATAAAACTGCGTTTAAATGTAGTTTGCGAAAGCCAACTGTAGCTCACCCTTGAGATTTATGCTTCTTATTAGCAGGGGCCGTACATTCAGTCCTATGAGACACAGGCCTTTATGGGCTTTTATAGTGGGACTGTTATGAAGAAAAGCACACGGGCGCTGTGACCTCATATCGCCAGAGAACACAGCATGCAGTGGCGTTAACCAGGGGCCAAACACTAACCTACCTCACAACAGGAAAAAATATGGTTTACAATGAAGTGAGTCATTTCTGTGCCACTAGCGTGAAGCGTCGGCAAAAAAAAAAAATCATGGGGGGGGGTTAATTTTCTAAAATAATTATATAAACAATTCCAAAATCCAATTAAAAAGCCCAATATAAAAACAAAACAAAGGCAAATAAACAAATACAAGGTCAACAAAAACTTCAAACATCAATGATTAGAGTATTTTTCAAGAAATGCTAGTTATAAATAAAATAAAAAGCCAAATAAAAAAATCCAAAGATTAAAAAAAGAAATAAGGTGAAAACAACAACATAAAAATGCTTTCCAAAAAATTGAACAGCCAAAAAAGTGCATCTTTCAAATAGGGCTGGTAAGCGATTAAAATTTTTAATCTAATTAATTACATGATGTGGCGATTAATTAATCTAATTAATCGCAAATTAATTGCACATCAGATTTGGCTGTGAAATTACTCCCAAAAGATCATTTAAAGCCATTGTTGTGTAAAGCATCAGACAGACATTACAAAAAGTAGCTTCAGCAAGAAATATTTTGTTTGATAAAATTTATTACATATACTCTTTTGGACCATGGGGGTGAGTAAATGATGACACAATTGTCATTTTTGGGTGGGTGAACTATACCTTTATTTATTTATTTTATTAATTTTATTATTATTACTATGGAAATATTAAATATTTCTTTAATGAAATGATACTCTAAACAATAGGCCTAAACTAAAACTGCCAGTAGGTGGTGGTAAATGTCTTAATGATTAAGTCATCCAGTCATTTATTCATTCACTTGATTCGTTCAAATGGCTGATTCATTCGGGAGTGAAGTAAATGGTTCTTTATGAATGGTCCATTGAATTATTAGGCTTGTTCGACTTCATCACCATCAGACCGATCGGTGTGTGACATCAAAGTACCGCGAATATACTTTTGAATCGCTCTCGCGGTACTTTGATGTCATACACTGATCGGTCTGTGCCGCGCCGCTTCAAATCCAACACGCCTAATAATTCACCCAATTCGTTCAAAACGTGCATTAAGAAATGAAATGCTGCTGTGTGTTGCAAAACAGACAACATTGCCTCTAAAATAACACAATATTAACTTCTTATTTACTGAACTGTTGTATAAGATCAGTATCACATTTGCACTCCTATGATATTGCACTTATTGCTCATGTGATATTGCTTAACTATACGATTTAAATATGTGACAAAAACTCAAACAGGGGCAGTTTTGCCCCATATCTTGAATTTTAGGGACATTCTAAGGCATTCTAAGGCTCCATCGCGTAGTGAGTTATTGCCCTGCCTTGATTTGTCATCAATCAGCTGTATGAAATGTCAGATGACCCACATAGGTCTGGGGCGGGGCAAGAGCGTTAAATGCGTTAATAATTTTACGCATTATTATTCACCGTAATTAATTAATCTAATTAACGAGTTAAATTACCAGCCCTACTTTCAAACTTTCATGAAGATAAATCTCACTCCCGTAAACCTGGTGCAGTTACGATCGGTGTGTTCCTGTATGGCAGCTGTGCAAAGCTGCTTGACAACATGTTTTCATTTAAGTAAGAAATATAATTGGAAAGTCTGTGGGGCCATTTTTTTATTAACTGGAAGGTATCAGCGGGAGGACAGGGGGGAATACAAGCTGGCGGAAACAGTCAGATGGGGGGAGATAGTGTTTACATGTAGGCGAGGGATGGAGAGAAGGCAATCCAACACTTGGTTAAATTCACTCAGCCGCCAGGGAGTGGAATCTACCACCTGCCATATCACCGTTTGCTAAATCTCAGACAGTAAGGAAAGAAAAACAGACTCCACCTCTCTCCTCGTGTCAAACAAACGTGTGCATGCCTGTCACACCATGGCAGAAATCTCCAAAACACATGCTGCAAAAATGTTTAATCAGACGCATTGAATTATTTATCAGGGGCCAAAAGCATCAGCTGTTTTTTTTTTTGGCTCAAAGCATTTACAGAAAGCAGAGAGGATGGGCAATACAAACAAGAAAAACAGACTCCACCTCTCTCCTCGTGTCAAACAAACGTGTGCATGCCTGTCACACCATGGCAGAAATCTCCAAAACACATGCTGCAAAAATGTTTAATCAGACGCATTGAATTATTTATCAGGGGCCAAAAGCATCAGCTGTTTTTTTTTTTGGCTCAAAGCATTTACAGAAAGCAGAGAGGATGGGCAATACAAACCGACAATAGCTTCACACAGAGTTTCCAGTGGGGCTTCTAACTGCACTCTTGCAACAAATTTAAAATATTTGGTATTTTATAATATATATTTAAAAAAATATGTAAAATCTGTTAAAAAATATAAAGTTATATATGTATGCAATTTTATAGCAATAAATATAATATAAATTAAATATAAATTTAACACACATAACTTACACATACTGTACACACACGTATACATATGAATGTGTGTATATACACACACACACACATATATATATACTGTATATGTATGTATATTTACATATATTCAGCTACTGACTTTGTAGAAGAAGCTCATGAGACACATCCTGTCCTAACAAACAGTGCTTCTGACAACTATTTAACATCTTGAGATTTAGCGACAAACACGAACAACCTGCTATATTGACAAAATATGGGGCCAAAAGCAGAAAACCAGACAAAACAGTCCAAGTAAACATGTCTCTGCAGATGCAGGACACACAGGTGGATCAATGGCACGGTTAGTTACATGAGAGAGAAGTCTGAACGCATCCCAGCACCTCATCATACACGTGCACGTGTGTTTACGTGAATGTGATAGAGCAAACAACACCGGCGATCAAAAATAAACAGTGGCAGACGAGGAAATGGATATTCAAAGGCAGGTCTCATTTAGCACCACGGCTGGGTGGAAGGGGAGACGTTTATTTGCATTACGGAATTGGAAGTGACTGTCAGCATCGGCTGCAGAATCTACTCCCTCATCTACCTCAGACACCCTCCAGCTCATGGCTCCTTGATTTTTTTGCCCTTCTCATTTGTTCTTGTGCTTTTCTTTAGCTGGAAAAATCAATGTGATAGGAGCAGGACTCTTTTCTGCTCAAGGACGATGGATCGAGTTTTGGCGGCTCTAATTTTGAAGAGTCACTTTCTTTTCGTTCGTAATTTCGCACTGATCTGGCCGGTAACTGAGTGGAGAGTGATCGCTTGTGGCCATGTCTTGAGTGCATGCTTCATTCGCTTTTAGCACTGGTGATTAAATGCGCAGCTCTGGGCTATACTTGTGCTGACGGAAAAACAATGCAATTAATGTACACCGGATCAAAACAACACAATAAAAAGAAAGGATGGTTTTAAAAACAAGGCTCTTCTGGTGTTCAATGGCAAAAGGAGACACTCTTTCTGCGGTCAGATCATATTTCAGATTTTTTCTCTGAAAAGCACTGGTGATTAAATGCGCAGCTCTGGGCTATACTTGTGCTGACGGAAAAACAATGCAATTAATGTACACCGGATCAAAACAACACAATAAAAAGAAAGGATGGTTTTAAAAACAAGGCTCTTCTGGTGTTCAATGGCAAAAGGAGACTCTTTCTGCGGTCAGATCATATTTCAGATTTTTTCTCTGAAAATGAAGATTAAAACCGCTAAAAATGACAACTATCTGTCCTTGCTTGACATCACCACTTAGATTCTGCAAAAATGTAGCCATCCAGCCACCAGACTCCATTTAATAATGAAATCGCTGCGAATGCTGACCCTCTTAGGAGACATTTTTTCCCATTTTTCCAAGGAATGGGCATTTGTGGTGAAGGTTCACCAATCCATAATTGATGTGAATAGCTGATCTGATATATCAAAAGCGTTGCGCACAGGTCTAAACCTGATATTTAACTTTAAACCGCATAAACACATTTCATTACACCAAATACACAAAATAATGTTCTTTTTAGCAGCATCATATGACCCCTTTAAAACCGCTAAAAATGACAACTATCTGTCCTTGCTTGACATCACCACTTAGATTCTGCAAAAATGTAGCCATCCAGCCACCAGACTCCATTTAATAATGAAATTGCTGCGAATGCTGACCCTCTTAGGAGACATTTTTCCCATTTTTCCAAGGAATGGGCATTTGTGGTTAAGGTTCACCAATCCATAATTGATGTGAATAGCTGATCTGATATATCAAAAGCGTTGCGCACAGGTCTAAACCTGATATTTATTTCCTTCTGATGTCAAATGTCTACACCTGCAGCTCTGATAACTCATTTCAGGTCCACCCGTGACAAAACGCTGGTTTGAAAAGGGAACATATATATTTGACAAACAACAGGCCCTTTATGAGGTGGGGGATCACTTCACTGTTTGATGTGAATAGCTGATCTGATATATCAAAAGCGTTGCGCACAGGTCTAAACCTGATATTTATTTCCTTCTGATGTCAAATGTCTACACCTGCAGCTCTGATAACTCATTTCAGGTCCACCCGTGACAAAACGCTGGTTTGAAAAGGGAACATATATATTTGACAAACAACAGGCACTTTATGAGGTGGGGGATCACTTCACTGTTTTTGCAGGGTGGATAAGCAGTGATTTCAGTTCCAGCGGTGCCGTCGCTCGCCGCTCATGCGGCAAATCTGTTTTCAGCGACTCTCTGAGCCATGGACATCTACATAAAAGGAAAAAGACCAACTCAAAGAGATGAAAAATCCAACACCTGCAGCTCAGGACGCTAAAATCCAGACATCCTCCCCAAAATCCACGGCCCGGACATCACTTATCACGGCAGATTACTCCATGTCATTATCGACTCATCGTCACTTTGCCGTAGTCACGCTGACGAGGCGTGATGTAAATGTATGTAAATCCACGCTCTTAACTGACAGTCTAAAGGTGAGGAACAGATGAGATTAGGTGCAGAGGATCGCTTTCTGCAGGAAGCCCCCCCGATAAGCTCATTATGCCCTTAAAAGGTTTAATTATCAGAGCTATTGCGTATGAACATTGTGTACAGAGCTTTGAACTGAAATCCTGTGTAAATCCTGGCATCTAGCAGTGTCTGTCAGTGAAAACCAGAAACAATCACGATTCATTTACTAGACACTAATTACTGCGTGAAAGCAAAAGCTGACCGATTTGTGTCTAACGATATGTTGTGACCTTGAGGAACATTGTGATGCTTTCTTAGTAGAACAGTATTCTTGTCAAATCCACAACACATCTGACATTGCAAATCAATAAATGGCTCACTCATTTACTCAGGTACTTAAAGGTGAGCTGTGTAATTTCTCTACGATCAAACAGAACTGAAGAAAAAATAAATACTGGTTTCAAACAGGCTGCAAAGACACTCCCCCGTCTATTATTGGTTTTGCAAACAAATAGCCCCACCCTAAACTCACACCATTGACTGACTCAATCTAGCTGTGTCAAGCTAATCAGGATGCTATAATGTGATTGGGAAGAATCAATCTGCAAATGGCTTACTTATAGCTGACTCTGCATATTAAATTGGGATTATAGAAAGCATTTTATTATTGTAAAAATGTATTTCAAATATTTATAATATCTTGACCTACACATTCAGGTAAATGAGTGTTTTGAGCACTATAAAGAGCATTTAACAGCTGAGAAACTGTATAAAAAAATAAATAATTGAATAAAATAAATGCTTATATGGAGTTATATGTATATCATTTCACATTAAAGCGCAAATGAACCTACGAGCATGCTATGTCGTAGTTATGTCATCAGTTAAGTCATCAAGTTACCAAAAAAAAGGTGATTGAAGCTGTCTTAAAACTATGCATGCAAGTATTTGTTATATATGGGTCACTTTTAAGAACATATCTTTGAAATGCAGTGGTTTTCAAAACTGTCCTGGAGCACCACAGTCTCCTTCATCTAGCACACCCGATTCAACTCGTCAGCTCATTAGTAGAGACTTTAAGACCTGAAGAGTGTCAGAAAAAGTAAAGAGTTGTGAGAAAATACGATGTGTGTCAGATCCGTGTCACGTTCAGCAGCGGCAGCTCTTAAAGCTGCCAAAATAACCTAATAACCCAGCTACTGTGATGTCTGTTAATCAAAGAACAGAAGAAAAATGAGGAAATCAATAACTTTTGTAGCTTTAAGGATTCATCTATATTTAATTTAGAATTTAGCGTTTGATAACTTTTATCAATTTCTGTATATTTCCTACTTGCTGAAGGGCACAGGTAACTAAATGAAGTGTAAAACGAGAAGGGCATAACCTTACGAAAAAATAAAACACGCAAAAATCGCGGTTGCTGCGGTTCTTGCATTCCTCTGCGGTTTGCTCGTCAATAGCGCGGTATTGCGATATTGCGGTTATCGCGACAGCCCTAATAACGGCCCAAGAACTCTTTGGAACAATTATCAGATTTTAGCTCCCAGATACTAAAGAAAACCTTCTCAAGATGCTTTAAAGTAAGAGACCTTTCTTTAAGAGATCCGCTGCTTTATTTATGGATTAAAAGATGCTTCAGATTAAATAAAAATAGTTTGAACAGTACTTTGTTTTAGTATCATTTATTTCCTGCAGGCATGGAAATGCAAAAACACTGTCAATGTGTGGTGCACTTGAGAAGGTGACAACAGGGAGCTTGGCACAGATTGCTGGCTCCTGTATGAGTGCTCAGGGAAACAAAGCTTCTACTGCATATCAACTACCTCTTAACACATCTGCACCGACAGCGCTGAAGTATTGCAATAAACCAAAAAGCTGCAAAAATACAATGGACCACAAATTTAGGCTTCCTGTTCCTGCCTCACAAGAGCTTCTCTGATATAAGTGAGCCACAGACTGCCACTACGGCCTGGATCCAGACAGAATGAGAGTAAGCGTGGAGCCAGAAAGCCCCTGGTCAGAGACGGGGTGGCATTAGGAGAACCTGGCCTGGAGAAGGGGGCAGCAGCTGATGTTACAGACTGTCATTACTCCACTCAGCTTGAGGCATGACACTGGAACGGCACAAGTGGGCCAACTAAGATTTATCCATTCTGTCATGACAGTGTGGTGTTGACCAGAGGGCCTGCTGATGAATCCCACCCTCCATTTCTGTTTGCAAGCTGTTCCGGACCAACAGGTCACAATGGCATTTTATTTATGGTGCTTTAACATGCCAAGCTGATCCGCCCTCTTCCCTGCTTTAGCATGGCGAATGGCCATTCCATCAGGATGTATTGTGCGTGGGAGCAAGCAAGGTCAAGTCAAGTCAAGTCACCTTACCTTTATTTATATAGCGCTTTTAACAATACAGATTGTGTCAAAGCAACTTTACAGCATTAAATAGGAAAATAGTGTGTCAATAATGCAAAATGACAATAGTAAACACTCAATTTTCAGTTAAAGGCAGTTCATCATTGAATTCAGTGATGTCATCATCCAGCTCAGTTCAGTTTAAATAGTATCTGTGCAATCAAGTCGACGATATCGCTGGAAATTAAGTGTCCCCAACTAAGCAAGTCAGAGGCGACAGCGGCAAGGAACCAAAACTCCATCGGTGACAGAATGGAGAAAAAACCTTGGGAGAAACCAGGCTCAGTCAGGGGGCCAGTTCTCCTCAGGCCAGACAAAACCAGCAGTTCAATTCCAGGCTGCAGCAAAGTCACATTGTGCAGAGGACTCAACTGGTTCCAGTGGTCTTGTCCCGGTGGCCGTCTAGGAGACAAGGTCTTCACTGGGGATCTGTCTCTGGTGCAAGTTATGTCTCTCTAGTAGCACCAACAATTGGAGATGTGACTTGTGTTTTCAAGCCAAAATGGTGGTTTGGGAAAAGATAAATATGAGCAGGATATCTCAAGGGGGGTGTTTTGTTTTTTTTTATCTACAGGTGACAGAAAAAAATTATAATTCAAAATACTGCGGTATATTCTTCATGCAACCGTATTGACTGAAAATGATGAACTGAAGAATTGGTTCATGAATGTGAATTTGAATAGAATTTGCCATAATCCACAGACAGTTGAATTTGAAAGACAGGAAGTGCAGTTTACTAAATTGTCCAAAAAAAATAAAAATTAAAAAGGTAAAGCATTCTGGTAAATAAAGTGCTCTTCCAACCTGGTCCATAAAATTTAGTAAATATGACTAAATATGTATATATATATATATATTATATATATATATATATTTGTACTTTTTTCAAAAGTTTAAAAGTTGATTAATTCATTCAGGTCTCCTTCATTAAATTTAAACTGAAACTGCAATTCTGCATACTGTTCACTGTAGTAAAGAATTAAAATAAATGGCATTCTCAATTCAACTCCAAAAGAAATATTTAGAATCAATATACAGTGCAGTAGTACAATAATTCACATGCATACTTTTGGGAGAAAAGGAGAAGGACCACCAGCAGCTAAATCCCAACCAAATCCCATAGAATAAAAAACTAAAATTTGAAAAACAATAAACTAAAGTAGCAGGGCTCTACAGTGCGACCATTTCAGTCGCATTTGCGACTGAAAACAACATTTTTCAACTATGACATTTTTTTTAGGAGCACCAGTGCAACTGACCCGATCATCATCATGCTTGAGCTTCAAAGGTTTCTAACGTTACGTGTTTTTGCAGCGTTGAGTAATGCATCACAGACATATCTCACGAATCCTTTCATAAGCAAAGTGTAGACAGGGTGTAAATAAGAGATTCATTGCGCAGTGTAGAGAGCTTCGTTGATTATAAATGTGAGATCGAAACGAACTAAGATGAGTGACAGCTTTTAATGATTTTTAAGGGAGTTTGTAAATGTGATACTGATTTAATACAATACAATTCAATAAACAAGAAGTTAATATTAAGTGACTTACATTGTCTGACTATAACACTATTGTCTGATTTTGCTCTATTTCGTCGTCGAAAATAGTTTAAAACAAAGACACAGCGGAGCCGCTGCGCATCTCCATTCAAACACAGCGGTGTCTCGTTTATGAATGAACGTTTTTAAAAAGCTTATAAAATATAATTTTTTTAAGAATTTGACAAAAGATGACATACTTTTAATAAAATTAGAGGAGTCAAATATCACCTCGTAATGGGAAGGCTACTTTTTGATAACATTTTGGATTATTGATTAGAAGGTGCTCCTAAAATTGAACGTGCTCCTAAAAAGAAAAGTTTTACTTTGAAAAGACTATATCACGGTTTTCTTTAAAATACTACTGTTGTTTCTGTTTATTTACCATTCTGTTCAATCTAACTGCCACAGTATGTTCTCCATCTGGTGTTTTTGGTGTACTTAAGTATTATAATGATATTAATCATTTGAAAATTCAGTAATTAAGCCAGTTAATTAGTATGTAAATAGGGTTTCAGAAACACTGGCAGGCCTTCCGTTCAAATCCACAAATTTAAGAGCAAATCTGGACGTGTCAGCTTTCATTACGGCAGGTGTGAGTGGCAGGTCACGGAGCGTGCGTGAGGGAAATGACAGCAGAACAAAGGTTGTTTCGTTCCAAAATGAAATGGGAGTGGAATCAAGCCGGGCACCTCAGCGTGGCAAAGCCCCAACAAACCTCCGGACCAGCGGCCGAGAAGCACACTTAACCTTTCTCCCTCACTCTCTCCCTTTTTGCTATCTCTCGAACGCTTACTCACTTCCTCCCACCCAGCCCCGCCTCCTCGCGCCTATCTGCTCGGATCGATGGCCGCACTGCAGAAGTAGTGGACTGGGAGTGCGAAAATTCAGCTCGTTCTCAGAGAGAAGCAGTGTAATTTTCGCTGTGATGGAAAAAAGCAATAACATTTTTGCTCGTCCTTTACAGCTAGCGATAGACGAGGTGTGGGCTCAAACAGCTGAGAACTCACCTTCCCCGCTAGTCGGAGGGGCCAAAGTCACATCCGCACCCCTATATGCCAAAAAAGAAAGAAGGAAGACTTCAACCTTTCGATAGTCAAGTGAATATGAATTCTGTCAGAGGCGAACGAATGATTGGCAAATCCTATGAACATTAGCAGGAAAGGGAAGGGTGCAAAAAGACGAGAGAAACTCCTGGATTTCAATAAACAAAATATCAATCTTACGCAAAGGCTGGCAGGCTGGATGCACTCCTTGTTATATTAGGAGCAGATGTATGTGTCTGATAGAGAGAATTAAGGGTTATATCCCAGCATTCATTTCATTACAGTTCCCGCCAGAGCCTTACCCCCTGTAGCTCTTTATTTAGCTCAGCAGTTAAAGCCTCTTTTAACTGCAGATTCAATATGACGACATTCACCGCACGTAGGGGAAGAGCAGAACAATGGCGGATCTGAAAACGTGATACTCTGTGATACTGTTACTTCTGCAGATCTATGATCACGACACCTCCCGCCCCATCCCGTTTCTTTTATTTGAGGATGAAACACCAGAGCACAATTTGAATACAGTTGTACATCTTTCCATTTATTAATGCTTGGATTAACATGACTGGGGGTTTTGTCAAGGGAGTCTTTACTAGAGCCCAGGGAGCAGATTCTGTGTGACAGTAATAGTCCTCAGTTAATATACTTGAGTGATGCAGATTTCTTAGTGTTGGAAAGCAGAACAAAGAGGGTTTATTTGAAGCGTGAACACAAAGGTAGAATTGTAAAGTGGAGGGTGTAAACGGGAGGGTAGGAACCACTCGAGATGAAAGCCATGTTATTTGACACAGCGCTGGCAGTGAATTAAAAAACAAAGGCAGTGGTGGGAGAATCCTCCCGACTTTTTGACAGGAGAAAGATGAGCCACTTTGACTTTCCTCCCATCCTGGCTTTCAGTCTCTCACACTGGAAAAACACTATTTGCTCTTGATATCATCTGTCCAACCACAGGCACCCTTGATTTCTTACTCCCTCCCTCGATATTGATTTCGCCAAACTGTATGCTGCTGAAGTTCTTCTCTGGAAATCTTAAAATGAGCTATTTTTAAGCCTTTGAAGGAAAATATATTAGTATGAAGGAGATAATTTAGTTTGATTCCACACAAGTCAGTGTGCTGTAATTGCGGTTATTTTAATTGCAACAATTTACATCGAGGAAAAATAAATCCTGGATCAATTTGTCAGATTTTTGTAGTAGTCTAAAAATCATCAACATTAACGTAGATATGATGAAAATTAGATGCCATTTTAATCAGAGTAAAATTGACTGAAATTAAAGAATATAAGATGATGAAATATCTACTGAAATAAAAAAAATTAAAGAAATGAACTTTTATTCAGAAAAGAAGCATTACTCAAAAGTGAGAGTAAAGACTTCTACGTTGTTCCAAACAATTCTATTTCAAATAAATGCTATTCTTTTGAACTTTCTATTTCTCAAAGAATTCTAAAAAATGGATCATGGTTTCAGCAATAAATAAATAAATAAGGCAGCACAACAGTTATCATTATTGATAATAATAATGTTTCTTGAGCATCATGTAAGCATATTATGATTTCTAAACTCATGTGACACTGAAGACTGGAGTAATGGCTGCTGAAATGGTCTATTGGTTGGCCTATTCCCACCGCCAAAAAACAATTCCAGGTTTAGTGTCAGCAGACAGCCGTCACCCTCTTGGAATCCTTCAAGCTCTGTATTATCCACCAAACACTGAAAACATTATGTCTTGAAGTAGAATAGCATCTATGAAGTTTCAGTCTGCTGCTTTGTTGGCTCTCATGAACATGCATGTGCAACAAAGTGTTGTGGAGGTGGGTAGGAGAGCAGCCAGGCTCGAGGAGGAGTTCAAAAGCCTAAAACGGGCAACTCGTTCTTCTGAGGGCCCCTGTAGCACAGCAGAAAGGCCTCCTGAGAAAAACAGCTCTGAGAGTGCACAATCAAAGGCTGAAACTCATAGCTCCACTGAATGGAACTGTATAACAAAATGGCATTTGAAAAGATTCAGGGAATGTTCCACTGAATGTGATATCAAGCCTTCAGGTGAATTATTCAGAGTGGCTATTCAATTAGAATTATTATCGGATGCAAAATGGCCTCTGAGAACAAGACATGAAAAGGATGGGTGAAGGAAACCCAAGATAATGAGAAGGTCACAGCCATACAGTGAATACTAGAGTGAATGTTAGTGCAGATAATGCCAAGCTCATGTGAACCCGTTAATATTTGGTGCATAGCTCTCCATTCAGTGTAAATCCCTGTCAGTGTGATAGACTGAAAGGAGTCTTGCAGCTCTCTGCCATTTTCTTTCTCTCACTTCTTACATTGTGGGCAGCAGCACGGTGCAAACTGACAAATCTCAGCGGGTTTTACGGTCTCCTGAGCTGCGGTTGCCAAGAAGTTACGTCTCTCCATTCATCCAGGCCAAATAATTGAGGAGACACTGAGAAGACATTCACACTTTGACTAGTATCCATTCTTAAAGGGAAAAAACATTCAAGAAATAGTTCACCAGCCCCCAAAATGGAAAATTCTGTCATTATTTACTCAGCTCACTATGAGTTCCTTTCTTTAGTTGAACAGAAAAGAGAAATTCTGAAGGATGTGATTTTCAATGCAATGCACTGAAGCTTTCAAGTTTCAAAAAGGAATTAAAACAAAAGTATCAAAGTGGTACATATGGCTTGTGCACTAAATTCCAAGTCCTCTGAATTCTAAGTCATAATACTCAAATAATATTTCCGGATCACTAAGTCAGATTTAAGAATAATTCATTCAAACTGCTTTTGTGAACTGGATTAACCCTAATCATTGAGAAGATCTGACTCAAAAGATTCATTCACAAATCAGACATTGCTACATCTTTAATGAATGCAACATGTACAGCTTGTGCAGGTTTTAAGATTATTAGTGAATAAGATTTAAAATATAGTACATAAATCATGTGGCTCTTTTTTTCATACTTTTTACAGGTGCTTTTGTAATTTTTTCAGTCTTTGCATTTACAAAGTATACAGTATTGTAACTGCATTGGGAAAAAGCAACCAGCACAGTCTTAAGAATTATTGTAGTAATCGCCAGCATGCCACAAATGTGGTACATAGACATTAGGTTGAAAATAACCAAGAATATTCCTTTAACATTTAATGGATCACACAGCAGACCCTCATTCTACCTGCTCTGAGACTCTTTTTTCCCATTGTACATTACTAAGGGGCCACCAGGTAAAAGAAAACCACATCTTTTTGTCAGAGGAGGCCTTTTAAGAACCATTTCACTTTAGTTAACCATTTCCAGTTAACTAAAATCTCTGCTGACTTTGAACAGGAAACAGACGTCTTTAGGGGCATTGGGAAAGTGCCAATCATTCTAATTGTTTGAATTTGTATTGACTCAGGATGAGAAAAAAAGAGATGTGGGTCAAAGCAAATACCTGAAGCCTCAAGCCTGAAAGAAAGAGAATGAAAGAGTGTGAGAGAAACCGAGAAAGAGAGAGAGTGTGGTGGGAGGACAAATGTGTACCTCAGCTGTTCTGTTGGGTTTTCCATTATATTTCTGAAATGGACTGAGCAGGCAAAAGAGCTTCTTTTTAGGTGGCGCGCAGAGGCAGAAATTACTTATAATGAATGAACGCATCAGAATGGGATTCCTCAGCCATACTGCTCTGTTCACACCAAAAAAGGACTCTGAAGGATGTTACATAAGAACATAAGGTTAGAAGGAATTGTTGTGCATGACACAAGGCAAGAACGAGCCCAAACCACAGAAAAATCACAAACCTCTTTCAATACTTAAACAATTAAGTCACCAAACGTATATATTATATTGAGCACATTTTAGTCTAGCGCTTCCCTCCTTCCATTGTCTGTCCCTCCATCTTTCTCTCCTACTCTTATTACTTTCAGGAATCAAGCTGAATCAGTCTTACTAACTTCGAATTGAATATGCATTCATTAGTTCATGCATATGCATGGTTTCCTGAAGTTCATGAATATCTATTACGTTGCCATTTACATTTCTTCCATTTTCCTAATGCATAAAAATCTTACACTAATGAACAAATAGGACTACAGCTTGTAGACAGAGAGCTAGTGATGTGCTAAATAAAAGAAAGGCGTACAGGCTTTCTAATTAGAGCTCGGAAACCATGCGGTGCGATTTTAGACAGTGATTCATTTACAAACTTCAATGAAAAGCCGTGAGATTACATGAGAACTCATGTTTCTAGATGAATTCTCAAGAGAATTTAAATGGTACTTCAGGGAAAACCAGATGGTGAAAGAAAGAAAGAAAGAAAGGAAGAAAGAAAGGAAGGAAGAAAGAAAGAAAGAAAAATTTTAAAATATTTCATTTTAAAATTCTTTAGTATTTTATCTACTTTAAATACAAACAAGCTAAAAGCTATAATTTAAAAAAGCTATAGTTTTAATTGCTACAAGTAAATGTTAGCCTCACATTGTACATTGTACAGTGAAAAATAATATGTAACATTTTAAGATTTGCTAAAGGTCACATTTAATAATGTTATTAAATTATTAGTATTGTTAAAGATTAACTATATAAATAAAATGTGATTTATATTAAAACAATAGTGCCCACTTAAATGGCTTCAATGTAGTTTTGCTTTTTATTATTAGATTCTAGTGTAGCTAACTACTTTTCAAAAGCTTGACAGTTGTTGAACTGTTTTAAATCATGAGTAGCTTGTAACTTGGTGAGCTACAGTTTTAAAGTAGCTTCTCCACCACTGGTACCCTGGTAACCTTTCCACACCATGTAAAACGGCCTGAAAGTGGAGAAGTTGATCGACAATATGTGTGAAAAATAAAGGATTTATGGATTATGACACCTCATCAGCAGTTATCACAGGCTATTCACTACTGGTTCAGTGCACACGCACACACAGAGGAGAGAGAGAGTGGAGTGAGATGGGGGAAGCTGCCCAGAGGCAGTAAGCATCCGTTTAGCAGGAAGTCCATGTGCAGCTGACAAACAGCATGTGTGTGTGCGAGTTTAATCCCCTCCTACCTCACACACGGTGGGTGACCGTGTTCTAATAAGCAAGAACACACAGAGATCCTGTATTTACGTATTAATAAAATCCCTCAGTGGTACACTAACACGCTGATACAAAACTTTCTCTGAGGGTAGAAGAGACCCGGGCTAGTTGTCACACTTTTTTTTACCCCAGTGAATATTTCCCAGGGAAGTTTGTTTTGAACGTCTGTATAGCCTTGGCTACAAAAAGCTTCCACTTCCACTATTTTTGAATACTTCCACTGTTATTGCCTGGGGAGGGATCTCGAACTATGTCAGGTGAACCTCTTTGACTTACATTTCCTTGAAGTAACCCCTGAGATACAACTAGCCTTTGTGATAACTAACCCAGGTCTCCCCTATAAACCATCCCTGATTGAGTCGCCTAAACAAAATCAGTTTTCCCATAACGGGCCTCACGTGTCTTCCAGAATAAACCGTATCGAATATGTTCACACAATAGTGAGAAAATTGAACAGAGATGATAAAAATGTTTCCGAAGCCAGTCGTCATGCGCTGATAGCGCCACCATTCAGGTATTCAAGCAGGTTTGCATAGGGAACATGGCTGTTATTGTGTGCAAGCATGTTATCCCTTATTTGCTGATAATGACAAATCTCTCCCTCTCTCCCTCCCTCTCTCTCTCTGTCAGTCTCGTGCGGTGGTAGCCGGCTCTTTGGGTCTGCACAGATAAGCGGGTGATTCATCATGAGGCTGAAGGCTACACACGACGTCTTATCAGCCCCTCGCAAGGATTCAGTCTCACCGCACATGCTCTCTGTTTGGAAAGTGACCTGCTGCCTCCTGGCTCCAAATTACCATGACAACATTAGAATTATCCAAGCAAAAATGACAAGAGGTGAATTAACATATTTTGCGCATGCTGAGACCACCCGGCATCCCCCTCACCCCAATCTAGTGCCAAACTCCCTTCGTCTCCATATACGTTTCCATTATCGTGGGGAAAATAATGGCCGACCAAAGGCGACCTGATAGGGAGGGCCTTTAATGAATGCAAACGAGCGCCCGGGCTTCTCCTGGCAAAAAAATTCTTAAGAGAAACGTGTGTCCTTCCTTGCTAAATATTGCAGGTTGTGCTTTAGTAATATCATATTTAATTCAATCAAGCAATAAGTGTGTGTGTGTGTGTGTGTGT
>NW_015625590.1:949599-964242 GCF_001515625.1 Sinocyclocheilus rhinocerous | reverse complement strand
ACGGCATCACAGTATGGTAAGGGGCGTAACATTTCCGTCTCACGCTTGAGGTATTCAGCCAATCACAACACACTGGATAGCTGGCCAATCAGAGCACACCTCGCTTTTCAGACCGATGAGCTTTGTAAAAATCGACGCGTTTCAGAAAGGTGGGGCATAGAGGAGAAACAATAATGTACATTATGTGGAAAATAATGTGTTTTTTAACCTTAAACCGCATAAACACATTGCATTACACATTTATTACACATTACACATTACACTTACATTCATTTGTAAGTCGCTTTGGATAAAAGCGTCTGCTAAATGACTAAATAAATTAATTAATTAAAAAAATTACACCAAATACACAAAATAATGTTCTTTTTAGCAACATCATATGACCCCTTTAACATAATCAATGTAAAGTTGCACAAATAAATAAGGAATTAGGCAAAGAAATTCTTATTAAACTATTTCAGTAGAAACAAAATATCAGGTAAAATTAATAACGTTTTTAATAAAATGTATCAAAATTTCATTAAAAAATGTTGCTTTAAACATTTTAAGTTAAGTGTTTAAATTTCACACATTGTTAACATTTTTGTCCATTTCTCACTCATTTTGGAAGGAATAGCTGGTTTTAAACTGGATGAAGCAGAGTGAACACAAGGCCCTCAAGCATTGGCAGTATGGGTACCCAAGAGTCACATGACTGGACTGTAGCCTTGTTATCTGGCAAGCCCTTCTTTTGTTTTCCGTCATCAGTTTTTCTGAGCTTTATTGCAGTAAATATGCTACACATTCCCAAATTAATCATCTGTGACAGGAACAATTCCTCAAACAGGCCTTCCTCAAACTACACTCACTTGACAATGAGGCCTTGAAAAACCTTCCTGCTTGTTAAAAGGCTGAAATCAAGCTCTTTTTTTATAGATTCAAATCAAGCCAAATTCATTATAGGGCTGTAATATTTCTGAGTGATTTGAAACCAATGAGCGGCCAGGGAGGCTTTTAAAGTGATTAGTTTGTCTCATTCAACAGTCAAAACAATATCCCAAGCAGATAAACAAAATATATTGAGCTATTATTGAGCATGTCTGTATGGCCCTCAGTCCGAAATTAACTCTAACGTACAGTACAAGGAGCTCTGCTTTGATGCGGAGGCTTTCTCATTAGGCCTTTGTTGCATAAAATTTTATTTTAATTGGACGCTTCCAATAGAAGTGCCTGCAAGTTTTTGAATCATCAATTTTCCTTTCAATATATGCCTATTATGGAGCCTGCATGAAAAGGCCCTGTGCCAATAGACAGCCTTGAATATGAAAAAGTTTTCCCTGCAAGGTATTTGCAACATTAGTTAACAAGCCTATTAACGAGATGAGCGCAAACCTGCTAAAATGGTTGTGGCCCATTTGCATTTATGGCTGCGCACGTATAAAAGGCTAGTCTTTATGCGACTGAACTAACAGTCAAATTAAATCACTGTATTAATGGCAAAGCAAGGCCAGAAGCTGGAGGGAAAGTGTACACCAGTACGCTTTATATTTATTATAATTTATATATAACATTATTAATAAATATAATACTTAATATTATATAATTAATAAATAAAAACATCTACAATACCGTAACATTCATTGTTTTGCTATATTTAATACGGAAACATTTAAACTGAAATACTGAAAAAATACAATATAAAAAATGGTTCTGTAACAATATAAATATAAATATGAAGAGTTCATTTGCAAAAACCGATAAATGCCACTTTAAAAAAAATGTGCATTATTCTCCACATATAGCGCGATCTGAACCCTAAACACGTTTTTTCAAAAAAGCCGGTTTTGTCCACTTTCAAAGCATCATATGTAAAAAAAACATACTTTCAATGAACTTTAATTTTGTAAATTACCTGTATTTGTTTAAGTTATTATTACTTAATCAAAACAACCCAACTGCAGTTTGATTGATATTACTTGGAATGCGCAATAAAAAAAACGAATGAACTCTTCATATATAAACACGTGTGGTCTTTACTGTGGGAAAACTATGGTGTTATAGGCTACATTGCAGTACATTGCAAATGTAGGATCTAAGATGATGAATTACTCAACTGATCTGGATATTTTAAGGCATTTTGCAACCTCCTGTTCTTGTTCACCTGTAAGCCAAGCACCTGTAAGTACAGAGGCCTGTCAGGCTGACTGCTCCCAAATTAGACAGATCTGATTTGTGAGCGAGTAAGAGAGAGAGCTTTTAATCTTGATTCAGAAACAATTGAGGGCCAAAGCGAACAGCATTAAGTGTTATTTTCCATTCAGTGTGTGTGCAAAGAGGTAGTGACCCGGGTCCCAGATGTGCAGGAGCCTTGCCAATAAAACTGTTCACAGATCAGCTGCAACTTCCCACCCAGAATATCAAGCTTTGCTGTTCTCCTTCACGGCAAAATGTGGAGATTTAAAGGTACAGTTCACCCAAAAATAAAAATAGCGTGATTATTTCTCACCCTCATGTCACTCCAAACCTGTATGACTTTCAAAAGCACAGAAAGAGCAGCACAAACCCATTCTTCAAAATTACTTCCTACAGGATTAGAACAACATGAGGGTGAATAAATGAAGACAGAATTCATCTTTAAACATGTCAGATTAGCATTTAGCATAATAGTCTTCATCTCTTGACGTTCATTTAAAGAGCTGTCTGTCACACACAACTTATTAACGTATGACTGAATTGATGTGAATGAAAAAGCTCAATCCTGTACGACTATACAGACTAACCCTAAAATGATTCTTCTCCGCTAGAATAGAATCGTCTGCTCATCTCAATGGATTAGCCTAGTTATCGCGTTACAGAAACATCTTAATGAAGCCGTTTCAATAAAAGGAACTGGGTCCTTTTAGCAGCACACCTGGTTGTAGCCTGAAAGGATATGCGAGAGGGTTTTTCAGGGAGCTGTTTACCCTGTGTCTAAAAAACCCATATGGAGACAGAAAAGCTGAGAGGAGCAACAAGCACCACCGGGCTCCCCGCTGAATTGCGCTTTTGAGAGATTGCGTTTGGCAGTCCTGCCCGCTATCAGTTGGCAGGTGGTGGAGCATTCTCCGAATCATCTGTTGATCATTTAATTACAGTATGTTTCAAAGGGGAAGAGGGACCAGGGTATCTTAGGAAGCAAAGTTAGGATCCATGAGGAGGAAAAACAAAAAAGGGCAGGAAAGGGCATCACGTAAAATGCAAGCTTTCTATATTCACACTGAGAGGGATAAGGACAACTGAAGGGCCATTGGGTTTCTCGGGGGTAAAAGCCTTTGCGATGGAAACACAATTGTGCTGGCCATTTACTTAAGGAAGCTCGCTATTCTTCAGGTCTAATCTTAAAGCACTCGTCTCTGAGTTCCCATGAGAACTAACATCCATCCACCTGCACTGTATCTTATCCATCTACACACAACACGAGCGCACACACAAACACACACATACAGAGCTGACAATCACGGAGACAGATCCTCAAAACCAAGAACACAAACACACTGCTCAAACTACATTGAGATAGAGGCCTGACCGTTTACTGCTAAATTGAAAAAATACTTTATTCGACATGATAAAAGGCTGCCAGACAGTCCAATGCATTTAGTGTTAAAATAACTTTTCACATTAAAAAAATAAAAACTGTCATCATTTACTAACCCCTATATAATTTTAAACCCATATCACTTTCTTTTTCACACAAAACACAAAATACCGTATTGGCCCGAATATAAGACGACCGCGTTTTTTCAGATGTATTTCCAAGAAAAAAAATATCGTCTTATATTCGGGACAATACGGTATTAATACTTAGGTATTGTTAAAAAAAAAAACATCTGGGGCTGTCAAGCTATAAAAGAGGTACAGATTGTGTCTGATTTGTAAACAAATGTAAATCGTTTCAGTAATTAAAAATAAATATGAAATAAAATAAAATATAAATATTAGATGAAAAACTAAAACTGCAAATGTTGTCAAATTATAACTGAAATAAATATTAATTAAAGCTATATAGAGAAATAAAAAAAACTGGAAAAAAAATTATTAAAAGCTAATTTAAAATATTAAAATATAGTATTAAAAAAGTATAATAGTATTAAAATATTATAGCATTATATAAACATACTAAAATAACACTAAATGTAATAATTTTTTTTTACATTTAATGATACTTTTATAACTCTTTTTGACATGACATGAGAATGAGTAAATGACAAAATGTTAATTTTTGGGTGAACTATCCCTTTAAGAGAAACAAACAGAAATCATTACAAAAGGTGGGTGCACTTTACTCAAAGGCAAGAGGCAAATAAAAGAAGACACATCATCTACCTAAATGCATGAATACATGTTTTTTGAGGTAATTAAATCATAATAGATTTAATTACACTCATCAATCAATTATACAACAACATTATGTTCAATTTCCCATAACTAACATATTAAAAATGACAGGTAGCTCAAATCAGAATATACTGTCATTGAAACAGCATGTAAAGGTTAATGTACTTCTGCTAAGAAGCCTACAAAAGGAAATAAGCCTCAGTTACAGTGACTGTGTGGTTTTTATGGAAGAATTTGAATGAAAACCGAATAAATAAGAGAAAATTACAGAGCACCGCCGAGGCGACCTTGAGCGTCCGGCCTTTCTTTCGGAAACATAACAGCGCCCTATAACTCCAGGTTTTCTTCTCTGTTGAATGTTTCGGTTTTGTTTTGAGCTCATTACTTCACAATGACGCGTGAGAGTCCAATCAAAAGGCACTCTCATTAAAAAGCGAAATGGTTCAAAAGTAGATGTCTAGCAATTACACAGCTTGTCTGAAATGACTGGACTGCAGAGCTTCAAATGTCAATTATGTTAGGCAACACTGCCGTATCAGTAGAGCTTCAGCAGGAAAAACGATAACGTTCTTAGAAAAGCCAATTTGTTTTCAAATTGTGTTTAGATGTAAACCATGGCCCACTTTTCACTCAACAAACCTGTCTGTCTTATGCAATTTAAAAAAAAACACACATTGATGTTTCTTTCTTTCCCCCCCCCCCCAAAGTTGATTTCAAAACAATACCAAGGGTACGTTAAAGACAAGCACTTGTCTTACACACTTTTAACAGGCTAAAACATCCTTCCTTTCCACACATAGCTAAAGGCGCACTCAGCTTGCCAATGCTAAGTCATGCTTATTGTTGTGTCTAGCGTGAGCTTCACCAGCACCACTACCACCCTGCGGCAACATGGGAAGAGTGCCACGCTCGCAGCGGGCACCACCAGCCCAGCCAAGGTCAACACTGTCTGTTACCGCATGCACGTCCCACACCGCATAGAGGTTTGACTGTTCATTCCAGTGCTGAGTGAACGCTCACACATTACACTTATGTCACTCAGCCCGAGTGCTACAAATATTAGCGCGTTTCCTCTATGAAAGCAATGACAGCGTGTCACACGGAGAGACGGATGGATGACTCTAGATGGATTGTCTGTCATGCTTTCGGCAGCTAAGGGGGAAAATTGGTTTGAGGCGCAAACTCTTGAAAGAAGGCCAACAAGAGACAGAATGGGGGGTTTCTTTAGAGTAACCTTCACACTACATCACAGAATTTCCCTCAACAGACGCTTGCATTTCTCAGATGTTCAACAGATGCATTTATAGAGCCCTGCCAACGTGTCTAAACTCAAGCCAGAGTTGGAAGAGAGAGGCGTATCGCAGCTCTCGCAGGTTTATTCAGAAGAAAATTTTACATATCTATGAAATCTGAGTGAATTATATTAACACAGTGCTCAATTTTAAACCATCATTTAATTTTAAAATGTTCTTTAAAATGTTTCAATAATTTCTGAAATCATATTATATTAAATTTTAGTCTACTTTACCCAAAGTAGAACATCATTTTAATATAGACAAAAGTAACATTTAATTTGAAAAGTGAAACTACTGATGTATAGTTAGTTGTTCATGTGATGTATAGTCATATTTTCAAATATAATATGTAATCTATCTATCTATCTAATATTGCTATTCTGCTATATTAAGAGGTTTTTTTTCAAGATATTATGCTTATTGATAAGCATATAACATATGAATAACCTCAGTAATCCTCAGAGCTGTCTTGAAAGACATGGGAAGAAAATAAATGGGGTCTTGCGCTTTTTTCCCCTCATATTTTTATCAACAGTAAGTGTTCGTCTCATCCTCATTATGGCTTGTGAACCACAAAAAAACCCTTCATCAATGAACATTTCCGTCACTAATTTTCACTGACTAGATTAACAGCGTTCACACTGTGTTTCTCTTTCAGCTGAACGCAACTTCAGTCAGATAATAAACAGCCTACATGAAGCAGCTTTTGCCTCTGGCTAATGTATCCCCACCGCTCCTTTAATAATCCAGCACATGCTTCCAAGTTAGAATGGAGGGATTTGATAAATGAATAAATTAATATCAAATAAGCATTGTTTCGGGTTTAAATAGAGTCTAGTGGAGCAGAAGAGGGGCAGAAAGGGCTTGCTTGTGGATCAAATGATCACAATATCCATTTCGGCGTAGATCACAATATCCTTTGTCTCTGCTGAATTTGGATATTAATGAATGCAGAGGTTTAGCAGTGTTGAAGATGGCAAATTTCATGGAAGTGCAAATGATCCGCTCTGACATACACTGAATGCAGCTTTGATCTGCAATTTGACTAGCGCCCCATGCAATGAAAGGACCAAGGGGAGCGAGGGAGAAAAAGAGTGTGTGTGTGAGAGAGAGAGAGAGAGAGAGAGAGAGAGAGGAAAAAGCCTCAGAGCACAGAGGAGCACTCATCTAACAAGGCCTCTCTCTGATCCTTGTGCTCGCCCGGCCCCTCTCGCTCTCGCAGCTTCACGTTTCACATGGTCTCCTTCGCTCTTGTATCCCCACTCCCCTTCTAATAACCCAGGAATGCTTCATTTGAATGAAATACAGTCATTTATCTACTGGCACCAGAGATCATAAAATCAAATAGAGGGAAGTGAGAAGTCATAACGGCGGTGGTTCGCTTTTATGTCACGCAATACCCCCATGAGCGTAAGGAGGCCATTCAGAATATGCTGCCATTAAACTCTCCTAATGTTGTTTTGACTTGTACCGAATTGTTATTGTAAGTCCCATCAGCGGTATTAGACACCCGAATCACGTCCCGTGCCACGGGCAATGTTTCTTGGCACAATCTCGCTACACAATTCTTATTGGGCCCCTAAAGGCACTTCAAGTCGAGTCCCCTCATAGCTCAGGAGAGTGAGCGCTGGTCATTTTCCTGTGCTTTTCTCCGCTGTCATAGGCAGGATGGAGAGCAGGGTGCGTCAGGCCATGACTCAGTGTGTAAACTATACTAATGCTTACAACATTGATGGGTTCTTTATCTCTATTACAGGTGCGAATTTAGTAGAGAATGGAATTGATTGCGTCTGAAAGCGCTGCTGGTATTATGGCAGGTCACACATGGAGGTCTTATGAGTTTGCACGACTCCAATGAAGAAAATCATCAATGTGTCCAATTATGGAGTCTCTGAGCCGAGGTGTAGTAGAAATCAATTAGCCAGCGTATATCAGATGTGTCATAAAGTTTGTCAGAAGCATGAGAATTACTGAGTTAAAGTAAATGTTACTACGAATCTGTTTATTTTCAGTCCAAACAGAGTGTGATAGAGTGTTTTAATAAATAAACAAGATCTCTAATGCCAGTACATTTATGCACATATAACATATATTGGTTCTACAGTATATAACCAATTATAGAAATAGGTTATACATTTCAGCTTGTGTTTTGCCTTTTATAACATGAAAATGGACTGTGCACCTTAACTCAAAAACGAAGGCAGAGGCTTTGCTTTCCAGGCAGTCAATGGCATAATAGAGAGCGTATTTGTATGAAGGTACATATTTAAAGAAATCACTTACCCAAAAATCAATATTCTCACCCTCATGTCGTTCTAAACCTGACTTATTTTGTGTTTTGGGGGGAAAAAATAACACCTTTATTTAAAAATAAGAAAATACAGTTTGTGTTCTTACAGTTCATACAGTTTGGACTGCAATGTTCTTCAAAATATTTTTTTATGTTTTATAGCAGAAAGAAAGTCATAGTCAGGTTTGGAATGATATGAGGGTAAGTAAATGATTAACTAGTTTTCAGATGGCTTCTGATGAATGGCTTCTGATGGCTTTACCACATCCAAAAGGTAAAGTTATCTTCACAATTAGCCAAACAAACACTACAATGCTTATTTGTCTGTTAAAAAAATTCTCAAAAAATGAATATTCATGAATTCATTTAGTTCTTTAACCACTCCATCAGAGGCCAAAATGCACACACAGGATTGTGGGATACAACCAGTGGTGAAGGATACATACATGCTACTTTAAAACAATCCAAATAAACGCATCTTAGTAGACAGGTTGTGACATCAGGCATAAAGACATAAGGCAGCATTTTTCAGGTATTGGACACAGCTCTTTTCATGTTTTCATGTGTCCAGACATCTTAAAATGACACTGAACATTAGGGCTGGGTATCGATTCAGACAGGGTGTCTACAGATATGAAACAAGTTAAATTTAAGACTTTTTAAGACCTTTTTAATACCACCTTATGTGAAATTTAAGACCAAGCCTGTGATGGAAATACACATTATATTACATATGTATATGTAATATTTAACGCGTTTAAATGTAAAAAGAAAACAAAATATCATCGCTGTCAAAAATTCTATTTGTTATTACGATATACAGTGAACTTTTCATATCAGCAGACAATATCCCATACAAAATATTCCCACAAAACAAAAGTGTCGCATCACCGAGATTTTTGGTGGTGTAAACAATTTATTCTGAAGCAATATTTTCATCAGTTTTCTGTCAGCTTTTACATACTTAAATCTGCATGTTTTTAATATTTACCACAGGATGTCATTTACCTTTATAAAGGCCAATATTTTTTTTTACCTTATTAAATGTATGCGTCATCTTTCAAGTCAAATTCTTACAATTGATCAAGAAATTTAATACACTACAGGGCTGTTACCAATCAAATTAAATAATTACAAAATTACAACAGCAATAAATAATGTTATGGGATTAATGTTGTAAATAAAATTTTGAACATACAAATAAGAAATGTTGGGGAAAAATGCATACTTTTAAGCATGAGACTAAACCGCCAGTAGGTGGCGGTAAGTCACTTATTCATTCAACCGATTCCTTCAAACCTCTGAATCATTCAGTAACAAAAACGCCGGGTGTGGCTTGGAGAATGTGCGCAATAATTCTGTTCTGATCTTTGTTTGGAACTATTTTCGTTGGTGAAATAGAACAAAACAGTCAATTGTGTCTAAAAATGTAAGTAACTTCATATACTTTACTACTTGTTTGTTGAACTAAAATCAATGTAACATTTGCAATCGTGAAAATATTCAGCAAAATAGATCCCTTGTCATGGTATGTTACTTGACTATATCATGCTATAAATAAACTAAACATTTTGAATTTTTACCTCAGTATGTTTGTTCTGTGAGTTTATGTGTGCCGTACGCTCATTTGATTTGATTTCCATGAAAGTCTCTTACAGAGACGGGCAGCACGAGCCTCAACAGTGCGACATTGATAATAGAAATACACTATCAATTATCAATCGCTGTGTAAGCTGAATGTAATACAATCAGAAGAATCATTCGCGCGTTTTGATGCGTGATTATATTTTGTCACTTAAGTTTTAATCAGGCTATTAGTCCTGTCGGGCAAGTACAATTCTCAAGCCTAATCAGGCTAATCAGGCTATTAGTCCTGTCGGGCAAGTACAATTCTAAAAGCCATTTTTCAGTAAACTTGCAGAGTAAGTTTTAAAGTAGTTCGGAGGCTGGACAGCGAGCTGGTGTTCGACTGTATTCTGTAACCGCAATTCTCTCTGATGACTCCGGTTACTATCGTAACCTCGGTTCCCTGAGAGCGGGAACGAGACATCACGGAGATACTTCAGGAAAGGTTGGAAGGGAAGGAGTTCCCATAACGGAGAAATATCTCTGTGATGTCTCGTGAAAGCTCGAGAGGGAACTGCTGCCGGGTTCTATTTATGACGTGCTTTCAAATGGTTCAAATGGTTTTCAACGGTCGTTTGATCGCGTCCAGTGTAGGCAGACTTTAGCTGTTGTATTACTCACCTTACTCACCTATTGAGAAGAAACAAAGCAACCTCGGCGTCCGATCACAGGCCTCCGCTCCTTGAGTTCTCTCCAGCGCTGGAAAGCTGATCCGATATTTACACGGGTCCTACTTCTTGCCTTATCGTTCCGCAGACGTTTTCCTCTTTTCCTCTCTCCTCCACATCACGAGTAGACACGCCCCTTATTGCTGATTGGCTACAAGTTTGTTTTGCTATTCGGCCCGAATCAGTTTTCTAAAGTGTTTTTGAGAAATCACATACCCTGCCTTTAACCCATTTAAAGTAGTTCGGCTGCTGGACAGCGAGCTGGTGTTCGACTGTATTCTGTAACAATTTAAGACATTTTAAGACTTTTTAAGGACCCGCGGCCACCCTGTCAGATGTCCCGATTCGATTCGATTTCGATTCGCAAGCTCCCGATTCGATTCGATTCTCGATTTTTTGATTACATTCAGTGAATATAGTTTTAATACAAATGCTATTGATATTTCTAAAAAATGAACAGTAAACATCAGTTTACAAATTGTGAATTAATAAAAAGAAATTAAGCCACATGCCTGTATTTTTCGATTTTTTTTATTACATTCAGTGAATATAGTTTTAATACAAATGCTATTGATATTTCTAAAAAATTAACAGTAAACATCAGTTTACAAATGGTGAATTAATAAAAAGAAATTAAGAACCATATGCCTGTATTTTAAACCTATTCTTTTTTTTTTGTATAGGGCCTTTTTTAAACAATAATAGGGCCCTATAAAATGTTCTTAATTTTTCTGGTAATCAGATGAAGGCATAAAACATTAATTTAATTTATCCTAATCAAATGAAAATTAAACCCTTTTATTTTTTGGTAAACAAAGTCCTGCACAACAGAGGTTTACTGTTAAAATTAGAAAACAGATGTGATTATTCCTTTAAAAATAAAGATTCCCTTTCAAGGGAACTTCGAACTGCGTCCTCTAGGGGTCGCGATGGGGAACGCCTCGTCGTGACCCGTGTCTGAAGCATACATTGAAAAAACACCAACAACACGTTGGCCGGCGACAGCCCATGACATCACTACCGGTGCGACTATAGTATAAATAGGCGCCGGGAGCACACATCATTCTCTTCTTCGTCTTCACTGACCGACGGTAAAATGCTAATGAAATGACTCTCAGAGCCGCTGGAGATGCCATTCGTGTTCATATCATCATATAGTGAGACGGCAGAAGCTGAAAACACCGTGAGCGTCATCCGCGCTTTAGTATGTGTAGTGTGCACAAAACAGTGCGCCATCTGCCATTCATTCATTCATTGCGGAAATCATGGCGCCTTATGCGTGATATCAGATGCTTCCGCAGATTTATAGTATTACTATAGCATTTCACCTGAGCATTGCGAATCACGCGTATGGCCATGATAAGCGCTGAATGAATGACAGGCTTTCTGTTGTAACATCGCGCAAGGTAAATAAGGGTGACATCTAGTGGAGAAGACTAATAAGATTCACGTTAATCAAATCTTATTTTAAATGTGTGCTGAAATAAATCCCGGAAAAGATCGATTCGCGGCTTTTGAGAATCAATATCGAATCGACGTCATTTAAAAAAAACGATTAATCGAAAAATCTATTTTTTTGCCCAGCCCTACTGAACATTATGACTGACATGTGCTGGTGGCTGTGCAAGGGAGCAGTGCTCTACCTAGTCTTGCCTAGCAGGACATTTCAATTAAACCGGTATAATCACTCAACATGAGAGGTTTTAACTTAAATCATGCACAATTTTCTCCAGTGATTTCACTACTGAGATGTTGAATCAGAATTAATAGTCATTACGCTGCATATAAAAACATAAAATGTCATCAACAAATAGCTTATAAGGCAATATCAAGTTATTAACTGATGCACAATTTTATTAAATCACAGTTTTTTCTTTAACCACATTATGAGCTATTATCAGTTGTACACATAAAAGCTTGTTTGTCTCATGGGAAATGACAGACTCTTGACAAAAGCTGCAAAGCACTTATACAAATGTTTTTAAAAACAAGATTCATGGGATGAATCATAACATCTTTGAAAGCCTACAGTTTACATTTCATCTTTTTGTCAGCCATTCTGAACTTTTTTAGGCACACAAAGTGAAAAAGAGACAGCATTATAGGGGATACAGATTGAAAATGTGATCAAACCTGTGTCACATGTGAGCACCACATGCTCGATGTGTCAAGATGTGCCGCCCATTGTGTAAAGGCCCGACCAATGTCAGTAGATCTGAAATTGTGAAGCAGCTTCGTAGCCTAGTGGCATAGTGTCAAAAAAAAAAATGGGGAGTAGCAACCATTATAACTGATTGGCACATGTAAGCTGTCCACATTTCGAATTTGTCACCAACTTCTTGCGAGATAATCAATGGACAGGCCACAATATGTGCTGCCCACTTAAAAAAAAAAAAAAAAAAAGGTCTAAAACAACATGCCCTTAAGACAAATGCACAGATTTCAATTTTTATATATAACCAGTAACATTTCATATTTATATTTCACCTTAATGGCCATTTAGATTTAGGGCAGGACTCAGAAACAGCCTGTTAGGGACACGGCGTGATTATGCAGAGTTATGATCCACCATTCAGCTGTAACCAATGACCTTCTGAACATGGTTTAACCACCACTGATTTGGCTAGCATGACCAGATTACCAAATGGGAGGGAGATGAATTAATGATCTGGGATCCAGCTGTGAAAAATATTGTATCGATTAGTATAGCTATTGGTCGCATTTATTGATCGCTTGTAAAAACAGCAGCTGGCACTGCATGAAGTATTCATACTTCAATTCTGACAGCTTTTAATAATTTCTAAATATTTCAGGCACAACAATGGCACATACAGAAACGCTCCAACAAATCAACAGCCAGCAAAAATAAACAAGACTTATGGCTTTGCTGTGCACACACACACACAGTCGCCTCCAGAGTGCCACTGAGAGAACTGACAAATGGCCGCTGTGTCACTGAGTGAGAAATCCCGCAGTCACCGACAGCCTCTCATTTATCTGAGAGTGTGTGAGAGAGCATGTGTGTGTGTGGGTGGGCAACTCATACAGCCAGGACAGAGCCAGTCATTTAGACAGACATCCTTAGGGGCAGATTGCCTGTGTGTGAGACATTGTCTTGCTAAATGCAAACTCTGGCATAGGGCAGTCTTGTTCCTCCTCGTCCTCTAAGAAGTGAAATTACCCAAGACATTTGATCAATGCAAGTGTTAGCTAATAATGGAGAAGAACTTTAACAGATACAATAGCAAATGTCCAGCATCATTTATATTATTTTCATGGAATAGGAACATGGAACAGTTGAAAATGCTGCAATGAACAATGAGGCAGAGTGACACTATCTTCATTTTGCTATAATATAATATGTGGTGCAAACTGTGCATTAAAATGATTAAAATGCTAATATGTTCACAATGACATCATAAATTTAAACTTTTTTAAAGTTATTTTATCTGTAAATCAGATAAAGGCTACATATACATGCAGCCTGCCTCTCACACACATACTGGCGTGTAAAATCTAAGAATTTATTAGCCAATGGCTAATGTTAGACATTATTTAGTCACCCAGAGTAAGATTTAGTCGCATATGTGAGTGATTTACTCGCAATGTAGAGGGTTGTATATATATATATCAGGGCTCGCAAAATCGCTAGCCCGACATCCCGGGGCTAGGGTTGGGTATCGTTAGAAATTTTCCGGTTCTGATTCTGGTTCTTTTTTTTTTACTATTTTACCTTCATTGAATGTAGTGTTGCTTCCAAGTTGAAGTCAGTATGTATATTAATGACAATATGGGACAAATATAATGTAATTTAGTGACGGCAGGAGCTACGCGCTGCCGGTACATGTACAGTCAGACAAAACAACGTGCTCACAGTTATCAAAGACGTGAGTGCGCGTACAGTCGTGGAAAACGATGTGTTGGGCAGTTAAAGACGCGACGTGGCACGGCACGTCTGTGGAGTGCGCGTCATGGGAAACGATGTGATCAGTAATTAAAGAGGCAGGGTGGCATTTCTGTTATTTGGTTTGTGACATCCTTTATGCTCACAGCGTTTGGTCACGTGTCGAACCGTTTTCGAACCGTTTTCGAAACCGAAACTTAGAAATTGCTCACGGTTCTTTTCAAAAAACAAAACCGGTTCTGAATAAGTGCTATTGTGTTTTCCAGTCGGGCTACCAAAATGTTTCACCTCCCTGCCCGACGGGCTATCTTGAACAGTGATATAAAATTCCTTCCTTGATTTGCGTTGTTCACTAGCTTGTAGGGGTAAACGTATCGTAGTTGATCGTTTGCACGTGTTTCTAAGTCTTGCCGATTTAAACATTCAAGTGTTTTAAACCATTCATGCGCGTTCGAAGCTGCGTTCATTCAAAGAAAGCGCGCACAGAGAGCCGCGTTTCAGACAATG
>NW_015625590.1:928517-949108 GCF_001515625.1 Sinocyclocheilus rhinocerous | reverse complement strand
TAAAACGGATCGTAGTTGATCGTTTGCACGTGTTTCTACATCTTGCTGATTTAAACATTCAAGCGTTTTAAACCATTCACGCGCATTCGAAGCTGCGTGCACTCATTCAAAGCGCGCACAGAGAGCCGCATTTCAGACAATGCATGTACACAGAATTGATTCCTCTTTCGCGTATCCTTGCATCTGAATGAACACATACACACAAAATGATCTCAAAATAACTGTCTCAGCAAGTATTCTTGTAAACACCGTCGGTTATGTCTTAAGTGAAAGTGAACAGTGGAGACAGCAATTAATCGCAACATGAAAATTTGATACCGGCATATCCCTAACATACATACATACATACATGCATACATAAGTTGAAACTATGCAGTGACAACTAAGTAGATGTTCATCTTGGATGATGTCACTGACCCTTTTTAAAATGAAGGCAAATGAAGATGATTGAAGAGCTCTTAATACAACAGTGATTTTGACAAAGGCACGGTCACCCTGTCTTGAGACAATGTGTAAACACACTTTGATTCACATTCTAAGTTTCACTCTCTTCCTGTGTGCTCTGGTAACCCTGGAGACCACCACGCCATCTCTGGCCAGAGCACTGGAGGATCGAGACATAACCTTGGGATTCTCACATTTGCATAAATTTCCAATTACATTTTATAGTTTCAAGAAACCTGGCTAATCACTCGTTTCAATCCATTTAATTACAGCTCAGAAATGGCTGGCTAATGTCATTAAACGCAAAAGCTTATTGTTCCTTATCATGCCGTATTAAGGAAATTACACTGGAGTAATTTTTCACCAGGATGTGTATTGACAACAGGTAATTCACCTCCTCTACACAGACGGTGTCCCCTTTAAGGCTCGACTCGTTTACCGCGGCATTTACCGAAGGCCGCCCGTGTGCAAAAAAACTACATCAAGACGGTCAAATATGAGAGCCGGGATGCTCGGGGTGACATTGTTATTTTGCATAATTGCAATAAAATATATGTATCTCTCTGCCTGATTGAATTGCATCTAACTCAGCAGCAGCAGGCATAAACAATGCTGTCATCTGTCAAGCAGTCAGTTTTCTCCCTTTTTTTTTTTTTACCTTTTATTGAGCTTCTCGCACGACTCCAAACTTGCATGATGAAAATAATTACGGGTTGTGTTACCTGTGGGCTAAACGCACACGCGCGCGCTCACACCTCAATGTGCGCCAATTGTACCCTGCCTGTCATTCAATCAACATTAAGTTAGCAGCATCGAGAGCACTCCATTTCATTCATCAGTGTCTCCCTACACCAGTCAATCTATCGCACACTAGACGCGCACAAACACGGTCAGCAAAGACAGGGCTTTCATCATAGCACTCTCTAGAGGAAACTGTAAAGGCGGAATTGTTGGACAACAAACACAAAGGACCAAAGACAACACAACAAAATGAATGTTGACCTACAGGTGACGCCCAAGAAAACCCACTTGCTTCATTTACTCACTGCAATTGGCTGCTTTTCGTTGCTTTCCAAATCAACAGAGCTGCTTTTTCAGTTGTTAGTCTAAGTACACATGCACCAACATCTTTGTCCATTCCGTCTTACCAGTTTTTTTTTTTTGTGTGTCATAATGATTACACTTTTAAATAGATGTTAAAATGCTAGATGATTTAAATCAATGTTATATATATAATTAGATGGTATATATATAATTGGTTGTTTGGCAACCTTCCAGGAACACCCCGTGAAGTACTAATTATTCATGACCCATGACTTCATAATAAGATTTGTAAATCCGGCAAATGATTACCGTCTTTCATCCAATAAGGCCTACTTACAATTTAATTAATATTAATGAACAAAGCCTTCACCTACAGTACATGGGCTATTTCTATTTAAACAGTTTCTCATAGTTTCTTTATAAATGTCAATTCTAAATGTTACATAAAACTTTGTCCATTTTAATGTACATTTCAATGTTTTAACTGCTGTTCTGTTAAGGATTACATAATGTTTGTTAATGTTTCACAGAAGTTATTATAAAAGCATATTACCAATATATTTCAATCAAATGACCATCAAAGCTCTTGTTAGTTATATTGAAGTATATCCAATGTTTGAGCACATGTTGTACTGTAACATCACAACAAAAATGTTACCATGGAGCCCTGTTAATAAGCTCGTTAAAAACAATGAACAACCACAATTTGCTAAAGTAAATAAAGTACAGTGATAATCTTTTTTTTTTATGCTAGTCTAAAAACTTGCCCGAAATCCTTAGAGGTCTCTCATAAATCCACAAATCTGTCAAACCGGTGGTCATATCATCCAAAGATGACAGCCTTCCCTGAGGTAAGGAAAATGATACAGTGCTACATCTGAAGTGAAAAATAAAAATAAGGCAAAGAAACAAATAGTCAAGTTCTCCATTTTTTGCTAGAGTGCTCCTTCAACACAACCTAAGGCACCAGAGCGCCACGCTGGCTGCAGAGTCGCTACAGGCATCTGGGCTTTGAGTCGTGCTTGCCAGCTTTCAAACTCTGCCAGACTCAAATCGAAAATGTCAGGCGCGGAGACTTCACGTAATTTGCAGCCATCTCACTGGCCTATTTATCCTTCTATTACCAAATTGAATCAAATATGAGCTGTGATGAATAACGGCTGGGAAGCCATTGAGGAACGGAGAATGAAAGAAAAGAAAAGAGGGATGAGGGGAAGACAGAGGAAGTCAGAACACTGTGGCTTTTTACAGAAGACGGGGCTGATTCGCTTGCGCTCTTCCCGGCTGCCATTTTGCGCGGGTACATTAGTCCATTCCTCAAAAGCGACCGAGTCGCTTGCCGAGGAGCAGCTGCAGTGATTCCACCCTGCGTCTCCTGGGGAGGGTTCTTATTCCCAATTAAGCCCTTTGCTGATACAGAAGAGGCCCAGATATTCTCCTCTCCATCTATCATGGTTCCACTGAGAAGCATGAGTGGCTGCCAGCTTTGGCTTCAGGTCCCCAGTGTGCATACAGCAGGATAAACCGCAGATCCACTCCAGCCAAATCTCACACCACAGATATCAGGCATCAGTTTCTGTATAATAGCATGTTTCTTGTTCTAGAGATGAGTTAATGATATATATCATAAAACAGACAGTTTTTGTCATGCATGCTGATTGGTCAATAAGAAACCCTTAAGCAAACCCTGCTACCCACGCTAAAACCACAGTTACACAGCGCTTCTGAAGGCCTTACTGCTTTAATTCTGTCCTTTTGCTAATATGGTGATGGAGAAGTTTAATGTTTCCTTGGGAAAGAAAGTTTGAGTAATGCATGAAGAAGTTTGACATGCTCTAAGCTGCTGTTCTCTGACACAATTCAGCTTTTCAAAGGTATGTGTATAGGGGATTTTCATAACAGAATCATCTCATACTACCCAAACTGTGATTGCACAATTAGCCAATTGTCAAGAATCTTAAAGGACTTTCTGGTAACACTAACTAGGTTACTGAAATGAACAATACTGTACTGCATTTGGTATGATGAACCAACAACAAACAATACTTTTTTATAACAGCATTTACGGTTAATTTCTACATACAGTCTTGGCATTTGTTTTAACAAAACACTAGTACATTTTGCTGTGTCAATTTAAAACAAACATTATGAAACAATGAAAGAATCGATGCTTTTTCAACGTTACGTTTGAAAATGATCTTGTCGAAAAGTGCTCAAGTGACCTACTGTTGCTATGGTTACCTCCTCATGCAAACAGAATTTCTGCTCATGAGCACCTTCCGTAACTTTTGTGGTTACTGAAACTGTAATGAAAACCCTGTTGAAAAATATAAAATATATAGTAAAAATGTTAAGTCCAACCTTTTGACTTCCCGTACCTTTATAAGTGGTGTCAGTTTCTTTTCATTCGAAGTTTGTACATCCCAACACTGTACTTTTTCAGGTAACATATTCACAGTGAACAAAATTTATGTGACAGCCTCAGGAAACTGATGACATTCACTTAGTGTGAGACTGAACCCAAAAGAAACATACACATTAACATCTAAAATATTCCCAGGACTAGACTCACCTCTCCCTAAGGCATTTAAAATAACACAAGCCGTTCTGATCTGGAGATTGGGTGTGAAAATAATCCCAAATAGCAACTTGTCCTAAAAAAAGCCGGCAATACTTTTCAAAATGTGACACCAAAAAGCCTGTGATTTATACTTTTCGTCCTTTATGAGAAGTGCAGCATTTGATATCCTCCATTTCACGTGGGAAGACTCAGTCGTTTAGAGTAAATACTTCAAAAGCAGTGGCAGCTGTGCCAACGCTCTCGCACTCAGGCCAATTACCGCCTGTCACTATGGTTACCCCCTCTAGCACCTCAGCTCGTGACAGTTCCGGAAGAGGGTTTAGGCACAGATGAAAGGGCCCGAGAGCGCCGCAGTTGCTGCGGCCAACCGGGCTGAGCGAGCCCAGTGCGTTACACTGTTTCAAATCAGAGACAATAGAGCCAAACACTTTAGAGATCAAAGCCACAATCCACCTCTGGATTAAGTTTAATTCGCCCATAATGGGAGGAGCTCTCTGCTCCCAGGTGTCTATGCTGGGGAGTTGTGGATCTGTGCTGATTTACAGCATTAATGGTTTTAAGTCAGGTCTCTGTATCAAATGCTTTATTTTTATTGGAAGGCATTACAGTAACAGAACCCTCTTAGCAGACTTTCTTTATTATAACACATAAAGGTACAGCAATGAAATGTCTAACACCATGTCTAAACCAGGTATGGTACAATAAAAAAACGTTTCTATGTTATTGACTAATGAAATTTCATTTCAGTTGTTCATTTGTAATAAATAGATACAAATATAATAAATAAATAAATAAATACATAAATACATAAATAAATAATATAAACAATGTATGTATGGACATAATAAAAAGGGGGTCTGAATACTTTCCGTACCCACTGTATATATAAATAAAACTATTAAAAAATATTTAATACATTTTAATATATGAAATATTTCTGTTGCACCCTGTTGGCTAGTCCACCCAGGCTTTTTGAAATCCTTTGTGATACTGTGCATTAAGCATTAAAAAAAAATTCTCAATGGCTCTGATTGTGTCACATCGTGCAGCGTTTGGTTAGGACACAGTGTAAACAAAATTATTTAAAAAATTATTTTTGCTCTAAATGGCTATGACACTGATTCACCCGTCCTTTCCCTTTAAAAGAGAGACATAAAAAGATCTTCCTCTCTTTTCCCTAAACCTATTATGCCTGTCTTTTCAAGCTGGCTGCATTTGAAATATATTTGAAACCTAATCTCCACAGAGCTGAAGTCTAAACTTACTTTGAGGGGGCAGAGAAACCAGGAAGAGGACTAATCCCCTTCCTCTCCAACGAAAGGTCAAGCAGCTCTCTAATATGCAGGATGCTGTCCTGTCCCTCAGAGCATCTCTACTGAAGGCTGAAAGCACTCGATTTATTCCCTCATACACTCTGTCGCCGTAGCTTACCGAGACCACACAGGTCTCCGCTGCCATGCCCGATTTAGCCCCCTGCTAAATAAGTACCTGTGCCCCACAGCTATCATTAGGAGGAGACATATTTCCCCAACAAACCGCTGTTGACGTGGGAGGTGGAGGGTGTGGACAGCTTTGAGCAAGCGTGATTTAGCTTGTATGCTGGCGGGTATAAACCTTGCCCCAAAGAGCGAGTGAGCGAGTGAGAAAGGAGAAAGACGACTGCTAGCTGAATGGACTTGACAGAAGCACTTTATAAAAAAAACATGTCTGCCAAATCAAACATATTGACTTTGCTCAAGGGTCCAATAAATTTAAACCCGTGGTTTGATTTTTCTCTCTCCTGCTCCTATAGCGACAGATATGGATGATGGGAACACTGTCTCAGGACGTTTCCTGCAGGTTCTTACAGTGGAATATTCTGCAGGCGAATGTAGAACAAAACACATTCTCTAAACCTATAACATGATTACCTTTCACTCCATTGTGCACCTGATGGGGTGAGTTTGAGCGACATAGACATAAAGGCTCTGAACAATGGAGTAATTTGTGGAGATTAACTGGGCATTCATGGCTTCACCAGAACATAAGTAACAGGGACGATGTGGACAGCAATTAGCAGCGAGCAAGCTAAAGCTGGAGGGAGTGCTATGTTAGCGATTGAACAGACTGTATTGTGGATTCATATGCACTATAAATTGGAGGGGAAAAATCTGACTACAATTTGACTATAGAGAATTAATCGGTGAACTCAGTTTAAGTACTAGTAAGTTGTGTTACTACTGTTAAGGAAAACTACAATGAAAATAAACGAATACATTTCTTTCAATTTAAATAAAAATAATGAATATATATATATATACATATATATATATATATAAACACGCACACATATATGTAAACAAAAATGTAAAAACTGAAAACTGAAAATGCAGAATGAAAATAAAAACAAATAAAAAATGCATTCAAAACTACAATAATCCTGTTCCAAAATTCCAGATGAAAAGCAAAACAAAGAGGGTGAATAAAACATTAGAGGTCACACAACTACTGAAAAGTACTGCTATAAAGAATTTGTAGTGCGCTAAGGAGCCTGGACGGCTTTAAAAACATTCCTATCCAAATTATATTCCTCCACTCTATTCGCTTGCAGAGACACACATTCGCTGGCTCAGATAAATGAGCTTTTTGCTGGATTGTTAATTAACCCTTTAAACCCACCGTCACGAAAAAATTCTAAATCAAATTACTAAGCAACCCCTGGAATGGAATAACACAAAATAGGTATCATTTTAAAGCTTAGAATCTCAACTTTTTAATGAATGTAATTATTTTGATCAACTCTTAACGAGCGCTAAGCAGTCCCTCTAAACCGAAGTGTACTGTGGGCGGGACGCCCCCCCTCCACGACAATATTACTAATCATATTTTTCAAACCACTGTCTTGATCAACAAAAAATGGATATCATTTGAAAGCTCAAGAGTCTGAGCTTTACAATGCATGTAGCCACTTTGATTAACTCCAAAGTAGTGCCGAGTTATTTGCTGATAAATGACAAAAAAAACCTCCTACCTTATTTCTGTCCTGAGATATTGAATGCCAAATAAGACAGATATGAAAAATTTCTCTTGAGCACTCAAATTTTTTTTATATTTTTTATCAGCTATTTCTCAGCAGGAGAATGTGCAAATGAAATAATTGAAAAAAAATAAATGAAAGTACAGAAAGTGTTCTATCAAACGATACCAACCTTTTGACTCTCCTTGCTACAGTCTTCGAGTTATGAGTCATTATTTTTGTGTATGTCACTCAGAAAAAACATCAACTTCAGTGAGGCAAAAATGCCCTCAGGGCTTAAAAGGGTTAATAGGTGACCTTTGCTGAGCGAAACTAATGTAAACAGAAGTGTTTAAGGGTTTGTTGAGATTTACGCAATAACACAACCCTTGGTGGCAGCATCCAAACAGGGTCCACACAGTCTTCCTGCGCTCCCACGAGCCCTGATCTTCTTTCTGCCTGGCGGGTCTGGCCCAGATGGCCCTGACTGGGAGGCCCCTCGAGTCACAGAGCTCTGCCCTCTGGCTGTTTATATGACCCCCCAGATGCAGAGCCCCTCTGCTGGCCCGAGAAAAAGATGGAGAGATATTGTCAGGATGCGCGGAGTGAAGCAGAGTGATATCAGCGTGGCACTGGTGTAACCTTCTCCCCAACAGATGGTGTCATGATTAGAACACGGTCCTCTCACCTCAGGGACCCTCTGCTGAGCATTGTGCCTGTGGGCAACACCGGGGTCTGGCAGGCCCCCCACGCAACACCACTGATGCTGCCGCCCAGCCAGTCAGAAAGAGGCACCATGCTGGCACTGGCGTGTGCCCACCCAGGACGGCGTAAAGAGCACGGGCAATGCTTGTAAACACAAACGAGGGAATTTGTGAAAAAGTCAGGTACTGGAAATGTGACAAGGTGGCAAAAGCCAGAGGGGTTGGAGAGCTGTGGTTATGTATATAACACAATTGTGTGCCATTCAGAATGACTTTTAAATTTCCTGAAATTAAGTTCAATTTGAATTGATGAAAATACATAATGTACAATCACAGTTTGAACTTGGATGTAAGAAAGTAGAATTAATATACACACTCTGAATGTTGGCTTGATAAAGCCTTGCTTTAAAGTTTTTTAAAAAGTGTAAAGGTTTAGATTCCTTACAGACAGACAGATGGAACAATAGTTGGAATGACAGATAGAATGATAGATTGAATGAAAGATTGAACGATAGATTGAATGATGGAATGACAGACAGACAGACAGACAGACAGTCAGATCAATTCAAATGCACACTAATGAACTGAAAGGGAGCCAATTCAGCAACTGTGAATTTTGCCCAACACTGGTACGTATTTGTGGGCATCGGATATGGGGTGCAGGATAGGGAGGGTCTAAGGACCAGCAAAGAAATGTGACATAAATGCAGCATGGGCCTTGTTAGGAACGTAGGGCAACATCTCGCACTCTCCATCCAAGCTCGGAGGATTTAATAGACTAGAAGCCTGGCTGAGTTTTAATTAGCCTTGTGAACAATGTGAGATTATGCATCCGGTTGTCCAGGGATTCCTGATAATAAACCAGAGATGATTGAAAAATAAATAAAGGCCCTAAAACTTTGAAACAGTTTGTACCGGCAGTCTGCCAAACCACACAAGCCTGCACTCGCTCACTTGCGCTCTCTCTTTCTCTCTCTCTCTCTCTCCCTCTCTCTCCAGCTCCAGCTCCCACTCCTCATTCCCCCCTGTTCCTTTCTTTCCCAACCATCCCACAGTAAAATCCAATTACTCAGTGCTAACTTATGAATGCTCCACAACTTTCTGATGAATAAATTATAAGCGGGGAGGCAGCGAAGAGCACCTGAAAGATAAATATAAAGGACTTTAACGATTCATTCAAACTTAAGGTGCCTTGAAGGACTTTTTCCTGATAGTCGTTCGATTCCTTTGCACGTGCATGTAGCTACTTGTTTTATCAAAGACACTAAAACAACATCAATGCATCTAAAGTGAATGCCCAAAACCAGAGGATAGTGTCAACAAGGATACGCAAGGGTATGACATATTGGGGGGGGTGGGATGTCTGATCATTCATAAAAAGGTCGTAAAAAGCAGGTGCCTTCAGGTGACTTGTTTCTACAAGTCCATTAGTGGATGTGACAGTCCCAGGCGGCCCCTTTTCCCTCTCACTTCTTCTCTAAATAACAAACTCCAAGCAGGTTCAAGAGAGGAGAATCGTCTTTGATGGCAGGCGGTTTAAACAGTGACAGAAGAGCACACAGTGTGCTTTGTGACTGACATTTAACCCAAGGCTCGAGCTGCTGTTTCGGAGATGTGTTGCACCCAGCCAAAATCTCCATGTATTCACACAGCTTAAAAACTTAAGCATCGTCCTTCAGGGAAATTAAAAGGAAAGCAAATGCAGCTGCATCTTCAAAAGGTCCTGCTTGTCCCGACTCATATTTTCTTGTCACACTGTGAAAGGAAGTGCGCTGATCTGTCTGGACCTGCCCCGAAGAAAAACACAGCACAATGCCTGGTAGCCGAACATGTGGACTGGACTAACAAAAGAATCAGAAATATTAAGAATATTTTATAAACAGATTTGATCAATTCAAAGCAACAGAAGGAGCTCAGTTTATCTCGGCTGTATCGAACGTACGGCATAACAGAGAAAAAATGTGCGTGATTGATGTACACAACTTATATATGAATATTTTAAATGCAATACAAATCATTCATATCGGCAGTGGCTGTTAAAAAGACACAGATCAGATGGTTATTCGGTTCTTGTAAAATATTGCAGATGCTGCTGACATCTTATGATCAAAGGCATCTGCAAGACACAACTGACCAAACTATACATCATCAGTTAGAGAGAACATCGAATTTGTATTTTACAATATCACAGCAGAATGAAATCAAAGCGATATACTGTTTCTAAAAAATAATAATAATAAAAAAAATTTTTTTTAAACTCAGACATTAACAAACTACTTAGCAACTCTCTATAATCCCCTAGAACACCCTTGTAAACGCCTAGTAACACCACATTGTTTTAACTAAAATATTACAATAATTTTAGTTTAAAATAAAATAAACGAAATGGAGAAATGTTGTCTTGGCAACTAACTGAAATAAAAGAAGTTAGTTAAAGTACTAAAATTACTAAAACTGAAAAACTAAAAGACATAAAAATGACAAAAGCAAATAAAATGGAAAAAAGCTAATTCAAAATATTACTAAATTTTAGTATAAATAATAATAATAATAATAATTATAAATAATTCTAACATAACACTACTTGGCACATACCCAGAACACCCTAGCAATGCCTTAATTAGCTCAAACACCCTAGAAATGGCCTAGCAGCATTAGAGGCAGGTTCACATGCTAGTTTTGCAAAAGCCAATATGGCCGAACATGTAACCATGATGCACTCCAAAACTGCTGACAGAGCTGAAGCGAATGTCAGCCCTGTTTTGATACACAGGATGCTTCCAGATTTGATGCAGCCCGTGGCACTAAATAAAAACCTGCAGACACATAGCTGCCTCAGATCTGCTTGTGTATGCGTCGATATCACAGCGAGCGACACCTCCACACCACCCCATTCATTTTCTCTAACATACTTTTCATGTACTAACACCCTCGAGCAGAAGCACTACACAAGTTTCTCCTAAATCACCCTCCGCCTCGCCGGTGGTGATTTATACCCCTGCAGACTATGATTTAAAACACATGGGACCGAATGTGTGTGACTCAGTCAGCATATAGTTGGCGAGAGTACTGCTAGCGTCGTCGCTACATGTGTGGGTGAAACTCATTAAAGGCTAGCGTTGACCCATATATGCAACAGCGGTGTGGTTTGCTAGCGCTTCCGGTGTTGTGCGTGCTGTGTAGCGACTGCTTCATCTCTCTAAGTGTCAGCGGCAAGGCCGAGCTTCACATGACTCTCAGGCAGGGACAGCTAATTGCATTAAGACCCTGTGCAGCTGCATCACAGTCCCAGGTGCTCCCGGGTCCACAGGGAAAAAGGAGAGCCGCATCCGCCCAGGCAGCCAGGAAGATGCAGACAAGCACAGCAGTTTCTTATAACAGCACTGCTGAGGGAGAATTTTGCTGCTACTTACACAAATTAACAACAGATGCTCATTTGTGTCACGTTGTGCTACTGTGTGGAGCACGGAGACAAAGGAGCAAAGAGACGAGGAGTAGAATTCAAACCAACAAGCTTTAATGCCATCCAGGGAACAAGGAAAACACAGGATGAGGAGAGGACGAGACACACCTGGGATCAATGGAAATAAAACGGAGTTCAGGAGCCCTCCCTGGGCTTAACGGGGAATTAGGAGCCCTCCCTGGGCTAAACGGGGAATCAGGAGCCCTCCCTGGGCTAACCGGGGAATCAGGAGCCCTCCCTGGGAAGCGCTTACGAGGTGCTGGCACTGGAGGGCGCTCTGGAGGAGCAGGCACAGCAAGGTGCTTTCGAGGAGCTGGGACTGGAGCAAGCTCTGGGGCTGGAGCCGACACGGGAGCGAGCTCTGGGGCTCGGGGCAGGACGCTCTACAGACACCGGAGGATTCCTTCCCTCCAGCTTAGTCCCGTGGTGTCTGGGAGGTCCACGGGGTGATGGTAGTTGGCCCCGTGCCAGAACAGCGAGTTGAGGGTGGAGTCATCTAAGGCCGTAGCCGCGGCGAGCCTGCAGAACTCCCAGGAATATTCAATGAAGGGGAGATCCAGGCTAGCTAGGGCGGCGAACCGAGCAGCAATTTCCATGCCGCGGGGAAAACAGGGGAAACAAAAAACTTTCATAAAAGGCAGAAAACAAACACAGGGGGAATGACGCCGCTTACTTCTTTTTTGGTCCGGTATTCTGTCACGTTGTGCTACTGTGTGGAGCACAGAGACGAAGGAGCGAAGAGACGAGGAGTAGAATTCAAACCAAACTCTTTTCAGAAAACCAAAAAACAAACGGGGAAAAAGGCGCCGCTCACTTTCTGTATCGGTCCGGTATTCTGTCATGAGTGCACTGCTGAGCGGGGTGAGGAGCAAGGAACGGAGAGAGACGAGGAGTACATAGATCCAAATGGGTTTAATTGACACCAAGGAACACGGACCACTCACGCTATACATGAACAATACGCTGAACTAAAGACAGGGAACACTATTTAAACACATGACAGGATGAGGAGAGGACGAGACACACCTGGGATCAATGGAAATCAAACGGGGAACACCTGGAATCAAATCAACATAATCAGGACAGGAACAGGAAACTAACCAAATATGGGCATAGGAAGGTACATGGGGAGCAAGACACACACAAAACACGGAACAAAGTCTGACAATTTGAGGGGCGGATATCTAACAGATATGTGAACCTTTGTAATTACATCAATCAAGTTAGTAGAAAATGCTTTGTAATAGTTATTTATTATTTTATTAAATAATATAAAGTAATTGTGTAAAACACAAGCCAATTAAATAACCACACTTTTATTGAAAGTAAAAAAAAAAACTTGACAGAAAATGTTAATATTAAATATCAATATATTATTTTTATTCTGTATTATCAGAGCATGTGAGAAGAGCACAGCGGGGAGCAGATCAGTGAATGAGAGGGTAGCATCATTTTACCAGCGTTGCCCAATACAGCTGTACTACACCATGTTAAAGCACAGTAGTGCTATTCCAAACAGGAACAAGTATAGAAATTTCCTGCCAGCACGTTATTTGAGCGGTCTTTGCTTTTCTGGTGAGCATGAGCATACATGAACGGAACGCACATTCATAGAGCGGAATATTGAGCGAGGCGTCACACTGCGCAGTGACGATGGCTAGAGGGAGAGTGAAACCTTCAAGCTGAACACTGCCGAGCGGTGCTGCGCACCGTATATTTTCGGCCATTTTTCTCTTTGGCTGAAAACCGAAAATGGCATTTTCGGCCGATAATTTTCTGTGGCCGAAATTTCAGTGCATTGCTAATTATTATTATTATTATTATTATTGTGTAATAATAACAATCATAATAACAAAAACAATAATTATCTTATACAATTATATATATATATATATATATATATACACACACAGTATATATATTAGTGCTGTGAAATTGATTAATCGCAATTAATCACATCCAAAAGAAAGGTTTGTGTTTACATAATGTGTGTGTACTGTGTATATGTATATATAAATACACACACATACATGTTTATATTTAAGAAAAAATATATACATATATACTAGGGCTGTGCAAAAAAATCGAATGCGATTTTCATGTGTATCTCGTCAGTAAAGCCGCTCCTGTGATTAGTAGTAAATCTCCAGCATGTGCTTTCCTGTGTAGTAAATGCCGCTCCATCTGAAAGCACGTGCTGGAGATTTGCTACTAATCACTTTACTGACAAGATGCGCATGAAAATCGCATTCGATTTTTTGCACAGCCCTAATATATACACGCACACACTCACATGTAATTGTAATTTCTAAATACATTTACATTACAATATATTTACAATATATTCTAAAAAAAAGATTTCATTAAACAAATATAAAAATATATTCTTTATATAGTCTTTATATAGTTAATATAATATTCTTTATATAGTTTTACATAGTCTTTATGTTGTATCTACAACAATTTGAAGATTGAATATGAACTTATTGCAATATAAAAGTATATACTAGGTGCTTTCACGCCTGGGCCGTTGTTTCGGAACCTGGCGTGTTTCCCCCCTTAGCTCGGTTCGTTTGGGCATATGTGAACACGGCAATCGCGCTCGGATCCGTGCCAAAACAATTGGTCCGAGATCGCCTGAACAAGGTGGTCTCGGCTCGATTGAAAACGAACTCTGGGCTTGAGGTATTTGGCCAATCACAACACACTGGATAGCTGGCCAATCAGAGCACACCTCGCTTTTCAGACCGATGAGCTTTGTAAAAATCGACGCGTTTCAGAAAGGCGGGGCATAGAGGAGAAACAATAATGTACAGTATGTGGAAAATAATGTGTTTTTTGAACCTTAAACCGCATAAACACATTTCATTACACCAAATACACAAAATTAAGTTCTTTTTAGCAACATCATATGACCTCTTAAAAATGTTTTCCCGATGAATCCTGGACTCCTGCTCAAAGTGATAAATTAATATAACGACATCTACAAAAAAAAACAACAAGCCCGCAAAGCTGTTGTCGTTCCATCCTGACAGATGACAGCTGTGACAGCTAAGTGGAATCCCAGAAAATAAATCGTGAAACTTTGACCAATGAGAGAACAGTTTACTTGCGCGTGACTTGTATTAACAAATTTGGTCCGTTTAGAAACATTGCCGTGTGAAAGCGAACCGCACCAAGAATAAAAAGCAACATTGTAATCATTTTAATCCCTGTTTCGGAACAAAGCAATCAATCTACAGATGTGAAAGCACCTTTAAAAACTTTAATGTTAAGTGTGATTAATTAAAAATTTTATTAATTTTTTAATTTTATACATATAATTAAGTTTTTATTTATTTATCCATAATATGAATTCTTAGGGGGGGTTTTTTGTGAAAAGTGATCTGTACATGATATTTACCCAAATAACATACTCTTGTATACACAAATGCACACATTCAATTGATGTCCCCATCACAAGCCTCTTAAACAAACCTGTTTAGCCTCTATTTCCCAGCACTCTGTAAATGCACAGTAGATGATTCAATACATTTCTATTAGCATTTTTAAAGTGAATTAGCACTCAGTAAATCGCTGTGACCCTCAATAGAAATTAAATTGCTTCAGTCTATCAGACCATCAGTGTGATTACATTTGGTGACTGTGGAATCTTTTCAGCTTTAAACACAATTATGGTATTGTTTGTTGGCTTAATGTCTGTGAAATGGCCAAAATGCAGATTGACACGTATGGTGTTTTAAAGGTCAAAGAAAGCTCTGCGAGACAAGAATAAATAAGGAATACAGTCAGAATACAGAGCTTTGCGCATTTTAAATAAGTTAACTGATTTTACGACCGCAAGTCTTAATGTGATCAGTAAATCAAACTGTGCTAATGGCGGGTATATTAAAGTACTCACTTTCTTATTGACTCTAACGACAATGCATTAACACAAATGGGGGGTGTTCAGAATCGTTAAAGGACACTTAACACTTTAATCAAGACGTTTGTCCGAACCCATATTCCCTGCTTAAGCTTTAAATCCCAGTAGGACTATAAGACCTCTCAGCGACGTCAAGAGAACTCTCCTGGTTCGAGAGTGACATTCGGTGCCCACCCAGTGTTTTTGGCCTTAACCTCTGTGGTCTTTGCTTTTGAGAGGCCAATCGACTCTTTCTTACCCTATACAATCTGTCCATTTTCCCTGTCGTTCATCAACCTTTTCTTTGCTCTTTAGTCTGTTCCAGTAATGGCTTTGAACAAGTCTACTTGAAACTGTGCCAGATTTGAAAAGTGAGAGAATGAGAAAGACAAAGAGGGAGAAGGGTGCAGAGAGAGAGAGAGAGAGAGAGAGAGAGAGATGACTTTTTGATTATTTTTCTAAATGACACTTCAGCCCTCCACCCTGGCTGTGTAATTGTGATTACTGTGCCTCTATTTTTGGGTGGCAGTGCTGTGAGCCAGCGACAGTAAATAGCTGATGCTCTCCTCTGGCTTTAAGAGGACGCAGGCACTGGGGGCTGAGCAAGGTGAAACGCCAACCGTCCTTTGCGCTCTTACTCCAGACCATGCTAATGCACCATCCCCTAACCGAAAAGACACCAAATTTGCTGATCTAAGGTCAGATAGAAGAGCCAATTTTGGCTGTAGATAACCACGCTGCTAAATTGTTCTTGTAATCCGATGGTGGCTGTGAGTGTGTGTTGCTCCGTAATTTCCAATGTAAACAGGCAGAAGTAACTGCAACAATCCGATCTTTCATATTGCAGTTAATCTAGTTTGCTGTGGAGTTAGCTAAGCGCTGAGGAATGACTGATCAAATTAAGAAAACAAGCGCCAAAAGATAGTCCCCCGCTCCGTTCTTCCTGGAGGGTGTAATGGGCTCTTGGCAGACATTTAAATGTTCTCTTACACTCGCCGCTGTTGTTTAGCGCATGAAGGTCAGCCTCGCTGCCGAGGGCTGAGGTTACTATGGCGATGAAGTTAAGGGGACAGGTCTGTTGAAGGAGGGTGCTAACACAGCCAGACGTGTGACCCCCCAGCATTCAAGGTCATTCCTGAAAAAAAAAAACACTACCCTCTGAATACAAAGTCATACATTAAAATGAGACTGTTTTGTAATGTCTTTTCTGTTTTTCCCCCAGAGACCAGAGGTGGGCGCGGAGTGTGCTATCCACAGGGGTCTTCAGTCTGAGCCGGTGACCACATGCCGACCATTCACCTTAAAGACTTTCCGCCTGTCACAGCAACGTTTTCACCAACCACTTAATTACACGTTGTATATTTTGGCCAATGCTATAAGTATTTCTCTTCTGCCTGCAGCACTAATGCTGCAATAAAGTCTTCCTTTTGCTGCTTTGAAAGGGTCAGAAAACAAAAAACAACAACAAAGAGTCAAAGGTCACAAAAAAGACCACTTCAGATTTCATATTATGGTTTGATACGTACTAGAATGGATCTTGGTTGATGTCATATTTAACTTGAGCAACTGAAGTACAGTCTCTAAGTGGATGAAATTACAAGTAATTTGTACTATATACACAATAATACACTAACTTTATTATTATTTTTTAAGAAATTAATACTTTTATTCAGCAAGGATGCATTAAATTAATCAAAAGTGGCAGTAAAACTTTTTTTTTTTTTTACCTTGTTATGAAATTCTTCTATTTCAAATAAATGCTGTTCTTTTAAAGTTTCTATTTATCAAAGAATCCTGATGAAAAATCTATCACGATTACCACAAAAAAACAAAAAGTTTTCAACATTGATAATAATAAGAAATGTTTCTTGAGCACCAAATCAGCATATTAGAATGATTTCTTAAGGATCGTAGTGGTTGGTTGACTGATATGGGATTTTTTTTTTTATCAGGGATGCAAACTCATCATGGGTGAAAAAGGTGACAAAGACGAGCCCCCACCCCCAAAGTAAAACCCTAGAGAGAGAGAGAGAGAGAGAGAGAGAGAGATGACTTTTTGATTATTTTTCTAAATGACACTTCAGCCCTCCACCCTGGCTGTGTAATTGTGATTACTGTGCCTCTATTTTTGGGTGGCAGTGCTGTGAGCCAGCGACAGTAAATAGCTGATGCTCTCCTCTGGCTTTAAGAGGACGCAGGCACTGGGGGCTGAGCAAGGTGAAACGCCAACCGTCCTTTGCGCTCTTACTCCAGACCATGCTAATGCACCATCCCCTAACCGAAAAGACACCAAATTTGCTGATCTAAGGTCAGATAGAAGAGCCAATTTAGGCTCTAGATAACCACGCTGCTAAACTATTCTCGTAAGCCAATGGTGGCCATGTGTGTGTGTGTTCCTCCATAATTTCCCATGTAAACAGGCAGAAGTAACTGCAACAATCCGATCTTTCATATTGCAGTTAATCTAGTTTGCTGTGGAGTTAGCTAAGCGCTGAGGAATGACTGATCAAATTAAGAAAACAAGCGCCAAAAGATAGTCCCCCGCTCCGTTCTTCCTGGAGGGTGTAATGGGCTCTTGGCAGACATTTAAATGTTCTCTTACACTCGCCGCTGTTGTTTAGCGCATGAAGGTCAGCCTCGCTGCCGAGGGCTGAGGTTACTATGGCGATGAAGTTAAGGGGACAGGTCTGTTGAAGGAGGGTGCTAACACAGCCAGACGTGTGACCCCCCAGCATTCAAGGTCATTCCTGAAAAAAAAAAACACTACCCTCTGAATACAAAGTCATACATTAAAATGAGACTGTTTTGTAATGTCTTTTCTGTTTTTCCCCCAGAGACCAGAGGTGGGCGCGGAGTGTGCTATCCACAGGGGTCTTCAGTCTGAGCCGGTGACCACATGCCGACCATTCACCTTAAAGACTTTCCGCCTGTCACAGCAACGTTTTCACCAACCACTTAATTACACGTTGTATATTTTGGCCAATGCTATAAGTATTTCTCTTCTGCCTGCAGCACTAATGCTGCAATAAAGTCTTCCTTTTGCTGCTTTGAAAGGGTCAGAAAACAAAAAACAACAACAAAGAGTCAAAGGTCACAAAAAAGACCACTTCAGATTTCATATTATGGTTTGATACGTACTAGAATGGATCTTGGTTGATGTCATATTTAACTTGAGCAACTGAAGTACAGTCTCTAAGTGGATGAAATTACAAGTAATTTGTACTATATACACAATAATACACTAACTTTATTATTATTTTTTAAGAAATTAATACTTTTATTCAGCAAGGATGCATTAAATTAATCAAAAGTGGCAGTAAAACTTTTTTTTTTTTTTACCTTGTTATGAAATTCTTCTATTTCAAATAAATGCTGTTCTTTTAAAGTTTCTATTTATCAAAGAATCCTGATGAAAAATCTATCACGATTACCACAAAAAAACAAAAAGTTTTCAACATTGATAATAATAAGAAATGTTTCTTGAGCACCAAATCAGCATATTAGAATGATTTCTTAAGGATCATATGTAGTGGTTGACTGATATGGGATTTTTTTTTTTATCAGGGATGCAAACTCATCATGGGTGAAAAAGGTGACAAAGACGAGCCCCCACCCCCAAAGTAAAACCCTACATTATGTAAACAATTATAATAATTTAAAGCCTTTATTATTATTTTCTAACTCACTTTAAATGTTCACTTTCATTCATGAAGAAGAAAAAATTGTCTCCTGAACATGACATGAAATTACCATTATATCCAGTAGATGGCAGCAGAGGATCACCCATTAGCTCAGTTGCCATTTCAACTCCCTAATTTTTCTCACGTCTTGCTTTTGAATTTATTATAAAATGATTATGAAGTACAGCAAGTGCAGGAAGTCACAAAGTCTCATGTCATTTAAAAAAAATTAGCTAAATAAATAAGCCCAGACACCAACAGCCTAGTAGGGTTAACTATTTAAATACTTAACTAGTTAACTACAAATTAAGTTAATTATTAATGGTACAATAATTAAATAATGCATTAAATATTTTGGCATTTTTTTTAGATTTAATTTAAAAACTACATTTTTCAAACATTGCCTAAAAAGGACATAAAAAAGAGCTTTAAGTTATCTTTACCTGTAGAAGCTGCTAAAGGCAACACAGACTTGTTGCTGCTGTAGTTTTGTGACTCTGAATTTACTCTGCTTCACTTAAAGCACAGCTCTGTTTTGACATTGGCTTGTCAGATAGTTTGTTCCGTCCATTGCTACAGTTATCACCATCAATCGCGTATCAATTTGGCGGATTCACTCGCGTAATTTTTTTACACTCGCGTTTGTCACTCCTGAAACAGTATACGTGGACGGTTTGGTCCTCTTACATGACATGAAATTACCATTATATCCAGTAGATGGCAGCAGAGGATCACCCATTAGCTCAGTTGCCATTTCAACTCCCTAATTTTTCTCACGTCTTGCTTTTGAATTTATTATAAAATGATTATGAAGTACAGCAAGTGCAGGAAGTCACAAAGTCTCATGTCATTTAAAAAAAATTAGCTAAATAAATAAGCCCAGACACCAACAGCCTAGTAGGGTTAACTATTTAAATACTTAACTAGTTAACTACAAATTAAGTTAATTATTAATGGTACAATAATTAAATAATGCATTAAATATTTTGGCTTTTTTTAAATTTAATTTAAAAACTACATTTTTCAAACATTGCCTAAAAAGGACATAAAAAAGAGCTTTAAGTTATCTTTACCTGTAGAAGCTGCTAAAGGCAACACAGACTTGTTGCTGCTGTAGTTTTGTGACTCTGAATTTACTCTGCTTCACTTAAAGCACAGCTCTGTTTTGACATTGGCTTGTCAGATAGTTTGTTCCGTCCATTGCTACAGTTATCACCATCAATCGCGTATCAATTTGGCGGATTCACTCGCGTAATTTTTTTACACTCGCGTTTGTCACTCCTGAAACAGTATACGTGGACGGTTTGGTCCTCTTACACTTTTCTTCAAAAGGTGAATGAAGTAAAAACTGAGCAAAGGGCGCTTCCCTTATAGCGTAACTGACCGAGCTTACTCACGCGGAAACTCCTGATATAATCAATAACTAACTATACAATGAATATCTTATTTACATTGTGTATGCTTTCTTTTTGTCTTGTTATAATAGGAAGATCTGTGAGCGTGTAGGTAGAACTACGCAAACTTGTGAAAACAACAATTAGATCAGAGCGGATTCTGACTAACCTACAGTAAACACCTCTGACTGGCCATTACTTTCAACAGTGATGCCTGTGTGTGGCCGATGCCGATGCCAATTTTGAGAAATTATTCTGGCTGATATAATACATGTAAGTACAGTAAATGAGAGACATGCAGAAAATTGGTGAAACTAAATGAACATTTATTATGCATAAATATTTATTAAAACCTAAATTAAAAAAATGTAAACAATAGAAG
>NW_015625590.1:901659-928015 GCF_001515625.1 Sinocyclocheilus rhinocerous | reverse complement strand
AAAAAAAAAAGACAAAAACAGAAAACAAAATGTCTACTAAAAAAAAAAAAATATATATATATATATATATATATAAAACTTAAACAATTAACATGTAAACAACAGAGGTAACACTTAAATGAACAAGGCTTAGTGCAGCCTTTCTAACATTTATAATTAATGAACAAATAAATATTCATAAATTAATGTCAAAAATAGTAACGTTATGTGTAATTCCATGTATTTTACATACAATACATATATATTTTACCGAGCAACAGGTTGTTTTAATTATAGTATGGGATAGTTGGTTAATAATAAAGATTTTTTTCTCTGATCCGTTTCGTTTTGCTTGTCTGTTTCATTGTAAAAATAATACAAGCCTGAAGGTGTATAATTACATGCTTGGTTATCAGCATATAGCAGCATTAAATAAGACCAGAACATATGAAAAGGTATACTACACGCGATATTACGCCAATCATGGGCAATCAAATACAGCGGATATTCCTGAATAAACATATAAAGGAATTCAAACGTATTATTATTACTCAACCGAGTTCTCATGTCGACCCAGCTTTCATTCTGGAGTGGACCGGCTTTTGAGTCCACCGGAAAACAGCGTCTTGTTGAGGAAGAGTCAGCCTTTTTCTCTATCAAATCTTTTAGTAATCATCATAAATTATATATTATTTGAAAGCTTAGAAGCCCAAAATTCATCCTGTGAAAACCATTTTGAAATCGGACATTGCATTACCATAGAAATGGTACTTTAAAATCTTTTGGCGGTCTCCTCCCCCTTAGTGGGCGGTGTCAAGTGTCATATTACAAAATGCATTACGGTCTTTTAGAATTAAACCTTTTTATAATCTTGACAAAAAACATATCATTAATAAATCATAAATTTGTGACAGAAAAATTGGATGGCACCCGGTGGCTGTTTGTGGTATAACGCCCTAAATAAAATCTCACAGGAACCTAAATTTTTTTCATATCAACTTCAAATTTGGAACATAACTTATTTAGACATAAGGCGTTAATTTTATACCAATTTTAGAGTAAAACCTGCCATGTAAAATATTTATTATATATAAAATAAAATGAGTATAGTGCATTTTCTTTACAGTAAATTTAAACTTCTATAACTTTTTGATACTTTAATTTTTTGAAAAAAATCCACTTTTGCAATAATCTGCTGATTTTCTTCTTTAAAAAGAGACCAACCTTAGGTCTGTATTCCAAAGTGTTCATAAATTACAACAATTTAAGTTTGGATAGTGCACTTTCATGCCTCTTTTAAAAAATGGGGGGGTGACAGTTAAGGGGTTAATGGTCTATTCACCCGTTTGACAAAATAACACTTCACCTGACGTTCAACCTTCCAGCAGGGTGGGATTTTTTATTACATTTTTTTGTTTTTTGATTTGCCTTAAATCATAGTCTGTACCTGTGAGGTGATTAGTTCTCACATCCTGAGTGTGATGAGGTGTGAAAGAGTGGTGGAGCTCTGATTCCACAGTTGACGCCACAGTCACGATCACTCCTGAATCATGACAGTTCTGCGCCGTTACAATCACAGGAAGAAGCTCGGTTTCCTGCTGTGCTTTGAGGTGGTGACCTTGTATAAACTGACAGGTTTGTCTGTTCCTAAAGTACCACTTTTGAAGAGTTGTCTGTTCTACATAATACAAGAATAAACATACAGACAAAAAAAGTCTGCTGCTCTAACGGCTGTATCAATCTGTAAAAAAAATTAAAAAATTAATAAAAATGAAGCAATGCTCTTAATGTGAATAATAGTTAACAAATCTTTTAAAGTCAACATTAAACAGCATTTACTAACCATTTTACTTTAATTTATCCATTGGGAACTGACTAGATAATAAAAAGGGCTCTATATCAAGTGCTTTAAAGGGAAGTGGTTGAAAAAAAACAAGGGTTAAGGATATGCTAAGTATATTTTTCAAACTAAGGTGGCAGAATTCTTAAAAACATAAAACTCCTAAAATGACCAGCAATGCATATCAGAAAGTACATTACTATTTAAAAACCTGAGGTTGGTAAGATTTTTTTTTATGCTTTTGTAAGGAGTCTTTTATGCTCCCCAATGCTGCATTTATATGATCAAAAATACAGTAAATGAGTAATTTTGTCAGTGTGATGAGGTGTGAAAGAGTGGTGGAGCTCTGATTCCACAGTTGACGCCACAGTCACGATCACTCCTGAATCATGACAGTTCTGCGCCGTTACAATCACAGGAAGAAGCTCGGTTTCCTGCTGTGCTTTGAGGTGGTGACCTTGTATAAACTGACAGGTTTGTCTGTTCCTAAAGTACCACTTTTGAAGAGTTGTCTGTTCTACATAATACAAGAATAAACATACAGACAAAAAAAGTCTGCTGCTCTAACGGCTGTATCAATCTGTAAAAAAAATTAAAAAATTAATAAAAATGAAGCAATGCTCTTAATGTGAATAATAGTTAACAAATCTTTTAAAGTCAACATTAAACAGCATTTACTAACCATTTTACTTTAATTTATCCATTGGGAACTGACTAGATAATAAAAAGGGCTCTATATCAAGTGCTTTAAAGGGAAGTGGTTGAAAAAAAACAAGGGTTAAGGATATGCTAAGTATATTTTTCAAACTAAGGTGGCAGAATTCTTAAAAACATAAAACTCCTAAAATGACAAGCAATGCATATCAGAAAGTACATTACTATTTAAAAACCTGAGGTTGGTAAGATTTTTTTTAATGCTTTTGTAAGGAGTCTTTTATGCTCCCCAATGCTGCATTTATATGATCAAAAATACAGTAAATACTAGTAAGCAATATTGTGAAATACTATTACAATTTAAAATAACTGTTTTCTTTTTAATATATTTTAAAATGTAATTTATTATTGTAATTATGAAGTTTTTATGCAGGCATTACTCCAGTCTTCAGTGTCACGTGATCCTTCAGAAAACATTATAATATGCTGATTTGGTGCACAAGAATAAGACAGAAATAGAAATCGTTTGTTACATTATAAATGTCTTTATTTCACTTTACTTTGATCAATTTAAGCATCTCTGCAGGGAGAAAAATGAACGCTAGTGTAAGTCAGGTTAATTTAGATGTCACATTGACTTTAACATCAAAGACTCACTTTTAAATCTAGTCAGATAAATCCAGGCAGAATCTGCCACCCTGGAAGGACACATCTGGGTATATGATGCGTAAAATGCCAATGACGTTTTTGTAAATGACATAAAATAAAGACTGCTGCCTGCATGCCAGCTGGCAGAACCTTGGAGAGCATGTAAGAAATGAGGAGGAGACGAGAGAGAGAGAGAGAGAATGAAGGGGAAATATTGTGAGGCTGTAAGTGTGTGTAGGTCAAGTCATTCTTGCTGACTCAGAAAGCTTAGCGGAGGTCAGGGCATCTTCAGATGACTGATACTCACTGCTCTCTCTTCCTCTCTCTTACAATATTGCTACTAATTATATCAACTACTTCAGTCATCAGCTCCAGAGATACACTTACCTCAGAACATTTCGACGGATACAGATGGATGAATAACAGAGAGTAATCAAGCATGACTCACTGAAATGGTAATAAAACTAGGTTTTAGACATGTTCTAAAGGAAATGTGAGTAATGCTTAACCGTACAAAACCCTTTTATGGTGCCAGTGTGTTCTGGGTGGTTGCTAAGGTGTTCTAGGTAGTTGCTAAACAAACATAACCGGATTAATTAATCAATTAAGACATTAATACTATTAATTCAAAGATAATAAATATAATATAATATAATATAATATACTATGATATTCTAGTCTTAGATATGTCAGATAGTTAAAACAAAAAAAGTAGGTCTAGTCACTTAGAAAAGCAATAGAATCTCTTCAAAATAAACTGCATGATCACAAATGGTGTAGTTTACCACCAGCACTAAGAATTTGTTCAATCCATAACACTATGTATGAGCAATAGCAATAGTGCTGCTTGCGTTAGCAATCACCACTAAAAATCTGTGTTTATAGGTTACATAAAACGGCTTCAGAGCTGAAGTCATTTAGTGAAGTCAATGCTCGGTTACGTGCGTGATGTTTTTAAAGGCGACCCTAACTCATGTTATCATCACAGTGTGAGATGAGGATTAGTGTGGACCACTTCTCCTCTAACTGGTTTTCTCGGTATAAAGCATTCAGATGGAAACAGACCGCAAAGGAAGGGGGTGATCTGTGTGTGTGTTTGTGGTGTGTGTGTGTGTCTGTGTGAGGGAGAGAGATGTTTGACAGAATCTAATAAAGCCAGCCAGCAGAACTGTTCAACTCTACAGCTGCAGCTACAGTAATTACAAAACACTGCACCTGACAATCAGACTCTCTCTCGCTATTTCCTTCCCTCTCTCTCTCTCTCTCTTCAGACACTTTTTGCAGAGCTGCCGTAAAATCCAGAGTGAAGAGAAAATGCCACAGAGGTCAAGGTGTGTAATGAAGCATTCTGATAGTGTGAATGGTTATTAAGTGCTGGGAGAATGCACACAGTTTCCCCAGTTTGGCCTCTACGGGGGAAAATGGCCCTCTTCTACAGCAGAGGTAGGAAAGTGTGCAAACTGAAGGTCATTCAGTGGCTCAGGAACAAGCCTCTGGAAATTGAGTTTGATGTAGTTGTTAACTGACTGTTGGTAGAGGCTGGTAAAGTTGTTGATAGAATAAGAATCTTTTAATTTATTGTTTGCACAACAGATATTTAGGTTTGTTAATTGACTGGTGGTAGACGCTTGGCTGAAAAACTAAATTCGAATTTTGTACTTAAATATTATAAAAATTCGAATTATATTCATATTTAAAATGCATAATTTCAGTTAGGGTGAAGAAAAGCTTTTGGCTTCTCTCCTGAGGCCACAAGAGGGCGCATCAAGCAAAATATTACTAATGCACGTTTATTCAAATCATAACATGACTATCTGTGAAAAAAGTGCATAATGTTTAAAATAATGTTTATAAACCAATTATAATTAAGTTGCTTAAACAACTATAAACCAAACAGCATCATGCATGTATTCATAGTTTAATTCAAATGGTCGAAAGCCAATCACACAGAGTATATTTTTCATTTAAAAACACGAGTTGCAGTGGGATGGGGGGAAAAACCCGCCATAAAGTCTCGAGATATGTTTTTTTAAAGTTGAACTTGCATTAATTTTACATGGCTTTCTAAACATGGGGCTCTTTTGTGGGAGACGAGAGTGCAATGGTGATAGATGTCCCTCTAGAAAATGCGCAAAATATGCGTTCTGTGTGAACGGCTTGGTTTCAGTTTTGACGTAAACAAGATCTTCTCCGCATTGATGTTCTCTTTTCCCGCAATATTTGTAATTAACAACGCAGCAGCGCCGCATCTAGTGGCTTCAACTGGATAGGTTAACAAAAACATTATAATGCAATGACACTTACATCGTCATCGCATCTCGTGCTACTGATAAGGCTGCCTCCTTAACGTAGACCTAAAATTCGAATGCAACGTTTTTGCATTCGAATGTGTTTTTTTTATTTTAAATTCGACGAATATTCGAAATTCAAATTTTCTTTGACAGCCCTAGTAGACGCTAATAAAATTGTTGATTTTTTTTTGCTTTATATAAAAGATGTTTAGGATTGTTGGCAGGCTGGTAGTAGAAGTAGCAGTAGTAGCATTATAGTTTTTAATGCCATGTCAGCAACTGAGGTAAAACCTTACTAAACAAGTGTGTGTCTGTGTGTGTTATGATTTTTTGCTCAGAAATTCTGTGCTGTGTATTTACATTTTGTTTTAAGGCATAAAACATTCATTTAATCTATCTTTTAAGTAATGAAAATTAAACAAATTTTATTTTTTGGAAAATAAAGGTCATTTAATATTACAATTAAAACATTGAAGAAATATTGAATGCTTATTCCTTAAAAATAAGGTTTTAATAATTTTAGTAGTAGTAGTAGTAGCAGTCTGTTACGTACATTCTACTCAACAATAGTAATATATTTCTGCCAATGCTCTCAAGTTAAACCGAACTTCTATTTTGACGGGTTGCCGTGAATACCTTTACATTTCTGTGTGTGTATGACATGATGATAGTTTTACTCAAATGAAACGGTCAAATGCTCATGAAGTGACTCTCAGAGCAGTTCTGGAGATGTTGTTCATGTATTTATGTCCTCATTAGTGAGACGGCAGACGTTAATATCACCGGAAGCGTCACGAGCGTTTCAGTACGAGTACTACACAAAACCGCCCCCCTAATATGATGGCAGGGGAAACACTGAAGAGGCTGGTGATGTTTGTAATATAAAAAAATAAATAAAGTAATAAATTAATAATAAATTAGTAATACATTTTTTTAAGTAACTCCGATGTTTATGATATAATTGGTACAGCTATGGTCACCCTGATCAATGCTAAATTTGCCAGCCAAGTATGGATCCTTTCTAGAATCGCACATGTGTTCATTTATTTTTAACTTGCATGTTTATGATGCTTCAATTAGCAAGCTATGGCCTGCCTCATCGAAGGCAACCTTGCCAACCAGATGTGTATCAGCTCAAACACAGATAACCCAAGCGCACGAGCGAACAAGTCCGATCCGATCATCGCGCTTCACAGCAATTTGTCACAGGCTCGAAGAGCTCTTTCCAAGTTGCAATCCTGAATTAAAAGACTCCTGAGTGAATGTCATGTGTAGAATGGGGAGCAGATGCAACAGATGGGCTCCAAGAGTCTCTCTCTCTCTGTCTCTGCCTGCTCTCAAAAGCTACAGTAAAATATTGAGCCATTAGGGCCTTTTGTCAAAGTGAATCAGGTGTGATAGGGTGGGGTGGGGGGATTGAGAAAACGGAGGATTGAAGCTCGACTCCTGAACTCAGAGGCACAAAGGCACAACTGCCAAAAATCCTGCTCGTGCACACACAAACGGCAGCTGCAGGGGAAAACTCAGATCACTCGAGTCACTCCCTCCCTCCCTGACTTATTCTCACTCTCTCATGCCTTTCTCTCTCTCTCTCTCTCTCTCTCAAATCCTTCACTCCAAACAAGCTATGCTTTTACACGGTGCATTGTGTTTAATGTTCCAAACGCCAAATCTTAGAGGCTTGAACGCCGTCTCTGAAATCTCTCCCATGGCATGCATAAATTCCCACTAAATTAGAATATAAAAGATGTGCAGAATGAAATCTATTTGCAACAGCGCATATATATGTATTTTGTGCTTCTGAAAGGTCACATTCAGCCTTGGTGCATTCCAGAAACATGCAATTATTCACTCCCTAACAGGATAGAAGCCACAGTTTTATTGTTCAGTCGCCCAATATTTTGTTTTAAATTTTTCAAAATTTTCTAAAAAAACAAAAGTTCAGGGTATAAATACAGTCAAATGACTGTAACTTCAAATGTATCATGCAAATGCAGCAAATAATAATGCAGTGATTCGCAAAAATTTTAAAATAAATAAAAAACAAAGCATTAAAACAGACGAGTTAGCAGAGAAACCTGAAATAATGCATGCATGCATTGTTACACTCACAGTATCACCATTCTATTATGAACATGTCATGTGCTATCAAGGTGACTAAGACGAAGATTTCAAACTAAACTGTTTCCATAGGACCCTGGAATGCTATAAAACATCCAAACGGTTTTAAAGAGTCAATCAAAGTAAATTGCAGGCTTTTAAAAGAAAGAGTCACATTGTTCTCTTCTTTCTAAACAAAGTTTAGGAGCATGAAACTGAAATGAGATGGATGGAGCAAGTGGGTGAGAAAGAGAGGGATGGAGGAAGATACAAAATGAAAGGTCATGGGGAAGCAGGATAGCGGCAGAGAGCAAGCCTGTTATCTGTTTCAGGGGTAGAGAGGGTTTGGCTGAGCAAATTTCAAGGGAGCAAGGTCAGTCCTCCAGTAAAAGGGAGAAAATTAAAGTCAGAAAGTTCTGTTGTAGCTGTAAAATGTGCATTAGTTGATGTGTGTCAAATTTAGGCTATATATATATATATATATATATATAAAATCAAACACAAGCTTTGACATGAGACATCGGCTATGTTCACACAGTGCAAATATAGGGATGGACAATATAAAATTATAAAATAGTTTGATCCCATTAAACCAAGAGTTGTTTTCATACAAATTTATATCATATATCAATAAAAATCATACAATTTTACCAATTTATAAAATAAAATACTAAAAATACACCAAATTTCACCAATATAACCATATTTAGAGACTGCTGTGACTCTCAAATCACCCTTGAACAAATGAAACATATCACAACATACCAATCCAATCTGAAAAGCTGCTTGGAGACTATGTGTATTGTGACAAGAGCTATACACAAGTAAACAAATACATATCAAAGATGGCAACTTAAATGACACCAGAAAGTCTTACTACAATTTACTCAAATCCAAACTGATAGCAACAGCTATGATAGGATGACAGCAAATGGATCTAAAACATTTAGATGGCACACAGCTCAAATCTTAATCTCTGTGAGTCCTACAAATGTAAGAAAGTTTGATTATACAGCGTGATTGTCACTCTCGTTTAGAACTGAACTATGAGTCAAAGTAACAGTATTTACCACTCTAAAACAGGACTGAAAACTGCATTTTGTGTGAATGCAGCCATTGATGGGAATGGAACAAGGAACATTAATGACAAAGAAACAAGAGAAAACATCATCATCACCAATGTGTTTGGAGTATTGTAATTTGCTCATGTCGTGTAGAAAGGGGGGTTTTGGTCCACAAAGCCAGTAAAATCCCCTTCATTCACACTCATTCTGTGGTGATTGCCATCCGCCTGCTTCTTCATGAACAAAGGGATTGGCAGTCTGTGCCAACTATGGGCAGCATGGCACCATGAGGGAAGTGCCCATCAGTACCGGAGGACTGGGACAGAAAGTAGCCTCCATCACATCAATGACTAAAATCCTACTCACTCCTGACACAAAATAATTAGCAGAGATGGCACCTCCGCCCCGAGCACAAGACTCCAAGCCACCAAGGTGCAGGAGATTGTGAAAGACTTAAAAGAGCTCCCTTTGACACCCAGGGTGATGCGGTCAGCCTGTTTGGACCACTGCGACAGATCAAACGGAGAAGGTGGGGTGAAAGTCACTTTTTCACCCGCTTTCTTCTTGCAGTCGCGCTTTCTATTTATCGTAGCAGAACACGGCATGCATCTCTGCTTGATTCTCTGCAGCATGTGATAATTTTAATTAAGTCTTCCCTAAACTGAAGTCAGTTGGCCTTTCTTCTCCTGACGCTTCACGCTGTGAGTGATTTAGTCTTCGTTTGGGTGCCCTTAACGTTGGCACTTCAAACAGACACGCACCATGCGGTTTGCTTTTTTTTTTTTCATGTGTTAGTTGTGGTTACTGCTTTACAATTAATTTTATTTTTGGCCGTTTTTACACTATCAACAACAGAAAGAAACCAAAAAAAAATGGTAGTTGAAATGAGATGGATCAACAACAAAAAAAGTCACAAGCCAGAATCAAACTTAACCACTAACACCATAGCTTCGACATTAATTTAGTAATTCGTCCCCCAGACACCCTGTAAAGCATGTTTTGATGCTATTTGAAATATGTGGCCATTCCGAGGTAGTGCTGGAAGGCCAGACATGCAGGACAATTTGAAAACGCTCTGGGGTCTCTGAGCGGTCTTGACAGCAATTCGTCAGAAACGCATATTGAACATCTGCGCTTGTGGCTGCTGTTTGCACGCTGGGGAAGCAGTGTGTTGTCATTAAGGCGGGTGACGAGGGCACCGGGCCCAGACCCCTTCCTCGCCAGCCCCCGGCCCACGCTCCCACCAGCTGTTTGGAAGGATGGAAGTCAACCACCTGCTGTGGAGAGAAATTAGAGCGCTTGTACTAGTCTTCTTTTTAACCATCCAAATCATTCACTCCCGAGGCAACAGCACCAGCAGGCCGGTCGACTCCTCATCGACGTCGAGATGAAACTGACAAGCTGTCTTTTCAAAAGAATGCCTGCGACATTTCAAATCACCGCTTCCCCCCACGGCGTTGATAAAGACTGTTGGGAGGGCCTGCAATACACAGCAAAACTTATTCGCAGACAGTGAAAACAATTAAAATATCCATCTCTCTAATCCATTTCAAGGTGACATTTAATGCCAAGTTATTCTTGTTGGAAACCTTCAGGGGACGATAAATCAGTCAGCAAAATATAATTCATTTTAATGGATTGCGAGTGTTTTTATTTTCATAAGTCAAATCTAAAATGGATCACTGCCTGGGAAGGAAGCCAGCGTATAGGGGAGGAGGGCAGTGGGTGCTCGGGCTCCGTGCTGGAGTGGCTTGCCTAAGGAAGTATCATTTCCTGAAGTCTGGTATATATCTGTCATTGCAAATGTGTTTGTCATCAGAGTACGGACGGATATGCCCAAACTCGCTCTAGCATGTGGTATGTCTATCCAATCAGAATCTGACAACAAGCTTTATTTATGATTCAGAGGCATAAAGATTTACTACAAATCACTACGTAAGGTGAATTTGCTTGTTTAACTAAATATAGAAAACATATTCATTACTTAGACGCACAAGAGCTCTTAATTTCTCCATTCCTGTTCTTGCCGTATCAGTTGCATCTTCATGAGGGACTACTTAACCTTGGCCTCTCGCAACACCACTCCACGGGATCCATCTCCAGTGGCAATAAACCCAGAACCCCCACGGTGCATATTCAACCTTACTGTGCTCTTCAATGACGCATTATTGTGCCTAACCCGGGCCTGTGGAGTGGGATGGTGTGAAAGTTTGTTAAAAAAACTAAAACAAAGAAAGCAGGCAGGTAATGCATTGGCATTTGAGTTAATTAGCGTTGCAGCCTGGAGAGTCCTTCACCGCTTCCTTGCGTGCTCGCCTCAAACTGCGCAAACAGTCATGAAGAGTTTGCTGAAGCACACACACACACACACGCATGCGATGTGTGCCAGCATGCGGCGAATATATTTATCAATCCAATCTGCTTCATCCATTTATCCTTCTCGCCTCCCCCACCTCTATCTCTGCATCTACAGAAGTAACACAGTAGAACCCCACAGTTGTTGACACTCATCTGAGAGGACATGCCCTTTAAGAGAGGCTGAGTCTCTAAGCGTATTCTTTCTAATTATGTGTGGATGAGGCCGTTTCTTCCGTCTTATATGTCTCTTTTTCAACCTCTCCCTCACACCATGTTGGCACCGGTCCACTGGAGCCCCTACGCAGTGCTAGCGTACGTTATTCAGCCATTCTTCGCTGTGTAAGCCCGGTAATTGTATATGATGTCCAATACCTTTGAGACTTCATTAAAGCTTTGCATCAAGCTGCGGGGAGAAAAAAAAACAAGCCATACCTTCTAGTGAGCATAAGGTGGAAGAAGAGTGGGGGACAGAAACAAGGCCATTTAAAGCTTCCAAAGCATTTTGAGTGGGAGAGGTAGTTATCCCAATGGGACATTGTTTAATGTGGTTTTTCCTACTTTACTTGTGCACAACGTGTAACAGCGTGTTAGCGTTCAGGCGGCCCTGCGGTAAATAAGCACCCATGCTGTCAGCCCAATCAGATTTTGGAGGGACACTGAGGAGAGACAACTCTAGTTATAATTTCTCTCTCATCGCCGCGTCTTTCTCTCGAGCTCACACTTACTGTTTTCACGCTGAGCATTTAAATGTTCTCGTTTCTTCGCATCCGTCTCTGAGCTGATGAGAGACATACGAGTGTATCAATCTTCTCCGCCAAAGGAGAAATTATAAAAATAATCACCAAAAGCGACTCTCAAAATTCACAACGGACCACGGTCTGAATTACGCTGAGATAATCCTGTTTTCCAACCGTCACGTTTGAGAGTGAAAGGAAGCTGTCACTCATAACCTGCTTTTGCTTCCATGCTCCTGGACAGCTTTGTGGAATATCAGCCCGGTGCAGACTTCCTGTGAGCTCACAGCGCAACGGGACACAGCGGTGCCTCTCTCTCTCTAAGAGTCAGCCTGGCAGGTGGAGGCTTATTTGAGGTCACATCTTGGTAAAAAAAGAATCACCAAAAAGCACCTCTCAAAGTTCACAACGGACCACGGTCTGAATTACGCTGAGATAATCCTGTTTTCCAACCGTCACGTTTGAGAGTGAAAGGAAGCTGTCACTCATAACCTGCTTTTGCTTCCGTGCTCCTGGACAGCTTTGTGGAATATCAGCCTGGTGCAGACTTCCTGTGAGCTCACGGCGCAACGGTACACAGCGGTGCCTCTCTCTCTAAGAACCGGCCTGGCAGGTGGAGGCTTATTTGAGGCCACATCTTGGAAGCTTGAAGATCACAGAAGGCCCCCCGAGTCAAAAGTTATTACCACTCCAAGGCTATCTCCACAGGTGAATGGGTGGTGCCAGTAGGGGGATTGGAAATGTCACGGTCTCTATAGAAATGGGACCCTTTTTTTCCTGGTTAAATCCTAATAGAGAACCGAGCTGATTTAATTGGTGCACTCTATGCCTAGGGAGTGTTGGAAAAGATCGCAATCGTCCAGCACTGCTTCAGGCACAGTGGGACCGGCCACAGTTGATCTGATAGTGCCACTCAATGCAGAAGGTTGAGCTGAAGCCAAAGCAGATCTTTTGACCAAAATCCAAGAGAAGCATTTTTCCTGAAATGTTTCTTCATTCGCCTTCCATCTTTCCCTTCAAACTAAAATAGCCTGCGGTTTGAGGCTCGCTATCTCTCTTGAGGTTTGCTCATGTTAGAGGGGTCCGAAAATCCTTCTCAGTCTCCTTAAAAAAGGCTAGCCCTTTAAACAGATGTGACCAGACCCAAAGGTGTATCTATCCACACATGACCCAGTGACTCAGTTCAAAGGCAATCAAGGCAATCCGTGCTTACAAAGAGACCCTGTTGGAAGACATCTGGTTTATACGCATAAAAGTAAAATGACTGGACATTTATTCAATACTAAAACAATCTTATTATAGACTATAATAAGAATAAAGGACAATACGTTAGCAGTGTAACGCTATTTGCAAACCTTAAGCTTAAACACATCTTAATCAAAACCCAAACACTAATTAAATATAGCTTAAACTTGTTATCCCCAACGAGCTTCAACATAGCTCAAATATGCACTTAAAATTTAGAAAACCATCTGCTACACATAATCTAAATCCATAAAACACACTTTAGTTTTAAGGGTCACAGATAATGTCAGCCTGTATGACGCAACATGGCGTCGCCACAGCTATGACGACATCTACAAGACCTTGATTCCAGCTTTCATACCCTCTAAATCATCTTAGAGCACAGGGACTTTGACGAGGAAAAAGCAATTAAGAGAGAGTGATTAGAGTGATTAAGTTTGCCAAATGTGGTCAAGCTTTTTCAATTGGACGACATGATTTCAAGACGCCCAGGTAAATAATGCCATCAAAGATGAAAACTAGCATACTGATGGGTATAAGGTAAAAGCACAGGGGTCTTTTGGTGCATACAAGGTAGCTAAACTAAGGCCAATCCATCACCGCAAGGTTATAAATGATGTACTCTGGGTAGGTCCTGAACAACAAGATGTACTGCCGAACTACAGACTTAAGGAGAGGAGAAGGAAAAGAGTGGAATCAAAATGGAAATCATTGCCAAGAAGCAGTTTAACTTCCAATTCTCCTGTGGGCGTTTTAAAATCATCCCCCCTTGACTCCTGGAAACACAGCCAATACTTAGAGCAAACAAAGGTCAGGGAGAGTGTTAAATCATTGGTCTCATTTTTCTTTCAAACAGTCCCGCTAAGCTAGATCTTGGTGCCTGTGCTTTAGAGCCTGTAACCGTGAGCGAGTCGCTGGGTTGAAAGCTTCTGAGCCGCCCTGACAACTGAGGGGAAATCTTCTGGGTACCCTGCATTTTATTTTTCCTTCAGCAAAATGTTTTAAAGATCATTTACACACCAACTGTTAGAAAACAGTTCCCTAGTGCATTCTGCCACGAAAGAAGAATTTAAGTTTTTTTTGTTTTTTTTTTTAATGTACAAAAGCATACCACGGTATTCATGCACAATTACAACACCTTAAACGTTGGGGAGGTTGAGAAAGAGGACGAGGAGACTAGGGGGTCAAATTTTGGCTCGTTAGCAACTGGCTGTTCACCCCTACTGGCAGATGTTGTAATTACATCATTCTGCTGGAAAATAATGTCTCTAAAAGTTAATATGAAGAACAAGGAGTGCAACTTAACAATAAATTAAGGAATCAATCATAAATTTATTAATTCATGAAAGTTAATCTAAACTTCACTATTCTAAATACCAGATTTAAATGTTAGTTAAAAGTTATTGTTCGCTGCTACATGTGACTAATTCATATACATAATACATCATTTTTATACACACACATTATACTATTATAAAAATAATACACAATTATCTAATCATGCTTTCTGATGAAATAAAACTGTAACATTATTGACTTCCTTGGAGAGGAGTTTTAAAATGTGAGGTGACATTTAGATTTTTTTTCAAAAGATCAAAAAAACATTTTGGATGTGTGTCCAGCCAAAGAAAAACAATGGAGAAAAGAAAATGGAATGAAAGAAGGATAGAGATCAATCTCAAGGCGCGTGAGAGCATACAGAGGCAGAAAGAGAGCGAGGTCTGGGCCGGCGACCTCAGCCCTACCCAAAATCAATTGTGTTTTCAATCTTCACAAGAAGATTTGGTTTCACTGGTTAACACAAGCGCTGTGAAAGCCATTTTGAGACCTTGTTAAAGACTTGGTGGTGAAACAAATACAGGTGTGGGCTCGGATGGGCAAGGATGAGAGGAGGGAGGGAAAAGGGAGGATGCGAGCGCATCATCTTAAAACTAATCCCAACCAGTTCAAAAGCTGCTTCTTTTCCTCACCTTCCCTTTTCATCCCTCACTAGCTCCTCATTTGTTTTCTCCCTTCACTCCAGAGGGCACTGGAGAGCGGGGAGCCTGTGATTGAGTATTTCAGCCGCCCTTAAGAATTTCTACCTTTTGTTAGTGACTTCCCACTTGTACGAGGCCACTGATGTGTGGAGAACATTTAAGGACTACAGGCTCCATAGAAGTCCGCAGGGATTTACTGCTAACCCTCACAGTGAATAGAGGACACTTCCCTGGCCAGTCTTACGGAGGAAAGCAGTCCAAAGGGCCTTTTGATAAGAAATAACACATCTCTGCCCAGACAATGAAGTTCCTGCTAAGACATTAAAAGAAAATAAACCATGAAATGCTCACAAAGCTGAAGCTGCACACTCCAAACTAAATCAAGGAAGTGGAAATTCACTGAAAACAACTGTTACATATAACATAAGCAATGGTGTGGTGTTAAATCTTATGCCTGTTTTCATACAGTCCATAGAGGCTTTTGCTAATCTTTATTATTTGCTTATGCACAATCACTTTAACCTTTCAATCCAATTCAATTCATTTATATAGTGCTTTTAACAATGGAGATTGTCTTAAAGCAGCTTCACACAGCGTCAGGCATAAAACCTGAAATGATGGTGCTAAAGGCCAACAGCGAGGAAAAACACCCCGAGTGTAAAAGAACTAACCTTGAGACGAAGATGATGTGTTTTTTAAGACAACTTTGGACGGACGCCATTACTCTCACTCCTGAACCTCTGTCATGTTTCCACAGTCTCACCATGTACATGAGGAAAATGCGTCTGAAATAAACTCTTCACACCGAATCCACAAACACCTCTCGTTAAACAAGCTTATCAAATCAGACTTTAAGGGCTCAGTGATGCAGCGAGGCTTGCAAATAGAGCAGTGCACTGTTTTTATTACCCGAGCCTGAGGTAAATCGAATGCCGTTATTAAATGTTAGCGGTTCACCAGGTATGCTAAATTAACTAACAGTGAGTGCTCGGGATGCAGTCATTACAGGCAGCCCACTGTCCTCACTGAATACTGAAGCTGAGAGAAAGAGAAAACTGTGACATTTCATTACAGAAAAATGACAATACACAGTCTGTCACCAAACTGGTGATTACGGTTTAGTTTGTCCAGCGTTCAACGTGGGCTGGTCAGTGAGTCATGAGTCAAAACCACAGAGAAAAAGAATATTTGTTCTATGTCAAAAATAGAGAGCAGGACGCTCTGTGGAGAAAATTATGCTTTGTGAAGAATGAACATTGATTTTCAAAATCAACCAGATGATTTTCAGTTGGATTTCTCACTTTTAAACACAACATGAAACCAAAATTGACCTTATTTACTTCCTAAATAAATTTCCTTGGTCTTACTGTTAAGAATTTATCTGTGTACGCAATGCTAACTACTTTAAATCAAAATGTGAAAATTTTCTCTGCTTCTGAAACAAAATTTCTTTCCTGCTTCCTGCTGATGTAAAGAATGCCATGTGGGCCATGTAGAAAAAATAGTATTATTTAATAATATCATATCGGTCACTCTGCCCATACATTATATTCCTAGATAGATGTGTGTATCGCTCGCCAGGAGACACTGTTAATTGGCCTACACACATGCCCCCACACGCACACACACACAAACCTCCGGGTATCAGCTCAACTGACACCACACGGTGGCAAAACCTCCAGGTGGGCGGACTTGCAGAGTCATCAAGAGTTTGCAGCAAATGAGCATCCAACTCACTCACAACTCACTCTGAAGGCTCGTTTTGCCTTTACTCACAAGTGTGCATTCAACGGACGGTCAATTTGTAATTTTCTTGTCTTAAGAGACAGACATTTCATTAGACCGCGTTTGCTTCGCAACTTATAAACAACGAGACACTGAGCACTGAGGTCTTTAGCGTTATTGGATCACACTGGCCATTCAAAATAACGATCTTCAGCTTTGCGTAAGGACGGCAGACAAGTACGCCTCAATAAACCAGGCTGTGGTAAGACTAATATAGTCTTGTGACCTAAGAAGCTACAAATCCTCTGCCGTTCCTTTAATCACAATGATTTAGTGGTTGTCTACTGCCAGCACTGGCGCTGGTGAAAACACCCCCAGGGCAAGACGTACAGCACAGGGCAAGTAAAACATCTGCATAATTGAGCCCTTCAATCAAGTCAAGTGTGTGTTAGGTCCACTCAGACACAGCTGATTACAAACAAATGGAGCTAGGTATTTATACAGAGCCTGAAATAGAGAGAGACAGCGAACTTACTCAAAGTCATATCATACAGCAAACAGAAAAGTTCACCTGGGCCGTACAAATATACGTGTTGACTATCAGTCTTCAGCATGTGTATGGTAGATATCAGGCTTATAAAACATATCGGGTAGGACCAGGTAAAAATATTGATTTTCAGATACCTGAATGAACCTGATACTGATTCATAAAAGCCCAAAATCAATCTTTTAATCTATGCCTGTACTCAGTTCATACATGATAATAACAAATGACTCTTTTGATTCAGTTATTTTTAGTGACTCAAAACCATGCAACATGAACAATGTAGCTTGATTCCCGAAACAAATGACTCTTATGAGTCGGTTCTTTTAATTTACAAAAATCTGAATCAGTCTGAAACACTATCCTGTATCTGAAACACTATCCTGTATAAATTACAGAATTAGTAGAAAAATTTGTTATTTCTATATTGAAGAATATGTTAGGAAAATGGGCATTATAACTAAAATAAACCCAAATGAATCAAATCAAATTTAATTAAAACGGGAATTAAATCAAAATGAATCAAAAGCTTATGCATTAGAATAGCATCATACATGCACTCTTTTCAGGGAAGTCAACCTATTTGTGGCTTGCTAGCTGTCCCAAGAAAAGCATTTTAACATGGAAAAGATTACACACAGCAGCTTTAAGCATAAGGTCTTTGCTACTACATCCAGTGGACGACAGAGACCAGGCAAACACTGGTCTTTCATCTCTAAATGGCCACATCTCAAATGGCCTGCTTGAAAGTCTTGAAAGTGTCCGTTGAGGGACAGCGTTTCTCATCATATGCAAACATCTCTGTGAAATTAGCCAAAGGGAAAAAGAAAAATGAGATCTTACCTTGCCAAACTGTTCAAAATACTGCTTCACATCTTCAACTACTGTGTTAGCTGATAATCCGCCTACAAATATTTTCTTTGTTCTTGTGACCATCTGAAGGAGAGGAGAAGAAGACAAGAGATTAGGCCCATGTGAAAGCACTTCAGAGGACTTCAAACGCACAGGAGACAAAGAGGAAGCTCAGAACTGGAAAAGAGGGAATTGGGAGATGACCGGTTGTGGGTTTTGTGTTCCACGGGGAGATTGAAGAGGAGGTACTGTGTGATTTGTTGAGTGTGTGAGAGTTTGCTTGGGGACCAGGTAACACTTAGCTTGAGATGCCCGACGCTGCTTGGGCTACCTGTCCTATCTCTTGCAACATTACAGATTTGACACTTTTTGGTTTCACACTAACACAAACACCTGAGCTGCGAATGGTGTTTTTCTTGTGTTGCGAAGACCCAACACTCAATCCCCCAGTCCATCTAAGAAAATTGGAATAGGAATGTTTCAGAGGACAGTTCTCAGAAAAAGCATGTAGAGTGAGCTGCATGGATAGACTTTAAAAGACACTCTAATTGAGTTACAAACAAAAGGTGTCAGAAAGTTGTAAGTCTCCGAGCCGGGCGGGATCTCAAACCGGTGAGAACAGACAGTAGTAGAGGTCGCAGTCATGCAACCAGGCCCGTTTTTCTAAACACAATTAACTCTCCCTGCTGGAGAGATGTATGGAGCGCCGAGACCCGACTTCTCTTCATGCAGCAACGTTAATTGTGCTGAGAGCTAGTGCACTGCGATCAAACAGCCCACCTATCATATAGGGCAATGATAACGGCTAACAAGAGAGCTCCTCAGGCAATGTTAAGCCCTTTTTGAAGTTAACAAAGAGAAGAAACTTGTCAAATTCCCGCTTATGTTAGACCCGTGTGGATTTCTATTAATTGTGTGCTTATTGTCAGAGCTGTGATGCAGCAGGTGATCCCTACATGTTATGGCGCTCATGCTGAAGACAAAGGTTCAGATCTGACCTACGTTTTGGATATAGATATAGGATGAATATATATATATAGAGAGGGATGGATGGCTGGATATGCATATGGATGGATGGATCAACAGACAGAGAGAGAAAGAGACAGAAAGACAGACGGACTGACAGACAGATAGATAGTTAGATAAGCAATTCTTCAATTTTGTGGAACACTGCTAGTCAAGCTGGTTAGAGCTGGTAAACTACCTTAGATCAGCAACAAACCAGCTAAAATGTTTCAAAACTACCTTATGCCAGTATAACCTTGTTTTTCCAGCAAGGATGAACTAATTTCCTGTCCCCTCTTATTGTCTTTTTTCTATAAAAATGGCCAAAAAAGGTGCACTTGTTAACAATGAGAGAAAATAAGCTTCATTTGTGCATTCTAGCAAACCCCCGGTATTTCCCAGAGCGGAGTAGACGGCGTAAGAATTAAGCAACCCTGAGCATTTATTTCTACTTCATTCACATCCATCATACACAATCTTGGCAACAGGCACACTCAGCCCTCATCTCAGCTGGCTGTTTCCCAAACCCTCACCATGGTTAATCTGTCTGTCTTTTCCCGTCGTTTTGTGCAGGCCCAAGCCGCCCAACGTGTCAGTGGAGAGTTAAGTTTTTAGTGGCATCTTTATGTCCTCTGACAGCACCAGCTCCTGGCTGATGGGATTCCTCAGGCCCTGGAACAACGCAATTATTCTGTCCATTTCTCTCCATGGTGACAAGAGACAACAGCAGGTCTTTGCTCCTTCCGTGCTCCCTCTCTCACACACCTCTCTCGGGATTCAACGAGCAGATATGCCTCGCAAACATGTTGTGCTGCTAGCTCGGCTAACCCATTTGAATTCAGATGCAATAATGACCAAGACGATGACAGGAAGCATGTCTGTTGCACATTCTGTTTTGATTCTTTTGGTTTCGTGACCCTGAAGGCTCAAAAGAAATAATCATTAAAAACAGACAACAGGCTACCAAACGTGCAATTTGATTAGCCTCCGCTTAGATAGAAAAAGCAGATAGCCTGCCAGACAACCCTTTATTATGGGACTTGTCCTTCATGAGCGTCTCTAGCTTGTCCTTGTTTCTCTTTGCTGCTGTTGACAAGGCAGCTTTCCGAACACAGTGCTGTTTTTAAGGTATTCGTGGAAATAATGTGCAAGTCATGAGGGAGAGGTACCAAGCTAACCTCAACGGGTATAGACTAAGAGGTGTCAGGTACAAATATCTTCGGCTCACCCTGAACCGGTGTTCCAATGAGAGGAACGAGCCCCCAACTTTGCACTCGCTGCTCAGGGATTTGCAGCTTCAACTCTCACACCTCCATCTGCAGTCTCTCATTATCCGTGCAAATTTGAAAACAATCTTTGTCAGGCATTAAGGGGGGGGGGTCATCTAACATAGAAAAAAAAGTAATGAGAAAAAAAAAGTAATGAGGTGCGAGTATATTCTAAGGAAAAAAACTGAAAAATGTGGACCTTGCGAAGGGATGGGAAAACGTCTGGCGAAGTGATGACATATCGGAGAAACTTTTGCTATCGCAAGACCTTAAAAATTCAACCGTGAAAATCTATGGATATGAAAGAGCACGTCTCGCAGGAGAGCAGAGATATAAGAATGCAGCGGCACTAGGTGTGATAGAGTAGAGACAGACATTTCATTAGACCGCGTTTGCTTCGCAACTTATAAACAACGAGACACTGAGCGCTGAGGTCTTTAGAGTTATTGGATCACGCTGCCCATTCAAAATAACGATCTACAGCTTTACGTAAGGACGGCAGACAAGTACGGCTCAATAAACCAGGCTGTGGTAAGACTAATATAGTCTTGTGACCTAAGAAGCTACAAATCCTCCACCATTCCTTTAATCACAATGATTTAGCGGTTGTCTACTGCCAGCGCTGGCGCTGGTGAAAACACCCCCAGGGCAAGACGTACAGCACAGGGCAAGTAAAACATCTGCATAATTGAGCCCTTCAATCAAGTCAAGTGTGTGTTAGGTCCACTCAGACACAGCTGATTACAAACAAATGGAGCTAGGTATTTATACAGAGCCTGAAATAGAGAGAGACAGCGAACTTACTCAAAGTCATATCATACAGCAAACAGAAAAGTTCACCTGGGCCGTACAAATATACGTGTTGACTATCAGTCTTCAGCATGTGTATGGTAGATATCAGGCTTATAAAACATATCGGGTAGGACCAGGTAAAAATATTGATTTTCAGATACCTGAATGAACCTGATACTGATTCATAAAAGCCCAAAATCAATCTTTTAATCTATGCCTGTACTCAGTTCATACATGATAATAACAAATGACTCTTTTGATTCAGTTATTTTTAGTGACTCAAAACCATGCAACATGAACAATGTAGCTTGATTCCCGAAACAAATGACTCTTATGAGTCGGTTCTTTTAATTTACAAAAATCTGAATCAGTCTGAAACACTATCCTGTATCTGAAACAATATCCTGTATAAATTACAGAATTAGTAGAAAAATTTGTTATTTCTATATTGAAGAATATGTTAGGAAAATGGGCATTATAACTAAAATAAACCCAAATGAATCAAATCAAATTTAATTAAAACGGGAATTAAATCAAAATGAATCAAAAGCTTATGCATTAGAATAGCATCATACATGCACTCTTTTCAGGGAAGTCAACCTATTTGTGGCTTGCTAGCTGTCCCAAGAAAAGCATTTTAACATGGAAAAGATTACACACAGCAGCTTTAAGCATAAGGTCTTTGCTACTACATCCAGTGGACGACAGAGACCAGGCAAACACTGGTCTTTCATCTCTAAATGGCCACATCTCAAATGGCCTGCTTGAAAGTCTTGAAAGTGTCCGTTGAGGGACAGCGTTTCTCATCATATGCAAACATCTCTGTGAAATTAGCCAAAGGGAAAAAGAAAAATGAGATCTTACCTTGCCAAACTGTTCAAAATACTGCTTCACATCTTCAACTACTGTGTTAGCTGATAATCCGCCTACAAATATTTTCTTTGTTCTTGTGACCATCTGAAGGAGAGGAGAAGAAGACAAGAGATTAGGCCCATGTGAAAGCACTTCAGAGGACTTCAAACGCACAGGAGACAAAGAGGAAGCTCAGAACTGGAAAAGAGGGAATTGGGAGATGACCGGTTGTGGGTTTTGTGTTCCACGGGGAGATTGAAGAGGAGGTACTGTGTGATTTGTTGAGTGTGTGAGAGTTTGCTTGGGGACCAGGTAACACTTAGCTTGAGATGCCCGACGCTGCTTGGGCTACCTGTCCTATCTCTTGCAACATTACAGATTTGACACTTTTTGGTTTCACACTAACACAAACACCTGAGCTGCGAATGGTGTTTTTCTTGTGTTGCGAAGACCCAACACTCAATCCCCCAGTCCATCTAAGAAAATTGGAATAGGAATGTTTCAGAGGACAGTTCTCAGAAAAAGCATGTAGAGTGAGCTGCATGGATAGACTTTAAAAGACACTCTAATTGAGTTACAAACAAAAGGTGTCAGAAAGTTGTAAGTCTCCGAGCCGGGCGGGATCTCAAACCGGTGAGAACAGACAGTAGTAGAGGTCGCAGTCATGCAACCAGGCCCGTTTTTCTAAACACAATTAACTCTCCCTGCTGGAGAGATGTATGGAGCGCCGAGACCCGACTTCTCTTCATGCAGCAACGTTAATTGTGCTGAGAGCTAGTGCACTGCGATCAAACAGCCCACCTATCATATAGGGCAATGATAACGGCTAACAAGAGAGCTCCTCAGGCAATGTTAAGCCCTTTTTGAAGTTAACAAAGAGAAGAAACTTGTCAAATTCCCGCTTATGTTAGACCCGTGTGGATTTCTATTAATTGTGTGCTTATTGTCAGAGCTGTGATGCAGCAGGTGATCCCTACATGTTATGGCGCTCATGCTGAAGACAAAGGTTCAGATCTGACCTACGTTTTGGATATAGATATAGGATGAATATATATATATAGAGAGGGATGGATGGCTGGATATGCATATGGATGGATGGATCAACAGACAGAGAGAGAAAGAGACAGAAAGACAGACGGACTGACAGACAGATAGATAGTTAGATAAGCAATTCTTCAATTTTGTGGAACACTGCTAGTCAAGCTGGTTAGAGCTGGTAAACTACCTTAGATCAGCAACAAACCAGCTAAAATGTTTCAAAACTACCTTATGCCAGTATAACCTTGTTTTTCCAGCAAGGATGAACTAATTTCCTGTCCCCTCTTATTGTCTTTTTTCTATAAAAATGGCCAAAAAAGGTGCACTTGTTAACAATGAGAGAAAATAAGCTTCATTTGTGCATTCTAGCAAACCCCCGGTATTTCCCAGAGCGGAGTAGACGGCGTAAGAATTAAGCAACCCTGAGCATTTATTTCTACTTCATTCACATCCATCATACACAATCTTGGCAACAGGCACACTCAGCCCTCATCTCAGCTGGCTGTTTCCCAAACCCTCACCATGGTTAATCTGTCTGTGTTTTCCCGTCGTTTTGTGCAGGCCCAAGCCGCCCAACGTGTCAGTGGAGAGTTAAGTTTTTAGTGGCATCTTTATGTCCTCTGACAGCACCAGCTCCTGGCTGATGGGATTCCTCAGGCCCTGGAACAACGCAATTATTCTGTCCATTTCTCTCCATGGTGACAAGAGACAACAGCAGGTCTTTGCTCCTTCCGTGCTCCCTCTCTCACACACCTCTCTCGGGATTCAACGAGCAGATATGCCTCGCAAACATGTTGTGCTGCTAGCTCGGCTAACCCATTTGAATTCAGATGCAATAATGACCAAGACGATGACAGGAAGCATGTCTGTTGCACATTCTGTTTTGATTCTTTTGGTTTCGTGACCCTGAAGGCTCAAAAGAAATAATCATTAAAAACAGACAACAGGCTACCAAACGTGCAATTTGATTAGCCTCCGCTTAGATAGAAAAAGCAGATAGCCTGCCAGACAACCCTTTATTATGGGACTTGTCCTTCCTGAGTGTCTCTAGCTTGTCCTTGTTTCTCTTTGCTGCTGTTGACAAGGCAGCTTTCCGAACACAGTGCTGTTTTTAAGGTATTCGTGGAAATAATGTGCAAGTCATGAGGGAGAGGTACCAAGCTAACCTCAACGGGTATAGACTAAGAGGTGTCAGGTACAAATATCTTCGGCTCACCCTGAACCGGTGTTCCAGTGAGAGGAACGAGCCCCCAACTTTGCACTCGCTGCTCAGGGATTTGCAGCTTCAACTCTCACACCTCCATCTGCAGTCTCTCATTATCCGTGCAAATTTGAAAACAATCTTTGTCAGGCATTAAGGGGGGGGGGTCATCTAACATAGAAAAAAAAGTAATGAGAAAAAAAAAGTAATGAGGTGCGAGTATATTCTAAGGAAAAAAACTGAAAAATGTGGACCTTGCGAAGGGATGGGAAAACGTCTGGCGAAGTGATGACATATCGGAGAAACTTTTGCTATCGCAAGACCTTAAAAATTCAACCGTGAAAATCTATGGATATGAAAGAGCACGTCTCGCAGGAGAGCAGAGATATAAGAATGCAGCGGCACTAGGTGTGATAGAGTATAAGCAGTGTGTTTAGAGATACTGCACATATAAAATTTATGCAGAGCAGCTGAGTTTGTTGCTCTTAGTCGGCTGCTGATGCTGCTGTTTCAGGCCCTGTCATCTTCCACCAGCATTGCTTGATGCGATTCGGCATACCTAGAGAACACTTCTTGCCTTCCTCTAGCGAGAGGGAATGTCAGCTACCAGAATGCAAGTTGTGCTGCAGGTTTCTACCAGTGCTGAGACAAGTGCAGGCAATCAGAGGTGATGACTACGTGAGCCTGCGCTAGATGTTTGCAGTCTAATGCGTTATAGTGCTCACAGTATATTGGAATTATCAGAAAAAGTTGACATGGATTAAATTGTTAATATGAACAATTAAATAATAGTACAGCCAATTTTACACAATTTATTGTGATTATAACAAAAAATTAAATGGTTAAATTATATGCCAATTATTCAAATTTAGAGAAAGACACATTATTGAGGCTGACAAAAACATGAAATAGACAAAGATTTTAGTTTTTTAAGTCAATATATTGTTTGTGTTATTTCTACATCATTGAACAAGCCAAGACAAACTAGATTGTAAAACAGATTTTTGTGGACTATAGGCCAGTGATACACTTATGTTCCATTTTATATAAAAATAAAACAAAAATTTAACATTTGTGTAAAATAATTATTTTAAAATAAATATTTAAAAACAATACTTATATAAAAATTATTATTTAGAAAGAAAAGAAAAGTTGTATAATATAATTTTAAAAAATATATTTTTGTTATGCCTTGCCTTGGGAAAGTTAACTTAAATATTTCAAAGTTAAATTTACCATGGCAATAAAAAAAAAGTCACATTCAAGGACAACGAGGCTTGTCTGAATTTTGCTGATACTTAAAAGAGCAAGACTATCAGGAAGGCTTCAATTTGGACTCAATAAGACGGACACAATTTTATGTGCTCCACAAAGAGAGAAATTGGGAAGCAAATTAGAATTTTTCTAATGTTTTATAATACATAGCAAAGAGGAAGATGTTTTCCTTCCAGAGGAACAGTCTCTCGCGCTCTGCTGAAGATGAGAGGGAGAAAGCAGCAGGTAGTAGTGACAGCAAAGTTCACCATTTATCTGCGGTGAAATAAAATGGATCGAGACGTATCCTGCAGCCTAAATTGGAGGAATGTGATAGGAGTGACAATTTAATATTGCATCTACTCTCCTTTGGGCACAAATGGATCAAATTAAGATCTTTCATTAGATGTGGCGCAGCCAAACTCTCCCTGAAAACATGGATCCTTATCGGAGCGCAGGACAATCACAGGGATACAGACATAGCAAATCAAGTTATATTCTGACAGAGAGGAGGGGGACGAGGGGGAGAGAGCCGTTTGACAGATGACTTGATGGAGGTTACGTGGAGTTTAACAAAGAACAGAAACCGAGGAACGGAGATGGGTGATCAAGCTCCTCTTAAAACACCTGTCGTGCTTCCTGCAGAGAGTTCTCCTTCCCAGGATTCTCCTCTCAGGGATCGAACAGTCTGCAGAGAGGCCCATGCTGCGTTTTTATTTGTTTACTCGGGGTCTCTGATGAACTGTGTAGTGGCCTCTTGCCGTTGATTGCGGTTGACTAACATTGGTCCTCACTCACAATAAGCCCATAAGCCCCAGCCAAACGATGCTCTTGTGTTGTGACAAGGAGTCTTTTTTTAATCAGTCCTCTTTGCCTGGCTGGATGTCCCCTGATTAGAGTGAGATAATGAGACCCCCCCCCCCTCATCCTTCT
>NW_015625590.1:890287-900543 GCF_001515625.1 Sinocyclocheilus rhinocerous | reverse complement strand
TGGGAAAGTTAACTTAAATATTTCAAAGTTAAATTTACCATGGCAATAAAAAAAAAGTCACATTCAAGGACAACGAGGCTTGTCTGAATTTTGCTGATACTTAAAAGAGCAAGACTATCAGGAAGGCTTCAATTTGGACTCAATAAGACGGACACAATTTTATGTGCTCCACAAAGAGAGAAATTGGGAAGCAAATTAGAATTTTTCTAATGTTTTATAATACATAGCAAAGAGGAAGATGTTTTCCTTCCAGAGGAACAGTCTCTCGCGCTCTGCTGAAGATGAGAGGGAGAAAGCAGCAGGTAGTAGTGACAGCAAAGTTCACCATTTATCTGCGGTGAAATAAAATGGATCGAGACGTATCCTGCAGCCTAAATTGGAGGAATGTGATAGGAGTGACAATTTAATATTGCATCTACTCTCCTTTGGGCACAAATGGATCAAATTAAGATCTTTCATTAGATGTGGCGCAGCCAAACTCTCCCTGAAAACATGGATCCTTATCGGAGCGCAGGACAATCACAGGGATACAGACATAGCAAATCAAGTTATATTCTGACAGAGAGGAGGGGGACGAGGGGGAGAGAGCCGTTTGACAGATGACTTGATGGAGGTTACGTGGAGTTTAACAAAGAACAGAAACCGAGGAACGGATGATTCAAGCTCCTCTTAAAACACCTGTCGTGCTTTCTGCGGAGAGTTCCCCTTCCCAAGATTCTCCTCTCTGGAATCGAACAGTCTGCAGAGAGGCCCACGCTGCATTTTTATTTGTTTACTCGGGGTCTCTGATGAACTGTGTAGTGGCCTCTTGCCGTTGATTGCGGTTGACTAACATTGGTCCTCACTCACAATAAGCCCATAAGCCCCAGCCAAACGATGCTCTTGTGTTGTGACAAGGAGTCTTTTTTTAATCAGTCCTCTTTGCCTGGCTGGATGTCCCTTGATTAGAGTGAGATAATGAAACCCCCCTCCTCACCCTCCTCCTCCCTCCCAGGCCTCTTCATCATCTCAAATCACATATTCATCACTGATTGCCGTCTCCTTGTCCTTCCACCGAATCATGCACTCCAGGCAAACAGGCTTGCAGACAGATTCCAAACCGGTCGGAAACGGTGACAACTAGGCGGGTCTCGTTTAATGTGAGGCGTCGACACTTCCTTGACTGACAGAATCCAGTGCACTTGCCACATTCTATTCAGCTGCATCTAAATTTAGGCCACCAAGCTCCAATTTGTACACAATTTTGCAGTGTGGAATTTTAATGTCAACATTCAAATGTACTCGGCCAAACAGCTCCTGCCTCCGCGCCTGCAGCTAACTCTGATTGACAGGCGAGGCAGCAGCTTGACCAAGAGCTGAGAATAACTGATTAGTAACGTTGGCAAAAACTGTGGATGCACAGCCCCCCCCCGCCCCAAAACCCATCAGACAAGACTTATGTGATGCAATATCAAACACTCTTTTCTTTCTGTGAGTGTATCAAAGGCAAAAATAAGAGATTTATCTACTGAATATGTATAAATATATTCACTCAAAAATGCATACATAACATGCCAAATAAGTCTTACTTTCTAAGTAGTGGGACTTGTTACAGTAAGCATTACTAATACTGATGTGCATACATGGGATTTGAGATTTGAACAAACCTTTAATCTTAAAGAGAAAAAAGTTAATAAAAATAAAAAAACATATTTTGCGCTCCGCACACAACTCTCACTGCACACATCACAGACATGACATGTTATTAAAATATGGTATGAAAAATTGATTTTTACATTTGCTAAAGATAACATTTACCAGTGTTATTAAATTATCAGTATTTAAAAAAAAAAAAAAAAACTTTTAATGAGCGACAAGGGTCACCTAAAATGTAAAAATTGGGGAAATGAGCATGCAATATTAAATGGAAGATCCCTCCCAAGCCAGTTCAAGCACAAGCATCAGACAAGGGCTGAATGGGATTAACACCAGCAGGTTAGTCACTCGTCATTCTGTTTGGGGCAATTAAGGATCTTCATGCCAAAATTATGACCATTAATATTCATGGTAGTCTAATCAATTAGTTTAAGATTAATACAACACTTTTGCCATTTTTATAAAACTACACGAAGCACGCTCCGAAAATCTGAAGACTAAAGGGGCTATAACATTTCTTTTAGTGAAAAAAATAAGTGCAAGACAGTTCAAGCCAATCCAAACCTCCAGGTTGTAAAGGTTGTGCTGACTCTGAAAGTCTCAGGCTATCTACGGAAGTGGCGTGAAAAATCAAGAGATATCTGTGAGCACCTCTGTGAAATCCTCCTATCCTAAACTGCTGAGCTGACACACTAAAGAGCTTTTTATACTTGAATTTCATAACACTATGGGGGGAAAGGGGAAACTACTGACCCCTGTGATTGCTTTAAGCATTCGTTAAAATTCAATATTGATTTTAGCATCTAAATTGGTCATTCACAGGGTCTTTCATGAATCATTGCAGCATTTTTGGAGCACTTGAGTGTGTCAAATGAGGTACTGTAGCTTCAAGAGTGACCAGCAGAAGAACTCTAAATCCTCAGCCACTGATGTCACAATGCCACAAAATACCCGGGTCATCTGACTGCAGCCTTGCCAAAGCTGGCCCATGTGAACTGTGGGAGTACTGATGACCAGGTCAGATGTGCATAATGGTCTCATGACACACAATTAATATTAATCAATATCTATACTACCCCTCTAATGGCGATCAAGACCTGTAAAAGCATTCTGCACCACTGTGAAAACCTGACATACAACTAGGCATGGGCCGATTACCGGTTTCAAGGTATACTGCGATTTGAAAATTTCACGGTTTCAAAACCGCTAATATTTTCCTTTATACCGTTCCTGCGGTATGCGCTGTTTTTCATGTCTCCCCAAAGACTGAAAGTGTAGGAATCCCTCAGGTTGAGTGCAGTGTAGAGAGTAACGCGACCCTCCTCCTCCTGTTGGTGCGAGCGCGGTCAATCACGTGTGTACTGTGTAGGATGGCTGAACTAAGGAGCTTCCCCTGGAACTTACGCGATCGGCAACCGGCTGTTTTTTGTCTTATTGCAAGCAACTCGTCTCTGTTCTGGATTTGCACAAACTGCGTTGCAATGCAATCGTTTTCCAAAATGTCATTTATGTGAAAATATGAAGTCTGTAAACGCCCATTAACACAGGCCAGAGATGTTGAAGACGGACGCACAGAGAAAAATACTGTAGCAGGCAGATCCCTCACTGTTCATGATGCACAGACTATTGGAGGAACATTCTCAATATTAATTTGGGGGTTTATATGAAAGTTTTTCTGAGGGGAACTGACTCTTCAGAAAAGTTTACGTGGTATTTTCTTTTAATCTCGTCTCTGTATAGTTCATATTAAAGCAGCGTTTCAGAGCAGTGCTGCTTTGTTTACAGCGGTAACCAAGGAAACACTGCATCTGGTGTTCCAGAAGCGCCTCCTGCTGTCAGAGAGTGAATCTGCATCTCATTCAGAGAGCATCTGCTGTTTGCTTCGTTCAGGCATGTACAGGTGCATCTCAAATTATTATTATTATTATTATTATTATTATTATTATTATTATTATTATTATTATTATTATTATTATTATTATTATTATTATTATTATTATTATTATTATTATTATTATTATTATTATTATTATTTCTGCAGTTTAGCGCCATCTGCTGTCAGAGAGTGAAAGTGCGCTTTCATTCAGTGCGTCTCTCACATGTTCCGCCATGTGCCTCTCGCTCGCGCTTGTTTACATCAGAGTGCGCACGCATCTTTCATGCAGCATACGGCGGTGTTGTGCATTTTGACCAGTTGATGGGAAAAGTATTCTTAAAATGCATTCAAAATTCGGAATAATTTGTAATATATAATTATTCACGGTATTTAGAAGTGCCCACGATAACAATATCGTGCATATTCATTACCGTGATATATCGCATTACCGAATACCGGCACAAGTCTACATACAACCCTTTAATCCAGACAATATCAAAGGTCATTCAGAGTCTGTCACCCACCAATGTGCCCATATTCAAAGAAATTAGTTATCCACACCAAAATAAAAAGTGCTTATCAGTGCAAAAAATGCTGTTGGTGGTTGCTAAGGTGTTCTGAGTTTTTCTTGTTGCTATGCAGTTGCTAGGCCATTGCTAAATGATAGCTAACTTAGCAAATCCAAAACATCCAACCTCTATATTTCCAGTCTAGGGTGAAAAAAAGTCCACTAGGCAAACATATCCAAGGAATATATTGAGCATAATTTACACTACCGTTCAAAAGTTTGGGGGCAGTACGATTTTTTTTTTCTTTTCTTAAGTGCACCAATGCTGGATTTGTTTGATCAAAAATACAGTAAAAAAGCAGTAAAACTGTGAATTACTATTACAATTTAAAATACCTGTTTCATATTCCAATATATTTTAAATTGGTAATTTATTTCTCTGATGGCAAAGCTGAATTTTCAAAAGCCATTACTCCAGAAAACTTCTGCGAGATTATAAAAATCTTTACTGTCACTTTCGAGCAACTGAATGCATCCTTGCTGGATAAAAGTATTAATTTAAATGTATTTTTAAAAAATCTTAGTGACCCCAAACCTTTGAACGACACTGTATACTAAAATTATATTTATAAATGGCCTCTTCATTCAGCAGGCCAGTATATAAATCTTGAGCATCTATATTATCTTTTACCGAATAATGGCAAAATAAACAGTTTTTTGGTGCTAACCTCTGCATCATGCCTTTGTAATTTCAAACTGCACTAACACCAATATTCCTCAATGACAAACTGTAGCAATACCCCCTCCATGGCTTTATCTTAATGATCTGATGTGCTTTACACTCAAACCCAGAGTCGATAGATTATTGTACAGTTATGAAGATAGATCGCGGCCGCTCATAGCTCCTTATAGGACCCAGGAGATGGCTAGGCTGATACACCTCCCGGTCTTCGTTCAAACGAACTCACTCTGAATATCAATGAGCTTTCAGCCTTGATAAACAGTCTGCAGAATGGAAAAATATTTTCACATTAAGGATGGAGGGGTGAAAGAAGGAATGAGAGAAAAAATTGAGCGCTTGCCCCTCAAAGCGATTCTGAAAAATTAATATGCTAATTAAGTGCTTGCTTGGGGCGAAATCTTCGAAACTTTAGCAAGGGAGTTATAAGCACCTAACAAATTACTTACACCATTACGCTGGAAGCTGTATACATTTTTAAAAGCGACTGTACATTTTCCTTTCCTTTCCTTTCAGTCTTTACAATAGATCTGGCTTTTTTCCCCCAGACATTTTCTCCCAAGCTGCCATTTAGGAGTATAAAACGATATCAGACTTTTATGTCCTTCTCTGAAATATTAAGTATAGTGCAAGCTGAGGAATTTATCAGCACGCCACATCGTTTGGAGGCAGGCCGACAGCAATCCTTTCTACTTCTGAAATGTCTGAACTCATTGTGAAATAATCTCCACAAGGCAAGACAGAGCTTCACATCAGTTTAATCTGTTCAGGAGAAAGAGAAGAGCTAACAAACAGCATCAGCATCCATCCTGCGGGCCTGAAGTGAACTTTCAATTCACAGAAGCCACTTCCCACTTCTGTGTGCTTGGTGGCATGCTGAATGCGATTGTGTTTGCATTTGCGTGTGTGTTCAGGCATCTTGTCAAAGATGTCTGCGCAAATGCAGACCAAACAACCACAGGCTGTATCTAAAGGCAGGATCGACTTCAATGTTTTCCAGCACTTCGGTGTGGGAAATCCCATTTATGACCTAAATATCACCCGATATTTTCGTTTAGAAGAACTTATGTGACAGTAAACAAACAAAAAAAAGTCTCTTTATTTACTCACCCTTACATCCATGCAAACCTGCATAACTTTTTTCACCCATATTGAGCACAATGGAGAACATAGGAGAAAAACAATTAAAAAAAATAAAGAAATAAAATATTTTAAAAAGCATAAAAAATATATCTGTGTGAGAAACAGAAATTTAAATAAGTTACAAAAAAAAATGTCCCCCACCAAATTCTTAAACCCACAATGCAATACAAATTAAATAATATCTCTCATTACTAGGGCTGGGTAAAAAATATTGATATCTCAATATTAATCGATTCTCATTTTTACGGAACGATATCGATTCTTAAATCCCAAGAATCGATTAGTCTAGCCTGTTTTCAGTTAATGGACGGAACATTGAAGGGTACTTCCCATCCAATAAATCGCAATAAGCATTGTGCTTTGGCACTTTTAATATGAAACAAAGTCTCAGATTTCAAATTATTTTCATTGTATTGCAGTATTCAAACAATAAATGCCGTTTTGGCGCTGTTTAATCTGGAGTGACACATCGCTGTAGCGCCTCAGTTTAACAGACGCGGCAGCGCGTAGTGCACGTGAACTGATCATCTCCTCCACATTAATACCAGTTTCAGCACAAAATAAATATGACTAAACATCCGAAGGTAAGTTAAAAGAAAGAGTATAACTTTACAATCCGTATCCTGTCTCATGTAATCGCTCAATCTGTGTTTCAGCCGCACAAAGATGTCAATATAATGGCTTGTAAACAAACAATGTCACGTAATGCCACATTTACCTCAGAAAAACATATTTGGTGACCATAAATTCATTAGTCAGATAGAAAAATAAACTGTAGAGAGGGGCATTTTGCTAAATATATGCACCATATAACATATTCATTGTACATTTTACTGCTCTTCAATGTTTAATTTGTTTGAATAAATCCATCAAGTTTCATGTACTGTACCTGATATATATCCAAAATAATCAATATTGAATCGAATCGAATCTAATTGGTAATCAAATCGAAAGCTTGTGAATGAGAATCGAATCGAATCGTGAAATTTGTGTCAAAACCCAGCCCTACTCATTACAATGTATTTGTTTTAATCAATATACATATAAAACATATACCAATATATACAAAAATATATTATATACACACACGCACATTTGTATTCTGTGTGAGAAAATGTATATGAAAACATTGATACCGCCATTCTTTTTTAAATGTGCTCAAACACAGAGGCTGCAGCTATAATCATGAACACATACACACAAAAACACATGAGATAAAATTGGTTTGAAAGAAAACAATCTTGTTCCTCAATAAACGAGTGAATTGCACATAAAGTGTCTGTTTGGCTGGCTATGGGTAATTAGGGCCCAGCTGGCCAGTGGAAGCTGTGGACTGACGCAAACCAAAGGTGATGGACAGGCCAGATAAGGCTCAGACAGCAGCCAGCAAAAGACATCAAGCCCTGATGTTCCTCTCCCACTATAGTCTCGTGAATGGGATACTGAACATAGCCTCAGAGTCAAGCCGTAGCCCAGATAACAACCTCTGGAGTACTATCTGAAGCATGGAACATGAGCCAGCTCTGACTAGGAAAAGACACACTGAATAGATATGTTTTTACTCTTTATTCCAAGATGTCATCTTCTTATGAGAAGATCAACCAAATGGGGATCTGACATGAAGGTATTCATATGCACCCGTCATGGAGACACAACCAATGAGTGCTTGCACCCGGACACCTCTTGCCTGTGTTTCCGGTCCACAAACATCATGGCATTCTTTCAAAAGCACTCAAATCCCAAAGCTAATGTATACTCCTGAGCTCTAACTACAGTTTTGACACCATCTGAGCTGTCAGAAAAATATGACAGCAGATATTTCTGCCATTTTCTACACATTTTCTACATATGACAGTCAAGACATTTCTGCAGCCCTTTAGTGTGAGGGCATATCATATTCATCACTTCCAGGAAGTACCAACTTACATACTAGCAAAAACAGTCAGTCTCAATAGGAAATCTAACAGGTGTTGTTCAATTTTAATCATAAAACAATACTGACAAGAAAAAGAGAACAATCATTCACCTATCTTAATGTATTTCTTGGTGTGTTTTCTTACCTGAATAATTTCTTTAAATTATTCCTACTTCGTTAAGAAATACTTGCCAAAAGACACAATTTTTAATTATTACTTATATTAATATACTACTCTATTAGTTCACGTTTTATATAAAGATTTAATGTTCAACAATATCAAAATTATTTAATAGAGAATCATGGCATTTCACTAGTGCTAAAATGTATTTTTTAATAAAAATAAATACTTTTAATCAATATAAAAATAAAATGAAAACAATGCAAATGAAATGCAAATTAAAACAATGCAAAATTATATATATATATATATATATATATATATACACACACACACAGACGATTATTTATGTGTGTGTGTGTGTGTGTGTATATATTAATTGATTTTTATTGATACATGAAATGTATTTATAAAATACTGTATAATGAAGAACACAGTAAACATATTAAAAATAAAATTAAAACTTAATGAAAAATTATTTTATTGTTTAATAAATACACATTAAAAACAAATACTTATTTTCAATTTTGTTTTTTCTTTTGTACTCATATTGAGTTTTCCCCCCCAGCTTTTTCTGCAGAGTATTCAAGACCAAAACCTACATAGCCTAATTCTCAACAACCCTAGATACGTTTTTGAACAATTAGACTCAACTCAAATCATTAAACAAGCAGCAATCACTAAGCCTCTAAAATATTAGTATGTGTCTCAAAATACAAATCCATTCCATAAAACAAACGCATTTCCTATCGGCCTCAGCTTGTTTGTAGCAGGTCATAAAGGTATACAGACTATCATCCTAGCATCCAGAACCACGGTGCTTTAAGGCAGTGGCACAGCAGCGGATGCAGCATGAGATTGATTGCTCCGGATGAAAGTAAAAGGGATAAGGTGCAGTCGGAGCGGGCGAGATGGCTCCAGGAGAGGGCACTTTCACTTTAATAGGACGATTGATTGATTGATAGTGGCGGGCTCTCCTCTGCCACCTCCTTCAGTGACTTTTCCACAGCGCGTCAATAAACAGTTCCACACCTGCAACACTGCACTCGGTTGAGATTTTAGCGTTATTTAATCCCTACTGATATATCAGCATTAACTGTCCACATACAATGTGTATAAGGCACGGGCTAGATTAAGGAAGTTACTGGGCATGGCAACGATTACTGACCCCGAGCAAGACGGAGCATTGCGTTATCCCACTGGTGGGGGAAATAACTTTTATCTTATCACTTCTACTGAGTTAATCTGTCACCGGCGATGAGCATTTGGAGTTGAGTGGAAAATCTATAGGCAAAAAAATTATTAATATCACTTCCAAACCACTGGCCAGTCGGAGTGGAAACTATAGCGATAATCACACACTAAAATCAAAGTGACGTTATTTGTTGAGTGAAAAAAGATTGCTAGGGGTTTGCAGATGAGTGTAACCAAAACAGCATTTCCTCTCATTGTTACTATAGGCAGCAAGAGGATAACTGAACCTCAAGTGAGGGATTAACTTGCAATTAGGACGATGGCTCTTATAAGTGACTCTGCCTTGGGAAGGAGGCCATACTACTTGTCAAGCAACATGCTGCACAGCTGCTGCTGCAGTTCTAAGGGCAGGATCAACATAAAGTGCAAAATGACATTTTCAAAATAAAGAGTGGTTTTATGGAGGCATTGTACAATTAGGCAGGTTTTAGAGTAATCCTTGATCAGACATGTTTCATAGGGAGTGTTCATGAAGGATGTTTTCTTGTATTCAAAAATAGCTAGACATTGCAAAATTTAACAGAATCATCTGAAAAGCAATGATTTTTTAGGGGGGAAAAACATCTAAAAAAACATTGTGAGACACGACAAAATGACCAAAGATGTTTGTCTTGCGTGTGTATGTGGGATAAATACAAATTAAATAAATAAATAATTCTTTGCCAAGAAAGGTTTATCATGCAAACTGTCTATAGATGTAGCTCAGCAATATGTAATTAAAGCCTTGAGAAACATTTAAAACTAATTTAAAAAAAAAACATTTTATTAAATATGATTTAATATAAAACAATATAAAAATAATATAGTTGAATATTAAATGTATATTTAAAAAAATGTTAATTTTATTTTTCAAGGATGCAGTAAATTGATCAACTGTGACTTACATTGTTATTGTAAAGACTTACATTGTTACATAAAATGTTTCTTGAGCACCAAATCAGCATATTAGAATGATTTATGAAGGATCATGAGACACTGAAGACTGGAGTAATGGCTTCTGAAAATTTAGCTTTGTGCCATCACAGGAATAAATTACATGTGTGTGTGTGTGTGTGTGTGTGTGTG
>NW_015625590.1:873718-890236 GCF_001515625.1 Sinocyclocheilus rhinocerous | reverse complement strand
TATAGATAGATATATACACACACACACACACACATGTCAACCTTTGTGAAACATGACTAATCAACACTGGCGTGTGCATGTGACTATACATAACATTTCTAAAGGAGCAGTTTACATCACTGTGGAAAAAAAGATCTCTGTGACATTTTGTGTCTGGACAGCCATGTTTTTCCAAAAGGCTTAAGTAGCCCTGATCAATGGTCGCCCTCTCTGAGTGATTAGTTTAATCCCACCTGTGGTGTTCAAGGACTAAAACCATCAGAGAAGCATTTTCACTCAAGCTAACCAAAAAATCCTCCACATATGTTCGACCCGGGTGGTTATTTTCAGCAGAAAGCTTCTCACACAATCTGCACGACTTAAAACAAAGACAGGGGCTCAATAACAACAATAACTTTGAGTTGTACACATAATTACGTTTACATCGAAAGTATTTAGCAGACGCTCTTATCCAGGGTGACTTACACAAATGTGCTTGAGTTTCACATATAAGAGTGTTGTGATCAACAGATGGCAAGAAAGCAATTTAGACTTTTAAATGTTAGGAAAAGAAGTGCTTCCTGTACAGACATGAATGAAGAGCTGAGTAGCACAAGTAAAGCTAATTCAAAATGGCTATAAGTAAAAAGGTGCTTTTAACCAATCCTTGTTCTTAACATGTCCATGTTTTCGTTAAACAAAACTAAAGCACTAAACAGTCAGTTTCAACTCCAGTAATGTGACACAGGTTGAATGCATTTTAAGAGAACTTCTAGGGTGGGCTGAAACACGCTAGCAGGACTGCTGCAGAGCCTAAAGCACATGTTCATAAACAAACACACACACACACACACAAAGAGCCCTGTTCATCCATGTGTGACCTGCCTCTGCACTGCTGTAGGGGCTGGCTGTAGTGGGAGTGTTTTTCTCGGTTAAAAAACGCCTCTCTGAGTGCAGTGCTGCTTTTCAGCGGCGTGTCCTCACCTCTCTGAAACACTCCATTACTCACATCCAGCCTCGCTCGCACACCGCGACACACCAGAGCCCCTTGCCTTCATCAGGCACTGCCTCTGTGACCCCTGGCCCAGATAGAGCCACTCTGTTGGGCTGTGACATGAGAGGGAACCCACCCCCCCTTTCTCCCTCTCCCGCCGTACTCACCTGCTGAAGTGACGCCATGGGTATATGAGCTTTCGTACACAAACACAGTCTGTGCTTCACGTTTTACATACAGACTTTGCTGACAAAACATGTGCCTTGCTGACTAACTAAATGAGTGTTTTGCCTCCATCCTAAAATACACCCTTCAATGCTCCATCAAGGCAATGTGGGTTTTGGTAAATAGTCGGTTGTAACTAAATCCATAAACGCTACACAAGCATGCACTTGGACAATTGAACAAGAAACAAGTACTTGAGTGGGCAAAAGAATGGGTTTGCACAACCTGTTTGAAAACAGTCATTTTTATATATACAGTGGGTACGGAAAGTATTCAGACCCCCTTAAATTTTTCACTCTTTGTTATATTGCAGCCATTTGCTAAAATCATTTAAGTTAATTTTTTTTCCTCATTAATGTACACACAGCACCCCATATTGACAGAAAAACACAGAATTGTTGACATCTTTGCAGATTTATTAAAAAAGAAAAACTGAAAAATGCTCAGTATTTAGTAGAAGCACCCATTTGATCTAATACAGCCATGAGTCTTTGGGAAAGATGCAACAAGTTTTTCACACATGGATTTGGGGATCCTCTGCCATTCCTCCTTGCAGATCCTCCTTGCATGCATTATCTTTGCGTAATATTAAAATTGGTTTGATGATCTGAATCTTTTAAGTGTGACAAATATGCAAAAAAAAAAATAAAAACAGGAAGGGGGCAAAAACCTTTTCACGGCACTGTATATAAATATACATATATATATATATATCTCAGTGGTGTGTGGTGGTATTCTGAAATGAGGATGCAAAGTCCTCAAAGGTTTTTTTTTTTTATCAAATGTAAATTCATGTCCTAGTCCCATTTTCTTGGTTAAATAAACATTACAATAAACACTTGAAGAGTTCATTTGCAAAAACCGATAAAAAAATATGAGCTGATTGCCGTGCATTATTCTCCACATATAGCGCGATCTGAACCATAAACACGTTTTGTCAAAAAAGCCGGTTTTGTCCACTTTCAAGGCATCACGAGTTCACGTTTTACTGCAGAAGCAGACAAGCGCCCTTGTTGTTTTTGAACAGAAGCCGATAAGTCAATTTTAGCGAATCAGCGCGCTGTATTCAGGTCAGGTGACAAGGCTACTTTCACTTTGAAAAGACGTGCTAGCTGAGAGGAGTTTCGTCAAAGCTGACTAAAAGTGATCGAGGATGGATAATTTCGATGAACTTGATGAACCTGTGATATCTTCTTCAGGGCGAAAAAGGAAAATAACAGCTGAAACGTTTTCACGCACGGAACCTTGCAAAAGCAGCGCGTTACAATGGTTAGGGATTAAGTTATTATTACTTAATCAAAACAACCCAACTGCAGTTTGATTGATATTACTTGGAATGCGCAGTAAAAAAAACGTGATTTCTGGAGAAAAAAATTTTTTGTTTTTTGCAAATGAACTCTTCACTTACACTATCAGAAAAAAAAAAGAATAAGAAAAAACAATTATATTTTATATTTTTACATTAACAAAGTAATCAATAATCTGTTTATTAAAGTTTATAAAAGTATGAATCTCATCAAGTTAGTGTTTTTAAGCATTTTACATTCCAAAATAATAACTCAAGGCAGTAACAATTTAAACAACATATTTCACTTGTGAACTTATGTTCTGCTATTCTTTTTAATAGTTCACTTTTAACTATTTTTGAATTTTTCTGATCATCAGTCAGCAAAGCTCTGTAAAAATTGGTCACAGAGACAGAGATTTACTTTAAATTTCACCAAGCTGATTACTCACTAAAATCTCCCACAGATCATGTTTTCAGGCCATTTTAAGTCTTATTTTGAAGTTACAAAGTGTTTAATATTTAAATGTATGAGTTGTTTACTTACTTTCTTAAATTAGTCTTCCCATTAACATCATTATATTGTTCATTCAGACTAATTTGCGAACGTGCACATGAACACAAGAGGCGGGATTTATCACATGAACCAATCACAGCCAAACATATCCAATCATATCGTGATGGAGGCATTGTCTCCTCTCACATGATTTCCCCCCATTCATTCTCAATTCAGCAAAGTCAACGCACGCTTTAGGGGGTGTTAAAACTCAATGGGCTCAGGGGAGGCGAGAGAGACATGGACTCCCGCTGTTACTTTAACTGCTGATGTCGCTGTTGGACAATGTTTCTTTAGAAAACGAGTGATATATATTTAGTAATACTGGCTGTGTTTTATTTTTGTACTACATATTTTTTCTCATCCAATATTTTGAGGAGACGCTGCCTCCCTTGCCTACTCTGAGGAAATGCCCCTGATATACCGTATTGTCCCGAATATAAGACGATGTTTTTTTCTTGGAAATACATCTGAAAAAACACGGTCGTCTTATATTCAGGGTCTAGACTTTGACATGTCAATATACACCCACAACAATAGGTGACGCCAAATACGCATAAAACGAGTGTGCCATGAAATACGTAATGTAATGCGTGTTGTAAAGATCGCGAGTAAAAACAAAAGAAAAAGAAAACCTTACAGCTGCATGAATCCTGACTGTCACGTTAGCATGATGGGACCAAACTCCCTTTGTGATTTTAAAACGCAAGACAGTACCCAGATTTGAAGACTACAGTAAGATTTAACTTCTACTGTTAATAAGATGTTGGTAGGCTACTATTAGATGGATAGCCTAAATGTCCTAATTCAGATGGGCTACCAGTTTTTTTTATTTTTTTTTATGGTATTTTGATTGGATGAACATTTCTTGGTCCTACGCCTTCCACAGAATATATAAATACTATTAGATGGATAGCCTAAATGTCCTCATTCAGATGGGCTACCTGTTTTTTTTTTTTTTAATGGTATATCAAAAAGGGTATTTTTTTTAAATGTGATTGTTGGTACATTTTACCAGTTTTTACCATACTTTCAAAACAAAAATTTAAATAGGAAAAATATGCAATATGAAAATAATTGAAGACAAAATGTGTTTTACTGAGAAAAAACAAGATTTGTTTTTTAAAAAGCCTTTTTCCAAAAGGTACATCTGGAAAAAGGGGGGTCGTCTTATAATCAAGGTCGCCTTATATTCGGGCCAATACGGTATATATATATATATTAGGGATGCACCGATGTATCGGCCGTCGAGTGTTTGTTAAAATCGGTATCGGCCCCAAAAAATCCTATCGGTGCTTCCCTAATATATATATAATATTCAAATTTTTTTTTTAAATATTGAAATCTACTTTGTACTTTGTGATCAACAAACAAACTTAGGGCTGCACGATAAATCGCATGTAATTGTCATGCGCATCTCGTCAGTAAAGCTGGTTCTGTGATCAGTAGTAAATCTCCGCATCACGTGCTTTCAGATGGAGCGGCATTTAATACACAGAGCCAAAGATCACTTACAAGCTACGCAATATCGCGTTCATAATCGCAGATGAATCGCATTCGATTATGAACGCGATATTGCGTAGCTTGTCAGTGTAAGGGTTTTTATTAATGCCATTAATGTTTTTGTTAATACAGTGAATAGCACTAGTCAACTAAATGAATGTAACATGCAAAGATAAATGCACTTTTGGAAGTTAAATGTAAGGGAAATGTCATTTTGGAATTTCTGTGGTCTAATGTGATATTGTTGTTGATGTTCTTGTTCATGATGACATTTTATTTTATTGTTATAATTAGTTTATAGCATTAACAAGATGACCCGTTGAATTAATTTTGGGAGCGATGACTGATTGAATGTATTTTTAGCCCAGTGCCTGTATATAAGATTAGTATTGACCAAGTTCAGAGGCTGTCATATGTGGATTATCCTGCTGTGCAAATTTGGGTTAACTATTTATGAACTATATAAGGTCATTATGCATTAGATTCCTTATGCTGGGTACACACCATAAGATAATCGGGCTGATTTTGGGCCGATTTCTCCCCTTCCGACAATCCTAGGTAATGTCCCGATTATCTCGATGGTTCTAAAGATTATCTTATCAGATTTTCCTGTGGTGTGAGGCAATGGTGTAGTCTAGTTTTTTGTAGTGAGTATACTGTGATTTTTCCCTCCCAGCCTCATACTCACCCGTCCCAGAGCAGCACCTCATAAGCACCACCACACTCACTAAACAGGGACTAAATGCTTACTTTGATTTTTAGGAGCACTTGTGCTGCTAATTTGAAAAAAATTAAAAATTAAAAAAATTAGGAGCATAGAAAAAAAATTCAGGAACACCTTCTGAACAATAACAAAAATTAGCCTTCCCATTACGAAGTAATATTGGACTCCTTAAAGTGATCTACAGGGGCATTTTTTTTCTAACTTTATATATTGTGACGAGTCGGCTGCCTCCCCCTAATTGTCAGCATCACCCCGTCCCTCTGGCGGCGTGTGATGGGGCACACCTGAACCGAATGGAGCCTCATCACCGCCGCTGTTTAAATGCCGAGCGCGCCTCTCCTCAGGAGACCGGTCTCTTCCCCGTGCATGCACGCTGGTGTCCTTGTGGGTCCAGGAAGGGTGTGTAGAGGGACTCCCGTGCCGCCAGAGTCGGGAGCTACCGGACCCGCGGTCCGGACGAGAGCTGCACCCGTACGCCTGCCCATACCATAACCCCACCGCCACCATGGGCCACTCGATCCACAACGTTGACATCAGCAAACCGCTCACCCACACGACGCCATACACGCTGTCTGCCATCTGCACTGTACAGTGCAAACCGGGATTCATCCGTGAAGAGAACACTTCTCCAAAGTGCCAAACGCCATCGAATGTGAGCATTTGCCCACTCAAGTCGGTTACGACAACGAACTGCAGTCAGGTCGAGACCCAAATGAGGACGACGAGCATGCAGATTAGCTTCCCTGAGACGGTTTCTGACAGTTTGTGCAGAAATTATTTGGTTATGCAAAAAACACCTTTGGAGACGGCTTATGGTAGAGAAATGAACATTCAATTCACGAGCAACAGTTCTGGTGGACATTCCTGCAGTCAACATGCCAAATTGCACGCTCCCTCAAAACTTGCGACATCTGTGGCTATATATATATATACATACATATATATATAATAAAAATAAACTTTTTATTTCATTTGTGTTTAACAATATGTAGGCCAACTAGAGGTAATGTAGGATCCCATGATCATTTGGATATATCAGCTTCCCTAGAAGCTAGCTATAAATGTGTCAACATTTTAACTAATGTTAACTGACATGCTCAGCTGGTTTCTCTTTAAATGTTTTGCTCAAATGTAACAATGTCCTGAAAGACATAACGTACCATATAAGAACTGTTTTTGATAATGCTCACTATCGCACTTTGCTTAGCTAGCAGCATTCAAGTATGTTTTGGGCCAGCAGCTAAGTCAATGTAGAGGCGTAGAGCTGGAAACTAAGTAAACCCCATAATCCTTCTTATATCTACCTCCTCAATCAATTAAAATGCTTTATGTGCACATTTGGCGCTCTCCTGAGGTGATCAATACGCCTTTAAAGGCATTACGAACATGAAACGCATCATATCCCTTTCGCAGCATTTTGATTCGGAGGTTCTGGGAGTTGAAATCCATTCTGCTCAAACTCCCTCACTTCCCCAGAGAAGTGAAAATGCGACGTGCCTCTAATTTAACATCTGTCACACAGTGATATCAGCTGGGGGATAGAAAGAGAGAGAGAGGATGAAAAAATGACTTTGAGAGTTATTTGAACTCAAACAGGCTGGCTGCTCTAATTAATAAAGACTCGCACAACACGACGGAGCCCATGATCAGTTTACACAGTAAACAGGCCAATGGTCCTGCCTTAGCCAGATAAGGCTTGTTCAAACCGATTTCAAGTGCAGCCGTCATCGGCCGCGCTTTCTCTCTCTCCCCACCTCTCCTTCACTCTAATAGGAGCCATTAACGAGGGGCAAAACCCTTTTCTCGCGCACTCGGATAACGGTTCTGTATAATTGAAGCCGCGGAATGGCTCTCCATAACTGGGATTTAAATGGCACGGGTGCAATATTTGGATGAACGATTTGCTGAAGGCTCCCACTGCTTTCTCAAGCCTCACTGCCCCTGCGCCATATTTCAATTCCGTTTAGAGCGTTCTCAAGGAGCAGTGTCCAACCGTCTGCCCTGGAACACGTGAAGATGTTCTGCAGGAACTGGCTCTGATAAACGTGGTGTTCTCTTGCTGGAGGAAGCGTGGTGGATTCCACCCCCCCTCCTCCACCTCCTCCCTGCGCCCGACTGCCAAAGGCGTAACGGCATCATACTTGAAACACACACACAGATACAAAAGTATTGCATTAAAAAGCAGCTCTGCCGCCACATACATCGGGTTCTACTTGAAAAGCCCTCACTCCTTTATCCGGGAGAGCAGCTCCTCTTTTGTTCTGCATAAATGCCAATTACCTAATTCTCTCTAGCATGCAAATCAGATGAAATGAGGGCACGGCAGATTGCCCATGGAGCAAGGCACCGTGCCGTTTCCACAGTGACAGGAAGGGTACCTTTTGGGACACTTCTCTACTTAACACTTTAATCAAGCTCCATTTAGAGGCAAAAAATTTAATAGATTTTTTTTTTTTTTATTGTCACTCTCACGTGTCACAGCCGTCCACTCCGGAGAACGACCTTGCTAATGAGGGGCGAAGGGCATCCGGTTCACCTCTACAGGACACCACTCGGCCCCTGTGAATACTAATCACAGCAACAAAGTGAAGGTTAGACGTGGAGATGTAACAGAGTTTGTGGGTGGCGAGCGGAAGGAAGGAAAGAAAGAAAATAACTCGACAAATGGACCATGGAGCATTCGTGGCATAAAGCACTCCTGTGTAGGAGTCAATGGAAAAACATTCCTCTTTTCCAACATACAGCAGTCTTTTGTTATCTTAAAATGTTATTGACACCTCACTTAAGTGGCATCTGGTGGATAAAACGCATAGGCATATTTTGACGAAATAATCTGATATAACTGCTGGCATTTAGCGAGGCATTTGGATAACAGAGAGGGAGGATTGTCATAGCGTGAGAGAGAGTGAAAGCTAGAGCCATATATAACTGATATAATGGATGGCTGCTGTTATATACTGTATATCAGAATCAGAAGAATCAGAATCAGAAAGAGCTTTATTGCCAAGTATGTTTGCACATACAAGGAATGTGTTATAGTGTCACAAGCTTCCAGTACACGGAGACAACAACAACACACAGATAATAAAAATAAGATGTGAATAAAATACACATGCATAAATATAAACCACAAAAAAAGAATAAATTGTATGTACAGGTGTGCTATAGATAGAATAGGAATAGAATAAAATAAAAAACAGCTGAAAGCCCGGGAGACTCAACGCGCTGTCCGGAATGGCGTCATTCAGCCAGGTTTCCGTGAAACACAGAGCAGCAGAGGATGAAAAATCCTTATTTGTCCGGGAGAGCAGAAGAAGTTCGTCCGTTTTGTTGGGTAGAGAGTGGAGATTCGCCAGAGGGATGCTAGGCAGCGCCGTTCTGAATCCGCTCTTCCTGAGCTTCACGAGCACGCCAGCTCTCTTCCCTCGTCTGCGCGTCCTGAAGCGCATGATCAGCGCAGCTGCTCCGCTAACTACAACGTTCAGCAAAACGTCCGAATAAACAAAATCCGGTAGAAGATTGTGTGGTGTGTTCTGCCGAATGTTCAGCAGCTCATCCCTGGTAAAACTGATCGTGTTTGAGAAACAAAAAACAGGAAAAACGAACAAAAACAGTACAAACACTGGAGAGCTAAACACTGAGGCTGCAGTCTGCGGCGCCATCGCATCGCATTCTGTGATGCGTTTCATGTGATCTCCCCAAAGAGATATGTGCCTAACCAAAGAGTTTCCAACTGCTTCTACGCCAATTAAAAGTGACGTGACTTCAGCGGTCTTTAATCTTTTGCTTTGAAGACATTATTGAAAGCTTTCTGTGCAGTGTTGGTAGTGAGAAAGCTATTTTCTGACCAAACGCAGCTGGCATGCAGCGGACAGGCCACGTGTTTTGTTCTGCTTACAACGCTGCGATGTGCAGGTGCTTTTAGGCGTCATACAAGGCAAATTTAAGTGTCATTGTGTGTAAATTCACACAAACACAGCCTTTGACTCTTCAACTACATGTTCTATGAGATTTTTTTTTAATATGAATGATTTATTGTGAAAGAAAAAGAGCAATTAATATTCAGGCAAAGAGTTAGTGTTTACGCCCCCCATTTGCTCCAACCTCGAAAAGTCATCCATCAGCAATACACTTCACATAGAGAGCCATGGACAGGGAGCAGCTTATTACCACACCAAGAAGACAGAGATAGAGATAGAGATAGAGAGCTAGGGAAAAAGAGGGAGAACAGGATTATTGAAGCATACATAGTCTTCTGTAACACTGGACATTAGGTCAGTTGTCAGTTCTACTTATTTAAAGGTTAGCCTACAAAAACTCTGATCCGTTTAGCATTTAGCATCATCTTTTCCTATATTTTCTAACATTTTAAAAAACTTCGGCTTTAATGGTAATGGTATATTAATGTTAATGGAAAGCAAAAACACAAGTACATATTTGTCCTTAGACAAAACTGTTTTGTGTTGACACTAGGCTAACAAGTAACGACAACATGCGCTGTGTCTTTGTTTAAAACTATTTTCGACGACGAAATAGAGCAAAATCAGACAATAGTGTTATAGTCAGCAATCACAAATATGATGATGATCGGGTCAGTCGCACTGGTGCTCCTAAAAAAATGTCATAGTCGCAAATGCGACTGAAATGGTCGCACTGTAGAGACACATGCTGTGTGGTATTGGCGTTTGGTATCGGGGCATTTTAACGAGTACGAGTACAGGAGCTCGGTATCGGTGCATCCCTATCATTTATTAAACAACTCATATTAGTGAACATGTAACTACGGATGACTGACACCACTTGTCAATTGACAAACCTGGTCAGGTAAATGTCATACCTACACCATCTGGATTTTAAAAAATTATTTAATAAATTAATTAAATTTTATATTATATTATATTATAATAATCATAATTACTATAATAATTATTATTATTAATATTGTTATTATTAGCAGTAGTAGTAGTAGCAGTAGTAGTAGTAGTAGTAGTAGTAGTAGTATATGAACCTATACACACACACGTTATATACGTATGTATAGGCCAGGGGTGGCGAACTCCGGTCCTGGAGAGCCGCAGTCCTGCAGAGTTCAGCTCCAACCTTAATAAAAACTCACCTGCCTGAAGCTTTCTAGTAACCCTTCAGGCCTTGATTAGCTTGTTCAGGTGTGTTTGATTAGGGTTGAAACAAAACTCTGCAGGGCTGCGGCTCTCCAGGACCGACGTTCATCACCCCTGGTATAGGCTATGCATTTTAATGCAGTTCATGTTTACCAGGCCCTGGATATATATATATTTATTTGTTTAAATTTGTTTGTTTTTTTTGGATGACTCTTCAAAGGGTGAAATAAAATTAAAAGGGTGAAATCATCTAGAAATTGTCCATCCACTGATGTGAGGCTTGGAAAAGTTTGGACTACCGCTTTTTCAACAGTTCTGTGCCGCGTGCAATGGCCATCTTGGCTGCATTCTTTATTATTGAGGAGAGAAAGTTTTCCTGTATGCTGAGCGTCTCAGGTCGTCAGGTTAGAAAAGACTTCTCTTCCTCTCTTTATGCCCCACTGCGTTCTACCATGCCAATTGATTTTCCTGTCACTATACTTGTTCATCCCACTTAAAGCGCTTGTTGCCTATAGTGAATCTGTTGTGGCAAATTGTATCCTACAGTATCTCTCACCTAAAAGACACAGCTCCTGGAGGCAGAGAAAAACCCTTCAATAGACCTACATTATTCTAAGGGCCCTTCAATCTTACTTTTATTTTAATTGTGTCAGAAAGGCAATAAAAGACGAGAATAAATATTATAGATGTATTCTTCAGCTAGACCAGTCAGAGGGTTGCCTGAACAACTAGTCAATTAATCTGTCTTAAAGAAGCGCTGTATAATTAAGCATCTTTCAGGTTGAAAGAAGATGTACTCTTGTGTTTAAAAACTGGTAGATGGAGTGCAATGGAACAGGACTGAATACAAAAACAAATGAAAAATAAATGAATAAATAAATAAATATAGCCAGTGCTTATTTAATTTAATAGAAATATTATTATTATTTACAAATCATAAATGTATGTATAAATATATATATATTTTTTTTTTTTTTTAAATAATAGTAATAATAAAGTTAATTGTTAAACATCTAGTAGATCATTGTGACCCATCCCTACAAATTATGAACACAGTTGATTTATACATACAATAAACATGTAAAATGCTGTAAATACATTTTTAGAACGGCTCCAAATCTTCCAAATGAGCCCAAATGGACAACCACATATTTTCTCATTGAGATATCTCGAGGGAAAACTCAATCTCTCTCTCTCTGTCTCTCTCTCTCCCCCCTCCCCTCTCAGCAGTCGTCTTCCTTGGCAGGATGTCAGCCTGTTTCTGGCTCTGCTGGGGATCTGAACGCAGGCTTAGCTCAGCCACATTCTACCACATGTTTACCACCGCTTACCACACAGTGGCACAGAAACGCGTCGACACACCGTACTCGCAGCGCAGAAGGGCCGAGCTGACACCATCGCTTCTCCACTACGGCATCTGATGTCAGACGGCGCTCGAACGAAGGGCTAAGTTTAGAAAAACATAGCAGAGGAAGACAGCAGAAGACACATGATTCCAAGCACATTGTCAGAGAACCCCAGAGTGAAAAGGCCATTCTCTCAAATGTCAAGCTTTGGTAATAGGGGAAGAAACATCAGCCTGGGAGGCAGCGGTGTGATACTAGCTCGTTTTTCCTGTTGGGCTGCACTGCCGTTGTGCCCGGCTCAGCAGAACGGAAGACAATGCAGTTGTAAAGTAATATGTTCGAGAGCTCGGGGTGGACCTGAAGGGCACGGCCAGGTTCTACTGAAACACAGCCTGTAAATGCATCATTAGTGCTCCTCTAACAGCGCCTCTCAGGTGGAGGAGTACTGTTTGTCTTTGCGCTAGTCGGCGATTAAAGGCAAAACAGAATCTCTCACTCGTTTTCTGTCCGTGCTCCAGCAGAGCGAAGGGAGGGGTGCATCGGTTGGCTCGTCTCCCGGCCTTAAATGTTGTAAAAAAGCCTTTAAAAGCTCATCAAAAACAAAATCCGCACAATCACACAGGAGCAGGAGCTCGCTTAAAGCGCCGCTCTATTTGTCAAGCTGTTCGCTGAAACATTGTCATTATCTACAGCTGACACCATCGCTTCTCCACTACGGCATCTGATGTCAGACGGCGCTCGAACGAAGGGCTAAGTTTAGAAAAACATAGCAGAGGAAGACAGCAGAAGACACATGATTCCAAGCACATTGTCAGAGAACCCCAGAGTGAAAAGGCCATTCTCTCAAATGTCAAGCTTTGGTAATAGGGGAAGAAACATCAGCCTGGGAGGCAGCGGTGTGATACTAGCTCGTTTTTCCTGTTGGGCTGCACTGCCGTTGTGCCCGGCTCAGCAGAACGGAAGACAATGCAGTTGTAAAGTAATATGTTCGAGAGCTCGGGGTGGACCTGAAGGGCACGGCCAGGTTCTACTGAAACACAGCCTGTAAATGCATCATTAGTGCTCCTCTAACAGCGCCTCTCAGGTGGAGGAGTACTGTTTGTCTTTGCGCTAGTCGGCGATTAAAGGCAAAACAGAATCTCTCACTCGTTTTCTGTCCGTGCTCCAGCAGAGCGAAGGGAGGGGTGCATCGGTTGGCTCGTCTCCCGGCCTTAAATGTTGTAAAAAAGCCTTTAAAAGCTCATCAAAAACAAAATCCGCACAATCACACAGGAGCAGGAGCTCGCTTAAAGCGCCGCTCTATTTGTCAAGCTGTTCGCTGAAACATTGTCATTATCTACCGTGTTTAAGGAGCCAACATAAAAACAAATCAAGGTAGACCACGTATGGATTCATCAGCTGGATTTTTCTCAGCTGTGGCCTGACATCCGAGATAGCGCCTGACCTGTCAGGTCACCTGCACCTGGGCTGAACTGAAGTGACCCGTCCTGTCTAGACCTGAGGGAGGCGGCGAATCGGCTCATTCAGCAACTGATGCAGGTGCAAAAGGAAAGTGCTCGGCCAAGTCTCCCACACTCCCTTTAATAAGTTTTCTAACCTCTGCTCAGCAGTCCGGCCAGTCACTTGTCACAGGGAGTGTGATAATGGAAATAAAAATGGAGGAGAAGAGGCCTGAGAGGAGACAAAAGCTTTTATGGTAATGACATTGAGTTTAAGGAATGCTCATGACAGAAAGAAGGCCAACCACAAGAGAAAGACAAAAACAAAGCTAGAGACAGGAAGGTGCTGGAGGAGGACGAGAAGGAAGTAGCTGGGCAGGGCTCCACCTGCACTTCAGCTCATACTGGCCCTATGGGAAGACCTCCCTCACTCCTTATATAGACAAATCTGCCACTCTCCTTCAGACCCGCTGCTGCCCAGTGGGCCGTGACAGGGTTATTTTCAGAAGACTGCAGAGCCAGAGCTAGCTGCTGTCCAAAGCTGCTGAAAGACAAAGAGGAATTACCATGGTCACAAATGATGGCTAGTTACCTCTGAGGGTCTTTTTGAACATCTATGACATACAGGCAAGCATCACCATTACTAGTGCTCAAGTGGGTTAGCAGTCTTTCAAAACCTTGAAGTCTATGAATTAAACTTCACGTAACTCTCCCTGCACTGCTATGGACATTAAACTCGAACTGTGTGGCTTTTGGATCACTTAACTTAACAACTGGACTTAATTTTCACATGGCAGGCAATAAAATAGAGGAAAAAATACAGATGTGTGTTGATGGAGGGACCAGAGCCATACATAGGGATGAAAATATAATAATGACAATTTTAACATGGGCCAGTTAGTGGGCTACCCCCTAGATCACCTACCACCTAATTTTTACTAATAAGTTATGCATGTATGTATATATGAAAAAAGCACTTAGTTAAACTGTTAACCTTCAATAAAAAAATATATTATATGTAAAAATGATGTGAAAAATACTATTTTGTCTAAATATAATAAAAACATGAGTGTTTCAAAAATGTGTTTCAAATGCAATAAATGTAGGCATCCTAACATTACAAATGTATAAAATGAAAAATATGTATTCACAATTATTTAAACTTTTCAATACTTTAGATTAATAAGCAAATAAATTAAATAAGCATAAATAAAATTAAATGAGCATGCACAAATAAATATCCAATATCTACATACACCAAAAAATGTATTAAAAAAAACTCATGTGTACCAATATACTGTACATCTGCTAACCTTGACTAACATTCTAAGACAAAATGACAAATAATACGAGACACTGCTTCTATCCACAGCAAGAATACAATAATGAGAGTACTGCTCCTTAAAAATGCCAACTGTGAGAATATGTAGTGCATAATTGTTAACTTTCCACAATAAAGAATGCTTATTAAAGCACAGTATGCCAGGGTGGAGCCAAGATGCATGTGTGCTGAATCAGCAGATATGGGGGGAGGCGGGCAAAAGTGCTGATTAGTGGGAAAGCCATATGTTCCATTGACAGATTCCATCACGACAGAGAGCACGGCACCCCTGCGTGAGGGCATGGCCTCCTCTCTATGTGCCAGCCCCACTACCTGGCACCTTTCACAGAGAAGTAAAGACTAGCCAGAGGATTCTGACAGCGCAGGACGGATTGTGTTACCTATAGCTGAAAGGAGGAGGGGGATGAGAGAGAAGACGTGGTGAAAACAAGACAAAGAAAAAGAGAGCGTGAAAAGAAAATAGAGGGTTAACTGAGTACACAGCAAATGAACCACAACACAGCGGAAACGGTGTGAAAACAAGCAGCATGTCGGCTGGATTAAACCCGCCAGATGGAACACAGATGCGAGCCCGGACACAAAAGCACAATCACCAGCCGCAAGTTTCAGTGAGAGGACATCTTACCCCCTCGTCGTCTTGCAGGGTGGCAGAATCATTAACGTGCTAGAGCTTTTCACATGCAAAAAGGCACAGCAATGAACATGCTGCTAAACTTGCTGCTAAAAGCGAGGACGAGGACCTGAGTGCTGCTACCAGCGGGACCCTGACACCATCCCAAACCATCCATTCTCAAATAAGATCACTAATAATAAAAGGGGTGAATCTGAGCAGGTAAACGGAGAGCCAAGGACAGCAGGGTCATCAGCAGGTAGCGAAATCAGTGATAAAGGAGGAAAAGTTCATTTTTCAGCATTGTCCTTTGCCGCCCCCCGACCTGAGGCGCTTCTGACAGCGTTTATTAGCCTTAAAAGAAAAATGATGAGAAGAGCAAAAGGGTCGGCCAAAGGAGGGGGATCTGAAATACCTCATTTCACTCTGCTCTTGAGCCCAACTAGGATTTATCTACCAGGACGAGCCAATAAGAGAACTAGACGGTGGGGTGGGGCGACGATGGAGGGAAAAAGAGAGAGACATAGAGAGAAGAAATTGGGATTGAGAAGCGTGCATAATTCATGTGCCCATTACTAGAGATGATTTTGCACATCTTAAGAGAGAGATCAGAGTCATAATCTAAAATGGGCCCTGATGGAGACCTTACGAAGCAAGTATCAGAGGAGCACTCTGGAGATTCGAGTCTAGGTCTCTTCTGCGGAGCACGTCCCATTCTAATGACATTCAGCTCCTTCCCATAAGCCCCTGCCGCCGTGCTGCTTCCTCCCCAAGGGGGAACCGTTAAGGCCTCCGCATCCAAGCGGCAGCAACAGAGTAGGTGATTTTCCTAAAATAAAAATTAACTGGCCAATTTAGCGAAGGGAGGAAAAAAAACTCCCAGCCCCCACGCTCAATTATTCCTGGTCTCTTTGCACTTTTCCCCCATTCAGTCCCAGAATAGCACGGCATCCATATTTCAAGGTGGCAAAGCAGTGGAAATGATTACGTCAGAGTCCAGCAGGTCTATTTTCTCAGCTCCCGCTGCCTACGACAAGCCCACGAAGAACTTGGCAGCTGGCTTTGAAAAGCACAGCCTTCATCAAGAGACGTGTTCAACGGCTTTGAGGACTTTGATTAGATTTGGGTTGATATGACACTCGATTCGTACTTAGCCCATGGGCTCTCATTATACATTCTGCGTGTAGCGTTTCTGAGCAAACACAATGACGCCTTTCATTTATCCGAATCAACATTTCCTGCTGTAGGTAATGGATAAACCCCTAAGAATTCTCAAGTTGACTTCACTGCCCCTGGAAATGATCTATCTAAGAAACATCTGATATGTTGTTACCCTTGGCAATCATATCATAAACAGGAGGGTAAATAACACCCTCTCTGGCACAAGGAATTCTC
>NW_015625590.1:860838-865718 GCF_001515625.1 Sinocyclocheilus rhinocerous | reverse complement strand
CACAGCAAGAATACAATAATGAGAGTACTGCTCCTTAAAAATGCCAACTGTGAGAATATGTAGTGCATAATTGTTAACTTTCCACAATAAAGAATGCTTATTAAAGCACAGTATGCCAGGGTGGAGCCAAGATGCATGTGTGCTGAATCAGCAGATATGGGGGGAGGCGGGCAAAAGTGCTGATTAGTGGGAAAGCCATATGTTCCATTGACAGATTCCATCACGACAGAGAGCACGGCACCCCTGCGTGAGGGCATGGCCTCCTCTCTATGTGCCAGCCCCACTACCTGGCACCTTTCACAGAGAAGTAAAGACTAGCCAGAGGATTCTGACAGCGCAGGACGGATTGTGTTACCTATAGCTGAAGGGAGGAGGGGGATGAGAGAGAAGACGTGGTGAAAACAAGACAAAGAAAAAGAGAGCGTGAAAAGAAAATAGAGGGTTAACTGAGTACACAGCAAATGAACCACAACACAGCGGAAACGGTGTGAAAACAAGCAGCATGTCGGCTGGATTAAACCCGCCAGATGGAACACAGATGCGAGCCCGGACACAAAAGCACAATCACCAGCCGCAAGTTTCAGTGAGAGGACATCTTACCCCCTCGTCGTCTTGCAGGGTGGCAGAATCATTAACGTGCTAGAGCTTTTCACATGCAAAAAGGCACAGCAATGAACATGCTGCTAAACTTGCTGCTAAAAGCGAGGACGAGGACCTGAGTGCTGCTACCAGCGGGACCCTGACACCATCCCAAACCATCCATTCTCAAATAAGATCACTAATAATAAAAGGGGTGAATCTGAGCAGGTAAACGGAGAGCCAAGGACAGCAGGGTCATCAGCAGGTAGCGAAATCAGTGATAAAGGAGGAAAAGTTCATTTTTCAGCATTGTCCTTTGCCGCCCCCCGACCTGAGGCGCTTCTGACAGCGTTTATTAGCCTTAAAAGAAAAATGATGAGAAGAGCAAAAGGGTCGGCCAAAGGAGGGGGATCTGAAATACCTCATTTCACTCTGCTCTTGAGCCCAACTAGGATTTATCTACCAGGACGAGCCAATAAGAGAACTAGACGGTGGGGTGGGGCGACGATGGAGGGAAAAAGAGAGAGACATAGAGAGAAGAAATTGGGATTGAGAAGCGTGCATAATTCATGTGCCCATTACTAGAGATGATTTTGCACATCTTAAGAGAGAGATCAGAGTCATAATCTAAAATGGGCCCTGATGGAGACCTTACGAAGCAAGTATCAGAGGAGCACTCTGGAGATTCGAGTCTAGGTCTCTTCTGCGGAGCACGTCCCATTCTAATGACATTCAGCTCCTTCCCATAAGCCCCTGCCGCCGTGCTGCTTCCTCCCCAAGGGGGAACCGTTAAGGCCTCCGCATCCAAGCGGCAGCAACAGAGTAGGTGATTTTCCTAAAATAAAAATTAACTGGCCAATTTAGCGAAGGGAGGAAAAAAAACTCCCAGCCCCCACGCTCAATTATTCCTGGTCTCTTTGCACTTTTCCCCCATTCAGTCCCAGAATAGCACGGCATCCATATTTCAAGGTGGCAAAGCAGTGGAAATGATTACGTCAGAGTCCAGCAGGTCTATTTTCTCAGCTCCCGCTGCCTACGACAAGCCCACGAAGAACTTGGCAGCTGGCTTTGAAAAGCACAACCTTCATCAAGAGACGTGTTCAATAGCTTTGAGGACTTTGATTAGATTTGGGTTGATATGACACTCGATTCGTACTTAGCCCATGGGCTCTCATTATACATTCTGCGTGTAGCGTTTCTGAGCAAACACAATGACGCCTTTCATTTATCCGAATCAACATTTCCTGCTGTAGGTAATGGATAAACCCATAAGAATTCTCAAGTTGACTTCACTGCCCCTGGAAATGATCTATCTAACAAACATCTGATATGTTGTTACCCTTGGCAATCATATCATAAACAGGAGGGTAAATAACACCCTCTCTGGCACAAGGAATTCTCGACACTGTTCTCTGATAGAGACACAAACAGCCTAAAATAACCAAGTTTCCCCTTCCCGCAGTCATCATTATTGGAGCCACTGAAGAGCCGGGAATGTACACCATTATGCACTGACAGCCTTTACGCTTGCTAAAGGAGAGGCAACGCAACGGCACAACAAACACCAATATGTCCTATCTGCTAGACACAGATGTCAAAGACAGAGTGCCACGGAGCAATAAAGAAGCAATATACAAAATCCATCTGTTTGGAAAGTATGCATGCATTAAGCACTTCATCTACACATCCAAAAATAAATGTGATTGTATTTAAGGATGCACAATATATGTGCCCCACATCAGTTATAGGCTTATATTCAATATTTAATTTATCAGTATCCCCTGATATGGAATATTTTATTGTGCATTTCCATTTCCACTATTTTTTTTAAATTTAGATTATCTTTGCCATCATCTAATACTCGAGAATTACATCTAGAATTCAATAATACTGGTTAATGCATTTTTTAGCATTTTTTAGCAATTCTCAAAATGAATATATTTTTAGTGTGTTATTCTTTGTTTTAATCTGTTATTGTACGTTATATTCTTGTAAATTATCAAAAATGCAAAAAAAAAAGCTTTAATAATCGGCCATAACATAAAATTAAATAATTAGAAAATAATGACAATAAAAAAATAGCACATAAATATGAGGAATTATTTCTATATAATTTGAATACTGGTGCATCACTAGATATATTTCTATAGAATATAGAATGTGTCACGTTTCCTTAAATGCCGTCACTATCTTACTGATAAATCTAAAACTATCTAAAAACATAGAAATCAGTTTTTTGGATGCAAGCTGTGGCTGCACCTCAAAAAGCTCTTGGTCTGGAAAGAGGCAACCACGTACGAAGGTTACTCTGATTCGATCCCTTGCTAATTAGCGCTGCTCGCCACTCATGGTAATGGAATACAGGGGATTCATTGACTGGATGCACTGTGTTTAAGGTCTGCAAATTACCTTGGGCTCCAGTTACCATCGGCTGGCACTGAGCTCGCTGAAGCTCAAGGTTCAGTCCAGCAGAAAGGGACACACGCAGCACAGCACAGCACAGCACAGCATAAAAGCCAGCGTTCTCACAATCTGGGTCAAACACATAGATCATAATGCAAAAGTGTTGTTTTTCTCCTAGCAAAATATGACAAGCTGTGTTGTTCAACGGTTAACCATGTGTTTATTTGTCATGTTCTTTGTTTGTCTCCATTTTTTCCAGCTAATTAATCTGAAGGGACTACACTTGCTCATGCACTGTGATGAGGAATCGAAATCTCCGGAGAGGTTTGCGGTTTACAACCGTATAAGCTGGACGACCAATGATCGCACGCATTAGACTTTAAAATACACATATTCTAACATTTAGCAATAAAAAAAATTATAATTTCCCTAATCTGATGGATGATCTGAGATGAGAGACATCACCAGCTTCAAAGCTAGTGAGCCAAACACCAGGAAGATCATAGGTGGTGCAGGTTGTCGGACCTAGCATCCATCTCATCCTCCTGACATATCCCAGAACCCACATGGAGACATGGCCTGGACAGACCAGACCCACAACGGCCTCAGCTGAGCTTTAATCTTCCCTTGGCGACACAGCGATCCCAAGACAGAGAACAGCTCTGCCCATGGCTCCTTTGAAGCACGGAGCTCCATTAGCTTTCATGGCTAACCCAGAAACCCTGTATGAGGCCTTCCCTTTTTGAACAGACACTACATGCAAGAGAAGAGAACAAGATGAAAATAAATAAATAAAAGGAGCGCTGAACGAGGAGGTTGTCTCCCCTGTCTGAGAGCTGCTCCATCTCGGAGAACTTCAAGGGTGTGATTTGGGCTTTGATGCGGAGCGTTGTAACGGTTGACAGAGCTGAAAACACACCATTGCTTACTAAAACAACGGCAAAAACAAATGCAAGCTGTCTGTGAAGCATCTAATACAGTGCACCTGTGGATGGCTCGCTCGCCCGCCTTCATCTTCTCTCTCAACAGCTGCTGCTGCTGGATCAGGACTACGCCTGCTGCTCCTCAACATCGCTGCCAGGATAGCCCTAGCGGAAGCTGTTCGCTGCTTTTAACATCACCTCGGCAATTACAGTCGCTGAGAGTGCATAGCGGGGAGCCTAACCTAAGGGAAGCTCAGTTATCACCATTCTATATTCTACCGGTGTTACTCAGCGGTTGTGCTACGGTCACAGAAGGATATAGTATGCTAACGTTTTCCACCTCAGTCAAAAACAGAATTGTATGTTTATTTTATGCATGTTTATTTAAAAAAATAAAATAAAATAAAAAAGTCTTAAATTTCCTTACATCTTTGGTTTAACTCTTCCATTCTCCTGTCATAGATACCACTTTTTACATTTCAATTAATTTAACCAATCAATCTGGATAAAATCAAGTCCAATCCCATATTTTATCTTATTTCATCCCATATTTGCCCACTTTTTTTTTTTGGCCAATACAAATTATTTTTGTTTTAATGTCCATTAACCGATATGCATCAACAATTTAATCATAATTTTATGATTTTTGACAACAAAAAATTAAATGATCATTATAACACAACAAGAACATTGTTGTTACAAAGTATGAGCATTCCAATAATAAAATAATAATTATCACCTTAAAGGGGTCATATGATCCGATTTCAATTTTTCCTTTCTCTTTGGAGTGTTACAAGCTCTTGGTGCATAAAGAAGATCTGTAAAGTTGCAAAGACTAAAGTCTCAAATCCTGAGAGATATTCTTTATAAAAGTTAAGAATCAAACACACCTACCTAAAACGGCTCGTTCTAACACGCCCCCACATACCTACGTCACGATCTGGGAAAATTTGCATAACGCCGCCCAAATGTTAA
>NW_015625590.1:843011-860540 GCF_001515625.1 Sinocyclocheilus rhinocerous | reverse complement strand
TACACCAAATACACAAAATAATGTTCTTTTTAGCAACATCATATGACCCCTTTAACTGTTGTGTTTATTTATGTCATTATATTTGCACATTATTATTTTGTGATCTAAATGGCTGCAAATGTAATTTCATCAGTTTTGGGCAATGCAGTTCTCAGACAACATATTTAAAAGGTTAATTAATTATCCAAACAATACATTAAATAAGTTACTTTACTTGTGAATATATATATATATATACACACACTGTATTGATGTATTGCATTTTCAGTGTTTCATCAGTTGAATGATTGACAACTGTGTACACAACACTATGACATGGTGAACAGATTATACTGTACTTCTATCCCTCAGAGCCTTGTTTTCATTCCCGGCAAACAAAATTTTGTGTCTAGCCCGACAAAGTTGTTTTATTAAATGTCTACACTACAAGAACCACACCAGAATCAACATCCCCAGAAAGAAGACTTTGGTGTTCACCATTTAAAAGCCTCACACTTTATGTGTTACGGTAGAGGGCAAACCTATCATCGGTTTAGATAGAGCCATGTAAAATTGAGTTCATAACTGCCTGAGAAAGGTGAAACATGTCACCTGAAGTCTCCTCCCTGCTGAAGCGAACTCAAACATGATCCCCATTTTAATCTCACTAAGACACCGAGAGAGCTGCCAAGCAGGCACAGGCCAGATCAGATGCTAAGCAGGCACAGAGGTGTATTGATGCTTCAATGGCACAGGTCACTCGTGCCTTGCAGACATTGATTTGAGAAGCAGATGTGCAAGTGAGTGCTACAGGACTAACAGGAATCACTTAGGTAATATACTAGCTGAATTCTGCAGAGCCTCTCCTGCGGCCTTCCATATAAACATGCAAACAGGAAGGCCAACTAGAAATGAGCACCTACCAATATAATGCGGGCTGACAAAGACATAATTGCCACTGCGAAAAGTGGAAAGATTGTCGTGTGTAAGACAGCAACCGTTTTGTATGAGCTAGCCTAAACTTCTGGACTCCCTCTGTCTGCTCTCACCCCATTCACTCCCTCCTGGTTTTTAATGTGACTAGAGCAAAGCTGTGTTCAATTAACTCCTATAGTAGACTTCCGGCTTACAGGCATGGAGGAGGTTAACCAGCAAGCACTACAGCAAAGACAGCCAGTAAGTTCTCTGCAAGCCTCCAGGCGGCTTCATTTCACCTGCTGGTCACAGCACTATACTCATTCTCACACCAACAGTCATCAACCTATAAACCTTCATGAACATTAAAGTTAGAGGTCATACTGTGTGGCCAGGCGTGTTTACAAGTAAAAAAATAAATCAACAGAAAAAAGGGCATACTGGGAATTGAATGGATTATGAAAAAGGCTGGATTTATTTAATCAAATATACACTTAAAAAAAACTGTGAAATATTATTGGAATTTAAAATATCTGTTTTCTATTTTTATATATTTTAAATGTTACAACTCCAGTCACATCATCCTTCAGAAACCATTCTAATATGCTGATTTGGTGCTCAAGAAGCACTTATTATTTTTATCATCAAAGTTGAAAACAGTTGTGCTGCTTAATATTTGTGGAAACTGATAAATTTTCAGGATTCTTGAAAAATAGATTTTTTTCTTTTTGTAACAAAAGTCTTTGCTATCACTTTTGAATTTAATGCATTCTTGCTGGGAAAAAAAAGCAAATATGGTGAATTTTAATTTCATACTAAATTAACATAGCCCTTTGCTTATTCCACAAAATTCATTTATGTTTACACTTCATCTTTCTTGCAGGACAAAGATGCAGTTTATCTATTCAGAGCAGTTAATATAGTAAATGCTGTTTGAATTCTGGTTGAGAAAATCGAGAAAAAGGCCAATCATACAGGCAGCATCAGCGGACTACTTTAACTGGCTGAAAAAAAGACATTTAAGGGAATGTCAATCAAACCTGAAGGTATATTTTGTAGACAGGAAAATTAAGGTAGCTCTATGGGGGAGCTCCGCGATCTTTGGCAGGGGTTTGTCAGAATGCACGGAAACACTGATTGGCGGAGGAGTCGCATCATCAGACGCATAACACTGACAGACAACTTTACAGTTAGCTGCAACATTCACATAGCAAATCCTGTGACTTGAGGAAATGCTACGACAGTTTAAATAAACAACACTGACAATTACTGAATAAATCATGAGCTGTCACCACGCTCTCTCTCTCTCACATTTAGCTGTCGAATAAACAGGTACAATTTGTGCGAGATCCATTTTGTTGGCTTCTTTTGCCATTGAAACTCAGAGAAAGTAATAGGTGAAAGGGAAAGCATAATGTAACTGGTAAACATAGGTTGTAAATCTTCCCCCAGCTGTTTTTGAAGTAGAGCCGCTGTTGTGGAATCACAGGAAATGCTGTCTATTTGTTATTATGCAGAACTAAATGAACTGACAGAGAAAATCGAAAAGCATTCCAACCTAATGATAATGGACTGGCGGAATTCGACAGCCCTACAATCTCTCATTTTACTACTCCACATTAGCATTTTACTTAACGTGAAAAATGCCTGTGCACTGCTGAGGAGAATAAATTTGAAGTGCACCATGGATAACTCACTGATTAGCCACAAACCCAGTCCAAGACAAGGACAAATTAAATAATGACCTGCTTAAAAAATGCTAAATAAAACAATCATAAAAAAGACAGCCTGATTAAAATGGTCCATTCGCTATCCTCTATTTGTAAGTATTAAGTTGAAGGCTGCATTGTAAATCATTTTAAAGAGGTCAGCTATTGTTTGTCGGGCAATAAAGGCCAAAAAATGCCAACCAAGAGAGGCTGCATTTTTCAGTCTGGCTAAAGTGATGCCCGTGGCTTGGCAAACACACAGTCTTCTCTAGTTTAAGGCTGGAGAGCCTTGCATCCCTCAGGATGTGTGGTTAGACCGAAGAGCCACAGGAAGAGAATTGGGAGAGAGTCCTATGGGAAAATCTAACCTTAACTGGTAGCTGGTTTCTAGCTGTTCCAGACCATCTTGGTAGCTGGTTAACCAGCTTGGACTACCATAATGACCAACTTCAACTAGCTAATGACCAGCTTGCACACAGCTACTAGTTTAAACTGGATTTTCCAGTAGAGAGTAAGTGCAGCCCATTGCAGACCTGGTCTCCACCGCATGCTCTGTCACTACTGGAGACCTGTAATCAAAGTCAGAGGATAGAAAGAGAGAGAGAGCTAGGGATAGAGGGAGAGAGAACAAGTGAGTGAGATTAAAGGTGCGTAGGGGGTACTCCACTTTCACTCTCAGTGATCAGTGGCGGCTACTTTTAGCATGTCTCCTCCTCATCTGTGGCATTGCCCTTGATTCCACTAACAGTATGAGAGAGAAAGAGAGACAGAGACATCAGCCAGAAGCACAGGAGGTAGCCTTCCCCTCAGTCACCTCATCCAAAAGGAAGTGAAAAAGAAAAGCTATCAAGCACCCACTAAATGTCAAAAATGAGAGACAGACCATAGCTGAGAATCGTCCAAATCAAGGTAAAGTAAACGGGCGAATTAGGAGCTTGTTTTGCAAAAATGACTCAGATTCTCACTAGCTCAGTTTTTTTCAGGTTGTTTTTTTTGTCTCCAAGCATTTAAGAACTAAAGCGCAGTAAAAGATCAAGTTAAAATGTTTTTTCAAGTCAAGATTCACATAAAAAAACAATAATATATTAATATATTAATAATTTGATCAAAATACAGTTAAAGTAGTAATACTGTGAAATATTATTTTTACAATTTAAATTGGCTGTTTTATATTTTAATATATTTGTAATTTATTCCTGTGATTGCAATGCTGAATTTTCAGCAGTCATTACTCCAGTCTTCAGTGTCACATGATCCTTCAGAAATCATTCTGATATGCTGATTTGATGCTCAAGAAACATTTCTTATTATTATCAATGTTGAAAACAGTATTTTGTAGAAACCATGACTGACTTTTTATCAAGATTCTATAATGAATAGAAAGTTCAAAAGAACAGCATTTATTTGAAATAGAAATCTTTTGAAACACTGTAAATGTAATTACTGTCATTTTTGAACATTTAATGCAGTCTTGCTGAATAAAAGTACTAATTTACATTAAAAAAATTACTGACCCCACACATTTAGATATTATAATATAATATAATAATAGATGTGTTTGTGTATAAACTTTAGACAATGTAGCTAAAAATTATATAGAAATAAATAAACAAGGGTAAAAAAAAAAGAAAGAAAGAGCCAAGTTCACAGGTCTCTGTACACCCCACATCACTTAGCCAACATCTCTGCTAAACCCTCACACATCCTTACAGCCTCCGGAAAAAAGCACTAGGAGTAGGAACACACTAAGGATGAGGGTTTTACAGCCCTACCTGAAGCCCTAGACACAGATTTCAGGAATCACTAGAACTTGGGCAAAGAATGCCTTAAAAAATGGGGGTGAGATGAGAGATTTCACATTTCAAGGGTGAGATAGCAACCAGTGAAAATGGTCTGCACCAGTTTAAGATCATCGCCTATCAACCATTGCGAGCACATGCTCTGTGGGTCAAAAGTAGTCTAGCCCTTAACCCTGGTGTGGAGGGAGTGAACAGCTCTCAGAAGGTGACAGTGGCAGTAATGACTGGTTGTGGACAAAAGGATACATTAGGGACAGTGTTGCTTCACAACAAGAGCCTTCTTAAAATAGACTGCTGAGCCAAGATTGACAGGCTCAGGCTCTTCGAGGGCTGAAGATTCAATGTTTACCGCAATTTTTATAATGCGAGTTGGTGATTAATACCAAAAACTTGATCATTTTACATCGTTTTTATCTCTTTTCAAGCATTTGCATCAGTTACACGGTTATGTTGAAATTCATGCATCAATGAATTGTGAGGACATTTATTGCACACATAAAAAACACAGTGGAACAAATATAATCGCCCATGAGAAATAAGCTACTTCCCTAGCCAAAAAAAAAAAAAAAATGAAAGACAAAACTTTTTTCATTGATATCTTAAAATGTGTCCTGTAATAAAAGTCGTTTCCTCTGTTTTGGCGCCACATAAATGGCGGAGTGACTAAGACCCTGTCAGCCTCCATTTATAAATACAACAGGAAAATACACCACCTTTATTTAGTTTATCACTCCCCTGTAATCTCTTGCAACTGTCCCTCGACTGCCAGTAACCCTGTCTGCAACAGAACCACAGGTGGGCCAAATTAATGGCGAGATCGTTTATAAAGCGGTGGTCTTTCCATGTTAATTACTTTTGTATAATTTCTCAGCTCCCGTATTCATAAGCCTGGCTCTTTTGATAGACACGGCAGTATTAAAAGCCCAGTATGTAATACTATGAGCCGCACAGCAGCGTATATAATGAGCCATAAATCAAGTATCATTTACTGTCTATCGTGGGCAATTAATCTTTGCTGTGTTACTCAATGGTGCAACTCTGAGGACAGCTGCCTCTCTGAGCTATGCGCTCATAAACACAACATCAACCGTTCAATATCTTTTATGGTTATGGATGCACACCGTCAACTCGACTCAAACCTCGTCAAAGGTGCCAATCATAAGTTCAAGTGTCGGTGTCTACTTTTCCCTTTCTTTTTTTTTTATCTGCTGATGTTCCACAAGTAAACTTCCCCTTTATGTCCTGTCCTCAGAGAGAGGCTGTGATCTCTGGCTTCACACTCTGATGAATGGTAAAAGCATGTTCAAATAAAAGCTTGTGTGAGGGAAGGGACGGGGACTTTGAGAGTGGTTTTCACGGCAGGCGGCTAAGCGCTGGGATTTGGGAAGACGTGCAGCATGTGCTGCGGAACGGCATGAGAACTGGAGCTGTAAAAGCACAAAAAAAGATAGATGCAGGGGTGAGATGTGATATTCCTGTTCGATAAAACTGTAGAAAAATGCACAAGCTTTCGTTTAGAGACGTGGTTTCGAGGTAGCTTTATTGTTGCTAAAATAAATTTAACTCTCAAATGCTTTCGGGCCAAATTGCAGAATATGAATTCACTCTGAAACTGTACATTCATTGTAGCTTTTCAAGGTTTGATCAAACACAAAGCAATAGATGCTGGAGGAGACGAGAGTTCCTAAACTTTCAGGTTCAGTCAGGAGCTCTCAGTAGGGTGTCTACTTCAATAGAACAAGCACAACTGAACTTGGTTGTTTACCAATTTAGGCCTGAATCAGGATAGCAAGCTGTTGTTTGTTTGCTCGGTTCAAAACGGAAGAATTGGAACTGGAATTTGGGCTGTAAAGAGCTTTTAAACTACATCCATCCCAGCAGCACGTACAGTAAACCACATTTCTGCTCAAACTCCAACACTCTCAAAGCAAAATATACAAGAGTAATATTGTTAAGTCTCCGGAATAAGAAGTGCCTGGGTGGTATGACTGACTATAACGAGAGATTCTGCTGTACCATTTTTTTACTGCATTATATCTGTGATGCAACTTTTAAAAATCTGACAAGCAAACTGAGCATTTCCATTATAGATTCATTGTTTATTATTGCTTCTCGGCCTTTTGGCTAAGATCAAGTGTAGATTCATTGTTTATAATGGGAGCAATTTAGTTTTGACGCACTGCATTAAGAAACACTCCGTTTTACTTTGTTCATCTCAATTTGCAGCATTAAAACAGAATTCATGGGGGGACTAGCCCCCCTCAATGTCTACGGTGGTTATCGCCCTGATCAGACATGAAAATATGATGTGGCACTATCGTGCAGTCTGTAATGATATGACGTTAGTTAGCAAATATTAGCGATTTTTTGCAAACATTTCTTTGAGTAACATGACCGTAATATGAACTCACGATTGAATGCAACATAAAACAAATGATTACTTTTCGTTAAAATCTTTATTAATGCCAAAAATGCTTACATTTATGTGTCTTTTTGTTCGCTCGGGCAGCCATGTTGCCGCTGAAGCCGGTTTACGCTGAGATAATTCATACCCCTTCGTTTGAAGTGTGGTCCCGAAAAATCTTCGTTTGAAGGGCTATCTGGCCCTTCCCCTACCCCTCCAACCAAAAGAGAATTGAGACACCCCTACCCCTTCACGTGAACGCGCGAAACGGAGGGGTAGGGGAAAGGGGAAGAATCAAGTCATATTTAATATATTACCGCTATGAATGTTGTTTTCAACTCAGTGCTTACATAATGTGAAGCTGTTTTTGCACTGATGCCAGACTTATTTAAGAATGATCTTATCTTTTGATTGCATCCATCAAGTTCCAATAAATAAAATTAAGTCACTAGATTATAGAAAAATAGATATTACAAGACTATATATAGTCTATATAAATATTCACAGCTTGAGTTTCTACCAAAAATGATCAAATCATGATGTGATATACGATTTTGGCCATGCTGTCCACTTCTAAGTGAGTAATAAAGGACAGCAGGCTGTATTTGGCCTGGCCATGTCTACATTTGGAGGACGCATCAAACGGCCCTGACTCCCCAAGGTTGAATCAAGAACATTGAAACCTCGACCGAGGCAGCTGTGGAAACAATGGCTGCACTGCTGTCGCCAATCAACAAACAAGTGCCCCCCGAGCGGCCCATCTCCCCTACTGCTCACAGCCATTAAGAGAGGGCCAGCAGGCCCAAATCTACTGCAGGGCAGAGGGGCCACAGCTGTGGGGAACATTGGCACAGCAGGGATCTCTAAGAACGGAGAGAGGAGCACGGATGAAGACACAAATCGGTGCACTGTGATGATAATACTGCAAAATCATCCTACAAGCATGAATATGGAAGTTTTAGATGGGTATTCTTACATCCTGACCTGTGCCACCAATAAAAAACGATGATGTAACTGACTATGACATTAGCTGCCCCAAATTAAATGTACTGCAGTCTTTGTTTTTGCAGTCGTACACAGTCTTTGTTTACAATAAATAGTAGATTTGAAAACAAATTTTAATACCCAAAACAATTTAAGTTTGCATTTTTAGATCAACAGAAATTGGCTCTGATGTAAAGTTATTAAAATAAATCAAATTGATCAAATTCATTAAAACAAAAAATATATTTTTTTCTAAAGAAAATAAAGAAAATTTGGAAAAAGTTGTGCACAGTTTTGAGAATACATTTTAATAACCAAAGGAATTTAATCCTGCATCTTTAGCCAGTTGGTTTTAAAGTCCCCCTGTAGTGAAAATCTAGTTTTTTATGTTGTTTATTTGTCTATGTGGTGTTTTTAATACGTTTTTAGACAAACCATGTGCCAATCTATTAATCAACACCCTTGCTGGATGATCAAAGATAAGTTTTAAGGGATAAAATATTTGACTACAGGGGGACTTTAAAGTTACTTTAATATGCAAGAGATTAAATAATTTGATTTAAAAAAAATACAAATTGGAAGAAGTTGAAGTAGACTAGCAGAAAAAAAAAAACTGATCAAATTAATTAAATGCACATAGTAATGGGTACATACAGCATAAATGGTATTATTATGCTGCAGCTATTACCTGATGTTAGCTGTTCCTTATTTGAGACCGGCAGAAGGTCCCAGTCCAATAAAAAAAAAAAAAGCATGTTTACTTAGTAGTATGCACCAAATTTCCATTGCATGAAAAGCATTTTGCAAAACGTACTGCTTTCGCTGCATCAATTAACTCAATGAACTGGCCAATACTGACCATTTAAGAAAGCACAATCCCAGCTCTTCACGCTTCCATATAACCATTTACTCTGTCAATTGTTACCAAATATGTCGAACCCTGAAGGTAAAAACCCATTAGTTATAATTATTCACCTATGACACTGATCAGAGCGCCCCAGGCTATTGGCATCAGCTGCTCTCGACTCAACAGCGAAGCCGCGGTTAAGTGTGTGCCAGAAGAATGGATGGATGGATAACTGCTCTCAAGCAGACATTTACATCCGAGCTGTATGGTCAGTGGGAACACTATATCTATATTCTCCTGCAGTAGCCCACTCTTCCTCAAACATTCATCCTCATAACTTTCCCATTACACACAATGCATTGACCATCCACCGAGGACTTCCCGGTATGGGTGTCATATCTCAGCATTACTAGGAGCTAAAACGGCTCTTATGATTGCTTTAGAATGATGATGCGATTCCTTTAATGATGTTATTATTTAAGAAACCACTCGGACTTGAGCCAAGTGTATATTCACCATTCCTTCTCACATTTAACACTATTAAGCGTATCGTCTGCATTCAGACTTAGTGATTTCAGATCTTGGCTGATATTTTTCGGGATCCAGCATTGATTGTTAACTGACTTGATGTGGCACTTATTTGCTCCAAGGGTCTTCCCATTAGGGAAGTATACCTGCAGTCGAACACAGTAACGTAGCAACCACGGTCACATGGCCCATGCGCACTGCAAGGAGTTGATATTGTACACCTCCAGGCCCAGAGAATTGGCAAAGAAGTGAGCAGACCCATCGATCACCTTCAGTTCTCATCCTATATTACATTATTAACTGCTTTTTCGTTTCAGCATTCAGGCTTATGAATGTAGGTGCGTCTCTACCGACAGGCAAAAGGGGGAAAATTTGTTCTGGCAATTGAGAACTCCGGCAAAAACAGCCTGTGTTATATACAATTCCTGTGTTGACATACTTCTATTGAAACAAAAAGCTGGGGTGGGACATATCAAAGCACTTGTCCTTCATCATTTAAACATCCAATAGCCCTTAGTTTAAAATGCAGCATGACAAAATTTATGCTTGCTATTGTATTGGGAAAAAAATTAAATGCACATCTGCATAAATAAATAAATCCATAAATACATGAATGGTAAATTTAGAGGAAATGAGCACGCACAATTAAACATCCAAACAACCATCGACTGATTAAAAAAAAAAATTTTTTTAAATCTCTTATATTAAAACATTGCACATGCCTTATATGTACACACACACATATTTCCAGTATATGGAAGATAACAGGCACACAAGCCACAAAACACTGTATTTGATTTAATTTTGCATAAGGTTGGCAGCAGAGGGTTTGTATGAGGTACAGAGCTGTCAGAAACAAGTCTGATTTAATAAACCATTTATTGTTAAGATGGTCTGACAGCAGATCATCACAAGGCAAAACAGAGTCAAGAATCTCTGAGACCCAAGGATTGCAGGGTCAGCTACTGTAACACCCTGTGAAACATAAGAGATTTCCACTGGACTCTCACGGCTGCTTGTGATTGATCATTAAAATTTGATGTAGAGATGAGCAAGCCTGTATGTTCAGAGGCTCCATTTCATTCATAATTGATTGCCAATTATTCTGCCGATTACCAACAAGCCGCACGTTTCACTCTGAACTCCTCTAACTAAGGAGGTTAAAGACCCGAAGCCTAGAACACGAGCTCCAGACATAATACGTCAAAAGGAACCGCCACCCAAGAGCTGCCTTCATATTCAGCGAGACGCAACCTTTAACCACTGAGGCCTATGGGTAATTAATGTGCTGTTCATTTTACTAATAACTAGCTTAATTATTCATCACAGACACTAGCCACAGATAAATGATTGTGATTTATTGTATCGCTGCATCAGGGTCTTTGAGTAATTAGTACTGCTGGAAAGCACAACACTTGGCCCTGTGTGCCACCGCACTAAATTTTAGCTGTGATGTCCATACTATTAATAACAAATATGCCCCTCAAAAGTGTCTACATTTTCATTCACATTGCATACATTTACATCTATAATTCATAAAATTGGTCATTTATAGCGCTCAAGTATGATGCTTATATTTGAATAATTTTATTATACAGCTATACACTGTAATTTAATGTTTAAATCGAAATATTAAATCAGTGAAGAAAAAAAATGCTGAATTAATTTATGCCTAATTTATCAATTAATGCCTTCCCATATTTGCCTATAACACAAATGCATGTGTGAGTTTGTATGTGTTGTAGGGTTGTGACGGTGAGGAAATTTTCCCACCAGTTAATCGACGTGTGACAACACCGGTAATACCGGTATCACCGTGGGGGCGGGGGTGTTCCCTCTTTTCCTTGCTTTCCTTCGCTTTTAAATAGCTTGTAAAAGCTGCGTGCGCATTTTACTTTCACTTTCAAATAGCGACAATTCGCCGTAAAGCAATTGTTCGTTTTTAGTTTGTTTGAATTTCCCCTCTGTTGTTTGGCATGCTGCATTGAGCAGCCGCGTTAAGTTTTTAATTGTAGTGTCTGTTCTTTTACTGAACTAAATGATTTCTATTAATTACAAATATAAAAAATTATATATATATATATTTGATAAAAAATCTAAATGACGGTGGGGGTCGGTGGGCAAGTGACATAACCGGTGTTGTGGCTTAACACCGGTACCACCGTCAGCAACTTCTATCGCGGCAAGCCTATTTGAAACACTAAGAAATGTAATAGTGTAAATTGTTCTTAATTTAAAATAATTTCTATTTTCATATAATTTAAAATCTACTGAATATTCAGCAGTCATTACTCCAGTCTTCAGTGTCACATGATCCTTTAGAAATCATTCTAATATGCTGATTTGGTGCTCAAGAAACATTTCTTATTGACATCAACGCTGAAAACATTTGTGTTGCTTAATATTATTGTGTAAGCTCTTATTCACTTTTTTCAGGATTCTTTGAGGAACAGAAATTGCAAAAGAGCAGAAATAGAAATCTTTTGTAACATTACAAATGTCTTTACTGTCACTGTTTACTGTTTTCTTTGCTGAATTAAAGTGTTAATTTCCTTTTTTAAATTTTTTATCTTTTGAATAATATGCATATAAACTTTTTTAAAATACTTATAATCAATACTAGTTCATAATGATTCAAGGGATGAATCATAAAATATATTATTTCATAAAAGTACAGTAAGGAACCTGAATGGGAAAAATACCTCCTGAAACAACAGAGGGAGGTCACTGCTATGTTATATTCTCACATATTGTTAGGCCCATAAAGTGTGGTTCACTGTAGAGCTGTACAAACTTTATTTAAAAGTCAATACTTCCAGCTTTGACTATGTATGTCGAATCATGAGATACATAGACATATAGACAATATTACTTGTTATGTAATAGTTACGCCACACACACCCTAAATGTTCTGAAATGTGGATTATGACTTTTACCTGCCAAGCTGTAACTTGTATGAGTGTGTAATTGAGCATACAGCAGAATACAAAGAGCTTTTTTAGGGAGAGAGAGAGAGAGAGAGAGAGAGAGAGAGAGAGAGAGAGAAACCTATCAATATCTTAGAGCTAGCAGTCTCAGAACAAAACACATCAGCCAGGACAGGGACAAAAATAAAAGCCTGCACCATTTGCAACTCCAACAGGGAGACACTCCTAATGGGCCTCCGTAAGTTCACCAGAGGAGAGGGCCTGCAGGAGATTTATTTTAAAAACCGAGAGGAAAATGATGACAGTTGGGCTGAGAATTCCAAATAAAAAATCTGCTGCTGAATAAGGGATTGTTTGAGCTCTGCTAGTTTCAAATAAAATAGTTAATGTCATATTCGAAGCCATGTGGGGCAAAAACTTCAGTGTTCAAAAACATCACTGCCATAAAGGTGCGACATCACTCTTCCACTCGAAAATGAAATTGTCATCAGGGACAGTAGTAATTGTAAATATAAAGTTATTTATACTAAATACACTACCATTCAAAAGTTTGTGGTCAGTAAGTTGTTGTTTTTTTAGCAAGGATGCATTAAATTGGTCAAAAGTGAAAGTTAAGACATTTATAATGTTACAAAAGATTTTTATTTCAAACAAATGCTGTTCTTTTTAACTTTATTTAAAGAATCCTGAAAAAATGCATCACAGTTTTCAATAAACTATTTTCAACATTGATGATAAATGTTTCTTGAGCACTAAATCAGTGTATTATGATTTCTGAAGGATCATGTGACTCTGAAGACTGGAGAAATAACCGCTGAAAATTCAGCTTTGCCATTACAGAAATAAATTAAAATATAGCCGCAAGCAGTGACACGGTGCCAAGCCCCGAATGGGCAGCAAAAGTAATGCAGAGCCAGTAGTGCAAAAACAGCATAAAGAGAATGCACACAAAAATTGGAAGTACAGGTGAGAATGAACTCAAAAAAAATAAAAATAAAAAATACACCTTTTCTTCAATTTGCTACTAAATCACACATAATCACTCAAGTTGGTCAGTTCCATATAGCAGAAGAATAATGGTACATTTAATAAGAGTGTAATGTATACATTTTCTATATAAAAATTTTATTTTGCACCTGTTACTGTTGTTAATAAAAGTAAATTTTGTATGCATCTTAACTCAAGCTTAGTGCTTTACTGTCAAATCTGTATAAACAATAAACAAAAGAAAAATAAACAAGAAATTAACGTGTAATATTATTAGTAACTGCACTAATTAATGCAAAACAATAGTAATTTTATGATTAACGGATCTATATTTTAATACTCCCACACACCACCCCCAGCGCTACCAAGTCTGCTCCTGGCGCCACCATCTGTAGAACTGAGTGGCGCTGGTGCCACTGCTCTCAAATGTTAGTCTGGAGCCCTGATGAACTGCGTTTTGTATTTAAATAAGGTAATTCTTATAAAGGCACAATGTCTCAAATGGAAGTGAATTTTACACCATTTCAAGCCACAGTACCTCTTGCGGTTTGGGCATGGTCCACAAGGGACTTGAACCCACGACCTGAAAGGTTTGGGGAATGTCGCTTTACAAGTTGTGCCACTCAGTTGATGTGAAATACCGAGGCTGCTAAGGAGATCTTTCATTGTGAAAATGAACACATGACTTAGCATGTCACTGAAATTAGCATGCTAACCAGTTAGCATGCTAAGCTAAATAGCATAACACAACAAGCTCTGGCATGGTCAATTTCAGAGAGGTATTTCTCGGGAACGGTAGTGAATATCAAAAATCTGTTCAATCATTTCTGTGCAGCTCGGTCCAAAGATCATCTGAGCCAATTTTTATTTACAAAATTTGAAGGAGGAGTAGCGAAAAAATTGGAAAACTGTACGGTACAAAATGGCTGCTATTGTAATGGTGACATTTTCATTTTTGGGTGAACAATCCCTTGAAATGACTGCAGCCGTACACAGTATGGTATAAAATAGGTCAGCCGAGACCCCTGTGAATTAGAGCACAGCACACTGACTGAGTCTTGAAAAGGTGCGAGTTTGTTTTGGCGTCGGTGTAGCGACAGGGGAGTAAAGCAGGTCAGTCCTCTCAAGCGCACTGTCCCTCCTGTTGTTTCAGCTGTATCAGCATTGTCCCCAGCAAGTTCCCATCTCCCTGCATACTTCAGAGAGACCCAGCATTGCCCTTTACCCTCTCACGCTACATCAAAAGCCTAGCGTGCATCTGCTGAAGCTAACAGCTGTTGCTAACCAGTCGCGCTCAAGGCTAATTTCATTTGATGCTTTGATTCGTGCAGTGCCTTACGTGCAACGCTAAGTGTATTTGTGTCTTTGGTCAATATGAAAGGAAGATGGCACTTGTTTTGTTCTTAGATGTAGTTGGTGTGCCATCTGCTTTTAAAGATCAAATGAAATCCCACAGCATTAGCGTGGAAAATCAAAGTAAGTGGTTTCTCAGGGACTTGCGTAGTGAACGGGATAAGCTAAATCCTGAAGTAGGGATTGCGTCTGCATATGCAGCCCAGCCTTTTGCAAGTTCACCGTTACATAACTGAACCGCTACTACTGCCAAACAAACAAGTAAAAGAAAAAATGCTTAGCAAACCTGGGCATGCAAGATTAAAGGTTAGTTCAAAAGTCGACTAAAATGACAAATGAGACAAATTGGAATCCAATCAGTTACAAAAAAGCCTCTTTAACTTTGTCTTTTTAAAGAAGACAAGGTGTAATTTAACTCACTGATGGGATTTGCAAAAGGAAAAATGCATATTATAAAGGCCTGGCCAACATTCTGTGCTCCTAAATGGAAGTGAACTAAATAAAGCAACAATACTATTAAAATAACTAAATAAATCACACAATGGAAAATCAGTGACAACCATAGCCCTCATGAGAAAAAAAAAAAAAACACACGTTGTCTCTTTGCAAATGGATTTGTTGTGGATAGCAAGCCTGCAACACTCAAACACACTCTCTTACTCTGTCTTTCACTCTCACTCTTTGCCAGTAATCTCTCTCTCTATGCGAGAAAAACAGCCTCTAAATTTAGCATCAGATTTATCATGCAGTAGCAAAGGCTCCAGCTAACCAGAGGGCGGAGAGAATGCAACCAAAGGAGGCGTCGCCTCTGAGGGGGGTGTCCGTTGCTAGTCACATTCGAAGCCAATAAAAAAATTTAAAAAGGCTTGGGCCTGACAGCCATGCACACACTGCAGTTAATAGATGCTCCTGCTTCCCTGACCTACCACGCTGAACAAACCACAGAGATCCGGATGAGCGTATTAATACCTTTTTGTACCTTTTACAGAACTAAATAGGGACCTCACTAAGGTCCACTATGGCATTGGTTTTCAACTCCCAAAAAAGGGTCGCCAGTATGGGTTGGCAACAATTGCTAATTAAAAATAATAAAACTAAACATATTCAACCACAGTTCAGATGGTAAAATAAACAGGCTTGTCAGATTTAAAAGCAAAGAGAAAATTTAAAAATTGGTGTACATCTAATAAATAAAAAAAATTGTCTACAGTATACCTGTCAGCTGTCACTTGGTAAAAAATTGCCAAATTACACAAATATCAATATGGTCAGGTGGCTTGACATGTCTTCATCCTCAAAAACCATGAACAAAATTACGCAAGGTAAATGGAAATATGACCCAGACTACATTCAATACAGGTTCACTGAAGAGAGGATAAACTACTTTGAGCAGACCACAATCGGTTGTGTGGCGAATTACAGGCTTGAGCATGAAGCTATTGAAATTCAAGACAGAAACCAAAATGCTCCATTTTCCAATTCAGCCAATTTAAAAGTTAATAATTTCACAATTTGTAGGGCCTATGCAGTTCATGGTATCATCAATACATTTCAATTATTAATTTCAACAATATTATTTTTGTATAATAAACAATTTTGGTTCTATGTTGGGTTGCCTTCTGATTTCCTGAAACTAAACCAGTTCTACAAGGTACAAATTATATCATCCCTATGTGCACTGTATGTGTGAGGGACAAAAAAAAAGAGAGATACAGAGTGACGAAAAGACATGAGAGAGAGCAAGCCAAGTGTTCCTGAGTGGAAAGTAAAAAAGGTGCCCTTGCAGTGGGATGTCTGTGGGAAACACTGCAGTTTTACTCAAATGAAACTGTCAAATGCTCATGAAGTGACTCTCAGAGGGAGTCAGAGCAGTTCTGGAGATGTTGTTCATGTATTTATGTCCTTTATGTAGTGAGACGACAGAAGCTGAAATCACCTGAAAGCGTTGCACACTTTGCATGTATAGAAAACAAAACCTACAGAGTTACACAGAGACACGCAGAACGTGCAGGATTCATATTTAAATAGTATTTTTTCGGCTTAATATTTACAGATACTAGTCTTTAGGCCACAGAGTGGTGAGTTCTGACAGGCTGCATCAGAGCCAAATAGCGTGTTTCAAAATGAAGTTATTTTATCGGCAAATCGGTTTTGAAAATGACCGATGCCGATAATCATAAAAATGCTTAATATCGGTGTCAATAATCGGCCAGGCCGATAATCGGTCGACCCCTAATCTGTGTATTATAATGTTGTGATTAGGGATGTGCGGGTCTAGTCGACTAGTCGACTAAACGGTACAGCTCCTACTAGTCGACACTGAAAACAATAGTCGATTACACGACAGAAAAAAAAACGCACGCACAGAGGGGTTTTTTTCTTACCATCTTTTGGGGGTTTCTTGCTTTTAGACTAGTCGACTAGTCGGATACAAAACTTTCGTTTAAACGTCAGTCAAATTAGTCGTCGCGCACATCCCTAGTTGTGATGCCTAAATTTACTTAAAGACCACCACATTGATGACATTCACAAAAACTGTTAAGTGTTTTTTTAAACAAAAATAGTACAGATTTTTAACATGGACTTGTCTATACCGGCCAAAATTAGGGGTGGGAGAAAAAAATCGATCCATCGATGCATCGCGATTCTCTCTTGAACGATTCTGGATAGATTCTGAGAATTTCAGAATCGATTATGAGCTTAGTTTTTAACCAGATGCGCGATGACGCTAAGTTTGCTTTAGAAACACCCGTATTCTGCTTGCTTCCAATTCCTCACACACATACACCACTAGAACCTTCTGTAAAATAATCTTTCAATTACAAGGATATTCGCGGGCTTCATTGCACAGGATGCGCTGTGAGAGACGCACGCTTTGTTTGATGTTACACTTGAAGTGTGCGGTCTCGCCCGTCTGTATTTTCCTTAAAAATGCTCTACGAAGTCACCATTTATGTGGTTTGGAATGCAGTGGACTTATATATTTAAAATATGAATCTCACTAACAGAAGGCTGCTTTCAATTTCAAATGCTGACATGCGCTTTGTTTGTGAAGACTGCTCACGCATGCGGCTGTGCGCGACTCCGTGTAAGTGGT
>NW_015625590.1:837063-838617 GCF_001515625.1 Sinocyclocheilus rhinocerous | reverse complement strand
AATGCACTTGCGTCTCAAAATGGTTTTATGACGCAAAATTTATGTAAACGCAGCCAGTTATGTCTTGAGGGATTAAACGGACAGGACAAACCAAATTACTTCTTATATTACAAAAGAGATCCATGCGTGAATGCAGCTTAATAGATCTCCTGCTGTCTATGATGTCATAGTAAAAAAACAACAGTAAAGATGAAGAAAAATCACTCACAGTTCTTGAATGGAAAACGTTCAGATAATCTTAAATACTGAAAGCACTCTTTGTTTGTAATATGTTTCTATGCTCCTCTTTATTATTTGCTACTTGCTTGTATGTTTTGAAGTTATATTCGTTTAAAATTCTTAACATACAACGGTTTTAATTATTTTTCAATTTGTAATTATTTTAAAAAGTACTTAATTACTTATGTAAGGATATGTAAATGGTAGTCGGTAAACTAATTAATTAATAAGGGGGGAAAAAAGTAGATCAAGAATCGTTCTGGAATCAGATCGTGACTCCCAGAATCGGAATCGGAATCGGATTGTGAGGTGACTAAAGATTCCCACCCCTACCCAAAATGTGTGCATCCCTACAGACAACACAATAAACAGGCTGTTAAAACTGATAGTGATTACATACCAGTTGCAACGCTGTAACTCTCCTACCCTCAATGCAGAAGGCAGGTTCGTATGAGGTCTCAGACAGGGAAAGACAGCGAAAGCCAGCAGGCAGCAGCACAGAGTTCGGCTGTCAGAGGGTGGAGTGTGTGGGCCGATAGCCTCGGTGCTACATCAGTACTGTGCATAGGACACGGCAGGTAACCGCAGCATCAAAGAGAAGCACGCTACAGCGTCGAATGGGCGGATTTGGAAACTTTTCTGCTCCTACAAGGGCTCTGGCAGACTTGGCAGCCTTCCACTCTGGGAGAAACCCTAAATGAAAGCTCTGGGATGCTTCGTACTGAGTTTGTCACAGTGTAATAACTTGTCTGAGCTGTTGACATGCTTCCAGGCCTGACAGCCCAAGGCAAAGTCAAAGCTGGCCTGAAGTAATACCATATTGTCTTATTTTGACTTCTATCAAAATCGAATAAAACTGAGGGCTGAGAAAGCAAATGTAATGAAGACAGCAATATAAGCAATCTGTGCCTCAAGATCTAAAGATTTCTATGCACAAGTACAGGTGAGGAATATCAAAATAATCAAAATACCCTTTTGCACTTGGTATTAATATTTATATTGGGGTAGTGAATCTTTGGGTAGTCAGCGAATTGATTCGATTAACGATTCATAGGTTTTCGATTCGATTCAAGAACGATTTTTGCAAATTCAGAACGATTCAATTCAATTCGATTCACAATTAAATTCTATTCGATTTGAACGATTCGATTCTGCATTATTTAAGTGCATTCACAGGATTATTTAAATGCTTCCCCTAAATTCTATAAATGCTTAGTCAGGGGGCAAATTACACAGAAGCCTTTATGGTTACAGAACCATAGGTTAGAGAAAAAAAAAACACTTTTGTCCATTGTTAGATGCTAGTTTAATGATGCTATGGCATGACATGGCATA
>NW_015625590.1:831725-835586 GCF_001515625.1 Sinocyclocheilus rhinocerous | reverse complement strand
CTCTAAGGCAGCTCAACCAGGTCTCGTCCCATTCGTCGATATTTGTGATATCACAAATCCCGGAAAATATGCGTTGTAGTCCAAATGAGTCGTTCGTTGTAGTTTTTGAAAAGTGATTTATGTTAAATAAAATATCTCCCTTTGAAGTGGACTTTGAGCGTTGTAACTTTGCAGACCTTTTTTATGCTCAAACAGCAACATTACAGACTAACTAAAGTTGAAAAAGTGAAAAAGCATAATAGGACCCCTTTAAAATTTCTAATTTAGATACCAATTACTTTTTCATTCTGTTCTTTGATACCACTATAGTATTTAAAACAACTCTGCAGGGCTCCTCAGCTCCAACAAAATAAACACTAACGGGCCCAACAGAAAAACGCATTGCACAATGCTAATTATAACAAAAATGCCAAATATTAGCAGAATTATGGGTCAACCAGTCACACGGATGGAACATTTTCTGTATTTTTGACATCAACATACATTGACACACAAAATCTAAACACAACTGATCACTGACGACTCTTGTTAATACCAGGTATAAAAAGGGCCTAAGACATGAACAACCAATCAGAAATCAAATGGGACAGACACACTGGTGGTCACTGTAAACATTTTAAAATATATGCAAGTGCAAGCTTAGCACTGGTGTTAGAAAGGGTCAAAAAATACATTTGGTTCAGCTCACACAGTGTCTTTAGCTGGGAGGAAGAACACAACACCCTTTGTGTTATTGCTACTCTTTCTACTGAGTTAATGTCACCGTGCGACCGGGGAGAGAAATATCACCTAAGAAAAATCATGTGTTTTTAGACCTGGCATCAAGCCACTGTCTACAACAGCAGCTACACAGAAAATGAACTTTTTACTTAACTTTCATGCAGTTACAAAAGAAAGACAAAGCGATTTGCTATTGATTAGGCCATTTGTGAAAGGCCTGTGTGTATCAGTTTACTTCTGAATAGGCAGTGAGCCTGAACAAATGAGGAAGGAAGAACACCATAACAGCCAACATAAATATTTGCTGCCCCTTTCCACGAATAGAGTACAAAATAGGGCTGGAAACTCTTAAAAAAAAATAAAGTATGAGTGAAAATTATGTGAACTGAAGTATGAAATGTATGATTCTTCTTTTCAATAAATGGCCAGTAAAAGGTGCACTTCAGAAAATGCTAATCGTAAAAAAATGGGGAAAAAATACATTAACATTTTAGGTAATTAAAATAAAAAAAGTTCAAACACATCCAATAAAAAACATGTTAGTTAATGCCTCTAAAAGACAATGGAACACCAAAATGTTCTCTATTCATGGAATGTTGCTGTAGAAGTTGGCACGGAAATTCACCCTCATCATGCCTGCACATCTAACGTAAAAACAAGTTCAACCACAGACACCTTTAGATTCAAATTTCCAACTGCAGAATACATTCTGACCCCTGTCTCAGTCTATTCTCCGTTATTTTGGCTCGATGTGAGGCCTGTTGCCATACTAGAACAGGATTCAATTAGATCCCTCACATCCTGCTAATCAAAACAAATCAAAGGAAAAGCGCCATGTTCTCCGAGCCATGCTAATTGAGAGATGTGTCTTTTTGAGAAGGGAAGTCTGGGTGGGTGGGGGGTCTTGGGAAAGATTGCAGTGAGTGGTGAGATCTTAACCTCCTGGATTTCCAACTGCAGAATACATTCTGACCCCTGTCTCAGTCTATTCTCCGTTATTTTGGCTCGATGTGAGGCCTGTTGCCATACTAGAACAGGATTCAATTAGATCCCTCACATCCTGCTAATCAAAACAAATCAAAGGAAAAGCGCCATGTTCTCCGAGCCATGCTAATTGAGAGATGTGTCTTTTTGAGAAGGGAAGTCTGGGTGGGTGGGGGGTCTTGGGAAAGATTGCAGTGAGTGGTGAGATCTTAAAGGGGTTTTGTCAATGGCCATGTCCAGAAGAGCTTGTTTCCTTCCCTTTCCTGCATGCCTGTTCTCCTCATTAGTGTCACTCAACAGCAGTTAGTGCTGGGCCGGCCACAGCGGTACTGAGCTCTCCTCTATAGTTCTCAAGCATGTGAACACACCAGCCATGCTTTCAGTCCCCAGGCTTTACAAGAGGGGAAGACGGGGCTCTCAAAGATTCATCAGAGAAATAGAACAGGCAAAATTGGCATATTCGACATTATCATGTGACCAAAGCAGAGTGTATGTAAGGCTGGTCTAGAGTCAGTTTCCACTCCTTAAATACAACCTTATCAGTGACAAGGGAAAAGTTGATCAGTGATCTTGGGTACTGCAATTTTTTTAAATAAATTTTTTTTTTTTTTTAGAAATTAATACTTATATTCAGCGAGGATTCAGCGAAAGTGATACTAAAGACATTTATAATGTTACAAAAGATTTATATTTCAAATAAATGCTTTTAACTTTCTATTCATCCTAAATCCTAAAAAAGTATCATGATATCCACAAAAATATTAAGCAGAAAAACTGTTTTCAACATTGATAATATTACAAAATATTTATTGAGCACGAAATCAGTATATTATAATTATTTTTGAGTTATTTCTGAATCATGTGACACTGAAGACCAGATAAATGGCTGCTGAAAATTCAGCTTTGCCATCGCAGGAATAAAGTAAATTTTAAAATATATTAAAATATAAAGCAGTTATTTTAAATTTTACAATATTACTGTTTTTACTATATTTTTAATCAAATAAATGCACCCTTGTTGAAATATTAAAAGTTCTTACTGACCCTAAATGTTTGAACAGTAGTGTATATAAGAAAAATGCTTATTTTTACATTCCTATCCACACTGAAAAAAAAAATCTACTTCAGCAACAATAAATTCACCAGACAACCCTTGAAATGTAAAGGTCTTTACCTTTAAAAAAAAACTCTGCATACAAATAGCTTCTCATACCAATTAGAAATTGAATCATTCATAATTGCTTGCTCAATGTCTGGTATGCGTTTATAAATGTTAAAAAAGCATTGGGAAAAAAATGGGATTCAGTACAATATCACCTATAGGGATGTAACGGTATGAAAATTTCATATCACGATTATAGTGACCAAAGTTATCACGTTTATCAATATTATCACGGTTTTGTTAAATTTAGATGAAAATGTTCAAAAAGAACTTTGCGTTAAACAAGTGGGATAATGAGATATTTAATCTCTAATCAATATTTTTTGTCCAATTATTTGCCCAGTTAGTTTTGGTATTGAGGTAAAAGTTACCTTGCATTCGCTATATAACAGTGGGTGGTGGTCACGAAGATGACTGAGCAAATTTGATGCGTTTCCCCCTTTTGCAGCGACTTTCTTCTTGCAAGATCAGCAGACAGGGTGACCGTCCTCGATTAAATTGCCTTCAGGACTCTTGTAAAAGCCAAAATACGACCAGACCACCGATTTGGTCCTCTTAGATGGCTGAAAAATCTCCCGAGCGCTGTCACTGCCTTCCGCCATTTCCTCTCGTTTAAAAAACAACAACAACAACATTGCATGCTGCTTCTGCGTCAGACTGATGCTGGCTGGACAGGATTTACCACGAGTTTTCAAAAGCGCGATAATCAAATACGGTTTTGATGATAATTAAATTTTAAACGATAATACTAACCGTCAGGGCATTTTATCGTGATTTATCGTGAAACCGGTAATCGTTCCATCCCTAATCACCTACAATACTCATCTACACGCAGCCAAGTGTAGTGGTCAACCGATATTGGTTTTTTGACAGCCGATGCCGGTATCTTGGAAAGCAGGGTGGCCGATGACCGATATAAAGCCGATATAATTTTTTTTATTTTAATTAATATTTAAGAAATTTGAAATCATTTGAAAATTGATTACAAATAAATG
>NW_015625590.1:822495-831490 GCF_001515625.1 Sinocyclocheilus rhinocerous | reverse complement strand
ATTTGTAAAATAAACATACTTATACTTTAGATGACAAAGTATTTTTCACAAATAATTTAGTAAAAATATAATTAAAAAGGAAGTAAACACTGTAACCAACAGGGCACTCCGTATTCTGGGAAGTTTGTGTGCATTAATCATATTTTTTCAAATAAAGCCAAGGCAACACTCATTTTACAAACAGCACACAGTGAAAATTACATGAATATGACAGGGGGCAAATGCATAAAGTGCAGCATAATTTAAAATCACGAGTTTAAAGTTTGTCGATCGCGCATCTCCAGTGAAGCTGAACTCTCCTCCTGTCAGCATTCAATTCACACTGATCGACCGTTACGCAGAGCATACGCGATCATAAGACTTTTTGTATACATTTTAATTCCTTTGTTTAACCGTTCTAACTGATTATTAGACAGACTTCTATTCCCGTATTTAGACAGAAATGTTAACGACAACAGCAAACAAGAGGGAGAATGTGAGCACTGTGTGCTCAGACGCTGCCGTTCTCAGCGCCATCAAAATAAAAGTCCCGCCTCAAACGCATCGGCCAAACAGAAAAACTTATCGGCCGATGCCGATATTTAAAAAATGTCAAATATCGACCACTAGCCAAGTGTGCTACAACACTAAAACCCTCTCAGTGCAATTGACAATGTAAACACTGGGTAAAAAAAGATTTATTCTGCAGAATGAACAACTTTATATAACAGAGTGTTCACAAAAGGAACTATGCAAATGCAAATTTGCAAATTAATAACACTATTGAAACGTCAAGAAATCAATGACAGTTACAATTCTGGTCAAAATCCATAGCCCTAGTGCAAGGTGAAATATGAGGTGGATATTCCTTCTTTCATTCTATCTCTCAATTCACAACCTTTCTTTTTTCTTTTGTTGTTCCTTGCATCAAAACGTTTCATCATGGAACTTCTATGCAATGTTTACATCAAGCCATACTGAAATCTACCTACAACAGATTTAAACAAGGCGCTTTTATCAAATCTGTTTTTTCAGCCCACAAGGGGAAAAAAGCACCTGCGGAAAATTCAAAAGAGAGAAGGGGCTGCTTTGCCAAGCTGTCAGCAAAGAACTATGCCGGCGGAAATGAAAGAGGCGATCAACGGAGCTCGTGAAGCCGGATTGAGCAGTGCGTTAATCAGGCTTTTTAATTGGCGCTGGGGTTGTTTAAAGTCATTGGGCTCTCAGTGCCACTCTTCTCTCCCAGAGAGCGAGAAAATGTTCGCTGAGAGGTGGTTTCAGCACTTCACACGACACCACCTTTTGGACTTAAAAACTTGGCCTGGAGTTTTTACACTTAGTCGTGTGCCTCTCCCCGAGAGCCCGCACCACAGGACCCAAAAGCTTCGCTGTTTCGCATTACACTAGGTGCAAATATTTTTACACACTCGAAAACTGACAAAGAGAGCGAGAGGGAGGGAAGGAGAGTGAGAGAAAAAAAACAGCACCATACAATGTAGGATGGAAAGGAAATAAAAAATTACAACGGTAAACTCATTTTCAGCTCCAACAAGCGCTCTCTCACTCTTCTGCAAGTCCCATTCTAGGCGGTTTGCAGGAAACGAGACAACTGGGAATGTAGCTTTTGCTCAGGCATTGTTTTGACAGCACATATGGGCAGTAAATGCCAGGACATCTCCACTCAGGCTGGCTGTGTGTTGCGTTGCTAGAGCTGAAGGTTCACATTGTGTTGTGTGCTGGGCCTTTTAACATGGCTTGTACTTCAAGCATAGCTCCCATTTTTGTGGATAATGTCACTCATTAGACTGATTATAGCCACTGGTTTGGCAAAGATTGAGACCCCTGTGAAATCAAGTTTACGGACTCGAAGGTGGTTGCTCTGAGCTTTGAATGCAAACTCATTATGCGGTGTCTAGCATTGTTTTGAACTAGTGTCAGCAAAAATGACACAATAATCTTTTAATGGCAGAAAAACCAGAGGCTGGCAGCCAGAGGCATGGAGAGCAAGCCCAGGGGGCAGATTCAGGTCAGGGTAAAGTCCACACTCAACATTTGGACCTGCATATTCACAGCAGTTCAAACTACTTCTGCTAACCTACTAGGTGTCCCAAAACATTTAAGTCAGGCTAAAGTTTTGACAAAATCTAAATGAATAGTATATAGCACCTCTTTATCCAGACAGCCAATATTATGGCTTATAACATTCACAAACCAAGCAATATCGTTAATAATTCTTGTTTATAATCGATAATAATATGGCTTTTTATTATCAAGATCTTTAGTCTATATGCTGTGTTCTGTTAATGCGTGAACTTCATAAAATTTGTAGCGCACTTGCGGTCCAATAATCGCAGTAAGCTTTGTGCTCTATTACCTTTTAATAAAAAAAATTTCCCTTCAGCTTTAAAATTCTGCCAAATCCATAACGAAATTCAAACAATAAATACTGTTTTGGCGCTCCTTAATGTGGCATGAGCGATCGCTTTAGTGCCTCAGTTCAAGCGGCACGAGAATCCATCATATCTTTCTATTTAGTATGAAATAAACTAGGGGTGCGCCGATCCGATACTCAGTATCGGTATCGCTCCGATACTGCCATTTTCTGCAGGATCGGGTATCAGTCAGACGAGACCGATCCAAATCCGATACTGTGCGTATACTATTCTGTGTTATTGTTAAGCCCCACGAAAGACACAAAAACATTATAAAGCATACACCATAAAGTTTTCGTGCACTATATTTCAAGTGTTCTGAGACCATTCCATAGATTAATGTGAGGTTCAGATGAATATTTAAGTCGTTAAATTCAAGTTGACGTAAACTCTTCTCTCCGCTGCGGCTGTCTGTCATCCTCCATTCAGCATTCAAACTGCGCGTCGCGTTCGGTTACGACAGTCCAGACAATAAAACCCTCTCCAAGATGGTTCAATGTTCCTATTATTATACTTGATCTGTAAATAAAGATAAATGATTTTACATTAAATTACTTTATATTGCTGGAGTTTATTGCTGTTTCTAAAGCATGTTACTTTCTACCGGGAGTCTGTAAGATCACTACACTGGAGTAGAGAGCACTATGAATTGTTCTTCATGTGCAGAGTTACTGAAATTTAAAACTGTTAAAAGAAAAGGCTCAATAAACTATTGTACAGATATAATACACTACACATCAAAATCCTCTTCCCTTTGTGCTTTGAACTTTTCTATGTGCAGCGCTGTGCGCTGGGACTCCGTGTTGCTTCAAGTGCATCATTCTGCACATGGGATGCGCATAAGCGCTTTGTGCCACTCCGTATAGTAGCCTTTCATGTTATAATACTTTTGCGCAATGAAAGATTATTAATAGCCTTTCTTGTTGTCTTATCTATCATATCTTGCTGCCTCATTACTGTGCTATACATTTAAAAGAAATGTCTTATAATTTTATAGTATATTAATTCATATATAAATATATTACTTGTTTTTCATGAATGTATTTTACAGCAATACAAAGAGCAATGTTTAACATTTTACCAGATTTAGCCCTACACTTATTCACTTTTATTTGTTCCCCACTAAATAATGTTTTTTTTTCACTAAATGTTTAGATTGTATAAAATTATTCACTAACCTAGTTTATAATAGTATTTTTTGTCATAGATTATGATTATATATTTATTAATTTGTTGTTTTTCTTTACAATAAAGTTGTCTATAAATGGTAGATTGTGTTTAACACACAAAAGAGTGATGATTAAGTCAACACATTGAGGTATAGAAATTCTACACTGATTTAAAAAAAAAATTTAAAAACACTGCTGGGATCAGATTTAGCCCTACACTTATTCACTTTTATTTGTTCCCCACCAAATAATGTTTTTTTTTTCACTAAAAATTTACATTTTATAAAAGTATTGTGCACTCATGATTTTTCTAGAGTAATTTTTGCAACTGAATTATCCACTAACCTAGTTTATAGTAGTATTTTTGTCATAGATTATATATATATATTTATTAATTTGTTGTTTTTCTTTACAATAAAGTTGTCTATAAATGGTAGATTGTGTTTAACACACAAAAGAGTGATGATTAAGTCAACACATTGAGGTATAGAAATTCTACACTGATTTAAAAAAAAATAAAAAAAACACTGCTGGGATCAGATCGGTATTGGTATCGGCCGATACTTTTTAGATTAAATACGAATTTCTGATATCGGATCGGGATTGGTTCTGAAAAAGTGGTATCGAGCCAGTCCTAAAATAAACATGAATTGACACAAGATAACCTACAATACAAGTTACTGAAATGTCTCAAGTAATCGCTCATTGAGTGTTTCAAACTGCGGAAAATTCAGCTAGAAAAAAGAACTACAAAGAGGAGCTTTTTGCTAAATATATGTGCTATATTCAGGCCCAGTGCTACGAGGGAGCATGGGTGCACCGTCTGAGTGCATAAAGATTTGCCCAGATCGATCAGCGTCTGACTTGAAGATAAAATATGCATTCTTACAACCGTCTAAAACATATTATACAAAAGGTCTTAAAGTAAACGGTCATAATTCATCAACTTGAGTTCATAAGCAATCGCTTGACCGGCCAAGAGGACAAGAATGAGCAGCAAACAAATGGCCCATCACATACAGATGATCGTCCATCGCCTTACTGCACCTAGAGGCTTGTTAAAACCGCACTACAGCAGCTGTTGAAGCATCAGTAACTTGATTGGAAGGATTATGCAGCCTTAGGGTTGATGAAAATAACAGTTTTCTCAGAGGGCGATATCAGACCTGCGAAAATCCATTCGCTTCCAAAAGTGGCCTCAATCCCAATATCAATTAAAATCTTGTCGGGACATGCAGAGCCGTGTTTGGGAAAAGTAGTGTGAAACAACAAGCCCAATCACAAATACGACGAAAAAGCAATCTCACCCTCCGCCTGTGGTAAACTTCTGCGCTGTTTAACACAATCATTGCAAAAACAAATCCCCACTCCCTTTTAGTGTTTTTGTTGGGAGATTAAAAAAAAACTGCTCTATCGTTGCATGGCGAGGACAGAATGGCTATTCAGAGGTCTGAGCTTTTGTTTCCATAGTTTTCTATTTGGAACTTCGTGTTATCCACTGCTGGTTTGTTCTTAAATCCAAGTGTAGGGTAAGATATTGTAATGAATCTGAATGGTGATAACTATTGGCAACTTCCAAAGGTGCAGTAATGCATAGCCTATTGACAGGACATGGGAATAATAACGCATTTGCATTAAAGGTATTATTTGTCGTTGTGCCTAGCTCTGAGCAAACATCCACAGGGCTGCAGTCTAACTGCTACTGGAGCCTGGCCATATTAATACTACTATTCATCCCGTGTCTAACTCGAGCCAAGAAACAGCATTAGGCCCGGGGCCCTGCGGCCTGCATTTGGACTGGCCTCGCTGGCATGTGTATGTGTGCGAGAGAGAGAAAAAGAGTGCACCTTTTCTCCTCCAATGAGTTCTGGATGAAGCAAAAAAGTTATTTATATCAATTAGCCAGACAAGTGTGCAATAGACACCTGTCACCCCACGAGCCCTCCTCCCCGGCCTGCTCTGATCAAGGACTGTTTGCCATCCTGTTACACATCCGTTCTAAAAAAAACACCTAGGCTGATCTCAGATCGGTACACCTTTCCTCTTGGGTGAAAATACTGGTGGCCCGTAGCTGAGCCAGGGGGGCCGTCCAAGCTCTGCCTGAGAGGCCAAGCAACGGCTGCACGGCAGACACAAAATCTGGGGCACAGACCATCTGGCTGACAGTGCAGTCTGAAGTGAAGAGGCTGTCGGAAGTTCGTTGCCAACATGGCTCACAGAAGCAGGACATTAGATACCATAAACACACACACACACACACGGCTATACAAAGAAAATTTTCTTGTTAAGACAAGATTCAAAAACGAAGGATTTAATGCTCTGCATTCTACAGCTGAGGGCAATATTCTCCTCTAGTTTTTTTTCTTCTTTTAGAAAAAAAATTCCTCTCTAATGATCTTACATGCAAGCAGCGATGCTAAAAAAGGTAAGTTAATCACCACCCCACCTCATGCCCCCAAAAAGGAAAAAAAATTCAACCTTCACGCTCAACAAGGCAGCGATAATTCAATATTTTCTCCATGATAGTTCTTCGAGTTCATACCCAGCCATGCTAATTAAAAAAAAATCTGAATTTCTCACATTTGAAACAACAATTAAACAGTCTCTCCTTGTACAATGGCACAGAGAAGTCATAGTTAGCCTGGAAAATAACACCAGCCAGACTGCAACAGACCATAACATAACATCACAGCTACAACTCCAACTCAACTTTGCTCTATCAAAGGACAAATTCAGCGAAAAACATTCACCATCTCACACTATTAACAAATACGCAGCAGGCTTGCAAATGTAAAGTGGCTCGGCATGAGAGAGCAAAAGCAAACTGCTCTTACCTTGGGTTGAGCACGTCTTGGAAAGGCAACTTTAGGATCAATCTAAATGAGACAAGGAAGGAGAGAAAGAAATATGAGAAAACTGAGCTTGTGATACTGTTATGTGAAGAGGAAAATTAGAAAATATTAGAAAAAGCCGGCAATGTGCTGCGACTACTCGATAACCTTCATGGAAATTATAGCATTAATCATGATGCAATGCTCCATGTCTCATGTGTAATCTTGCCTAGTTATTACACGCTGGTTGCATGAGGCCTGTGTATGACAAAATCGAATAAAACCGTACACAGGTTAGAGCATAATTACTTGATTACAACATAAATAAACATGTGGCATTATATAACACACTGGAGATAATTCAAAGACTCGCTGAAGAAGTGCTTGCGGCCTCGGGGAGGTCAGGTCGACATGGCAGGAGGTGTTCTAGTGAGCGCTGTAGATTTGCGGAGAATCAAGACAGGGCATTAGATCAATACATCTACAACCTCCTTCCCCCTGAGGGATTATCATTATTATGGGTGACTCTCTCCTCCGCTGTACCACACTGCACGAAGGGTTACTGCTCTGCCTATAATGCATTTTGGTATGCAATAGGGCATCATTAGGTTTATTGGTTAGATGAGCTATGTTATAAATAAGTGAATAAGTAAATAAGTAAATAAGTGAGTTCCTTGAGGACCTGCTGTTGTGCAAGATGTTTGCTTTGGTCATTTAAAGGGGTCATATGATGCTGCTAAAAAGAACATTATTTTGTGTATTTGGTGTAATGAAATGTGTTTATGCGGTTTAAAGTAAAAAAAACACATTATTTTCCACATACTGTACATTATTGTTTCTCCTCTATGCCCCGCCTTTTTGAAACGCGTCGATTTTTACAAAGCTCATCGGTCTGAAAAAGCGAGGTGTGCTGTGATTGGCCAGCTATTCAGTGCGTTGTGATTGGCCGAATACCTCAAGCGTGAGACGGAAATGTTACGCCCCTCACCATACTGTTGATGCCGTGTCCGGCCGGAGCGACGAGACATAAACATTAAAACCCATTACAAACGAGGCATTTGTTGCATCCAGTGGGGACATAATTACTGATTATAATGACTTATACTGTCTTTTTACGCGTTGCGTTGCATTGCGCCGCGTAAACATAAAACCCTGTCTGCATTTGTGATCAGAGAAATGACAAACAACAAGTGCTAACGTTAATCCACACTGCCCAAAACTCGCGTTTGAATCATCAGTGGCAAATGATAAAAGAAAACGTACTTACGTGAGTCAGAACTGCCGGCATTTTAGTCTAACGTAACTCTCCCAGGATCAGTAAACAGTCCTCCATAAAATGTGCTGGCGATCCACAGCACTAAGTTGAAGTATTCCCTCAGCGACCAGCACAGATCAGCTCTAGGCATGACGAAGCGGATATCGTCCTCTTTTGGAAGACCAAACAAAGTAGCTTCGCTTTCACAACGAAGCACACAGCGTCTTCAGGACATGGCGGCAGCGGCAACAATACTACAGTGAGAATAAAAGTTACGCCTTCTTTCTTTGCGTGAACATTTGGGCGGCGTTATGCAAATCTTCCCACATAGTGAGGTAGATATGTGGGGGCGTGTTCGAACGAGCCGTTTTAGGTAGGTGTGGCTAACTCTTAACTTTTATAAAGAATATCTCTTTGGATTTGAGACTTTAGTCTTTGCAACTTTACAGATCTTCTTTATGCACCAAGAGCTTGTAACACTCTAAAGAGAAAGGAAAAAATGAAATCGCATCATATGACCCCTTTAAACATGCATAGACAAAAACAACTGTCCTGCTTTTTAGCACACAGGCCAAAAGCTTGGGCAGCCAGAGCACTAGAAGGATAGGATGGTAGATAATCATGCATGTGAGAACAAAAACAGTTCAAAGACTTGCCTCTGCACTCTCATTAAATGGAAAAATAACTCAAGGGAAAAAGATCCATTAGTGCTATATTGCTCTTGAATATACCACATGTCTGAATGCTTTGTCACTTCTTATAAATGGTAAGAAAAAGAAAAGCAGAATTGTGAGATGTGGCAGCATGCAAAAGGAAAAAAAATAAAATAAACATGTTTTGGTGGAATACGAAGGAGGGGGTCTCCTGGTAAATTAATTTGACCTAAACATAATTGCAATATGTACAGCAAAAATAAATAAATAAATAACATAAATAAAACCTTTCTGATGGGAAATGATGCTGTTGTGTTATATTTTAATTCATCCAGAAAAGTGTTTAATCTAAAACAAATTGCTTTTAGAGAAACCGGCAGCAGTCTTTCAGTTGTCAATACACAATGCAATTCTCACCCCAGGCTTTCAGATTTGCAGATTACACAGCTTTTAATCAAATGTGAAACAAGTGTGTCAAGAATATCTCTGTACAAGTTTTCTTTGGTCCATTTGCACTCTTCAAAAGTGACAAAACAATTGGACAGGAAGCAGGTACTTCATTTATTTCTAAATTTATTTCTAAATAAGCCAACTATACACACATATACATATATATATATATATATACACACACACACAATATATATATATATTATATTATATTATATTATATATA
>NW_015625590.1:819038-820288 GCF_001515625.1 Sinocyclocheilus rhinocerous | reverse complement strand
TACATACATACATATATATATATATATATATATGGAATAAGCCTAGGAAATAAAGGCAAGAGGAAACAGGTGGTGTCAAGGTAAAGATCAAGCCTTGATCATTTTAAAAGTAATATTTAATAATAGTTCTTCTATTTTATCAAAAGCAATACATACATATATATATATATATATATATGGAATAAGCCTAGGAAATAAAGGCAAGAGGAAACAGGTGGTGTCAAGGTAAAGATCAAGCCTTGATCATTTTAAAAGTAATATTTAATAATAGTTCTTCTATTTTAGACATCAAAAGCAAGAGCTTTCAACTGCATGTGCAATTTAAATTTGTTCTTAAATCAGTTGGAGCTGAAACCCCAGAGTCATGACACAGCCACCCCAACCCTGTCGATGACATCACTACTCAGAGCTCAGTAATCCCTGCTTTAGCACCAACCGCTACTAGTGTCCACATGAACTCAATCCTGGATACATCACTGCTAACGCTAGCTTTCTTTTCTTTTTTTCCCCTCAGCCATTCAAGAGCATTCCAACGTCAAACCTTGACCCACTTGTAACTAAGTATACTAAGAATTACACATGTGTGCCATGATTGTCTAATCTAAACGGCCCTACTTTTGATGTCCAAATTACACGTTTTTCCACTAGTGCAACACTGACATATACAATGTAATATTATTTTATTAATCAGATAGAAATGTTCTCCCTCCTAAAGGCATTTTGGCTTACATCAGTCAATGCCAAACTGGCAGAGAGACATAATGAATAGCACACCTGTATTTCTAAAAGATTTAGGGCACAGAACCAAGAGAGGTGGCGAATATTCACCGGCTGTGCTAAATTATGATTCAAAATTAATATTTGCCCAATTGCTGGATTTAAGTAAACAATCATCAGTAATCTACCTGCAGCTTTAGGTGGGTAATAAACAATTTAACAGGTTAATCTGCTGTTGACCAAATTAGCCACCTGATCTTATCTAATCAGTGCAACTTGTCAGTGAACCTTAGTTTGGTGTTTTACATCTTTACGCGCACAAATTATTCTTAAACCTACGATAATAATGTTAAATAATATACGTTGTCAATATTAAAGGGGTCTTATTATGCTTTTTCACTTTTTCAACTTTAGTTAGTCTGTAATGTTGCTGTTTGAGCATAAAAAAGATCTGCAAAGTTACAAAGCTCAAAGTCCACTTCAAAAGGAGATATTTTATTTAACAGAAATCACTTTTCAAAAACTACAACGAA
>NW_015625590.1:809756-818836 GCF_001515625.1 Sinocyclocheilus rhinocerous | reverse complement strand
TGCCAATCACAACACACACTGTCCCAGCTAACCAATCACAGCACATTTCGTATTTCAGAAGGCGGGCTTTCATTTGATACAGGAACTATTCGAGCCGTTCATGCCAGACCGGGGAGAGATGTGTTGTAATAATGTAAAATATGTGAAAAATAATGTGTTTTTCGAACAACCTAGTATGAGAGCCTGTTCTAGTACACCCCCAAAACAACATCAAGACTTTGTAAAAGAGCATAATAGGACCCCTTTAAAATACCTAATAAAATTTAAAATCTTCCCTTATTTGTATATATTTTTAGAAATTATTCCAATTTATCTTGAAATTTCAATTTTTATTAGAAAGGGTCTATGTTTAACAAAACATATTTACAACAGTGTTACTAGCAAATTGCCTACTCACCTAGTAACAGAAAAATAATTCTAATCCCATTTTATCACAGAATTACACATTACACATTTTTTTAAGGAAAGCACTGGGAATGCCAATACACAGTGTTCTGGGAGAAGAGTATTAGCCACAAAATTCCTGAGGGAAGCTATGAACCTCTGTGAACGCCTTTAAATACAGTCCGTCTCTTGATATGAACTTGCAGCAACATGGCATCCATTAAAATAAGTCAGTGAACGCGGTATTTGTCCACACCCTAGCTGTCCCAAATAAAAGGCTCTTTCACTCTGGACTCCTACAGGTAACTAGCAGCTGCATCTACAAACAGGAAAGATGGTGACTTTATACATAAAAAAACTTTTTTTTACTGATACAGCGTCTGCTTATCCTGGGGTTCACTGTCCCATGGAAAAATAAATGTATTTCAGCTTGGATTTAGATTAGGTTGAAAAAGGCAAACCTATTTCTTGCTGACAGAAATGTACGTATGACTCCATTTGCATAGTTACATGGCCAAGGTAAAATAATATAAACAACAATATAAATACACAATATTTTCCAGATTTTACTCCTATTCCCAAATAGAAATGCTTTAGAAGAATCCATACTACATAAAATGTTATAATATAAACACTATAAATAAAATGTTATACAAATAAAATGTAATATAAATAAAAATGTTATAATATAAGTACTACAATATAAATATCTATAAAATAATCCTAACCTCTACAGGTAAAGGCACACTTCAAAATGTTTTTAAAAATTAGAATCTTTATTTAAAAATATACAAAAAAAATCTTATTACATACTCTAAACTTTAAGTTTACTTCAAGTTTTCATATTACAAGCACCTTTTAATGTCGAAACAACGGCAAACTCCAGGCATGAATAAAACAACTGAAAAATAAATAAGAAAAAATTAAAATAAATAATTAATGACACATTAGGAAATAAACGGAATGCATAACACTTAAATGTATAATAATGGAAAAGTGTACACCAGTACACACACTAACCTGCACCACAAATGACAAAGTATCAACTTAAGTGTAAATATACTATGAAAATACAAAAAGAAACAAATGTGATCAAATTAGTTTACCATGTAAATCATGCACGTAAAACATTTCTAGTCAGCAAGGTTTACAGTGAACTTATGCATGCATCCAAAATGCATGCTTGCCCTGAGCAACATCCGGAGTTCTGTCTGGAAAATTCAGACATGAACAAGAGAGCAAAACACTACGTCATACATTGCAAGTCTTATGTCACAAGATGCGCTGAACACAGCTGGAGTCACGATCGAATAACACCGCAGGTAATTAGTCCCTTCTTGCCCCATACCTCGATGAGATTTAACCCTTTGTTCCCCAGTTCCAGTTTGGCAAGCAAGGGGTTAATCCTGTTGAGGCATGTGAGGAAGACAGGACTAATTATCCGGCTACTTATTTATGTCAAGTGCCCCGCTGTTGTGTGTGTGGTACAATGACGAATGCCGCGGAGTGCCTCGACCCGGGAAGGGATATGATAGCGAGACTGTGCGTCTTTTCACCACTGAATGGTCACAGATTACAAGCATGTTTAAACAGCACTTCACAAAACATAAACGCAAATAGAAGGGAACGTACCGTCTTTGAATCTAACTCGTGGTGAGGTTGAGCTAGGACCTTATCTACACTGGCCGCATCCGCAAACGTAACAAAGCCAAATCCCCTGGAAAACAAAACAAACAAAAACACAGACATACATTAGGCGCTGACAGCGATGCGTTACACGTGTTTGACTGGTAAGCTTGTTAACATATCCATTCTATTCTATTATTAAACGCTACATGACCTTCAATATCTATAACATTTACAATAACATGTTATCTTAGAAATACAGTGTGTCAAGGACAAAAAAGTACGGCAGGTTGCACAAAAATGAAAATTCTGTCATCATTTATTCACCCTCATGTAGTTCCAAACCAGTATGACTTTCATTCGTCTGAGGAACATAAAAGAATGCGTAGAATGACAGCTTCAGTCACCATTCACTTTCATTGAATATGGGGGAAAAAATGCAAATAAAAGTGAATGGTGACTGAAACTGTCAGTCCCTAACAATTCCTTTTGTGTTTCACAGAATAAACAATGACAGAATTTCCATTTCCTTGTGAAATATCCCTTTAATACATCCACACTATTATTATTTAGCAAGAACTTTGTTGAGGAAACATATCAGATAAACATTTGCATAACATGTTACCTTAGAAATACAGTTTGTCAAGGACACATAAGGACTTTTCACGCCACACTTAATCCTGGGTTAAATGTATTTTTAAACCCTGAGTAAAAGCCGGTTACAACCTTAGGTTAAGAAACGTTTAAACTTGTAATTTGAAAGGTGTTCAGCAGCGCATTTAGCCGTCCGTTATGAAAATCTGCTAACGTATACCCGAGTTGTTTAGCAACAGACAACCAATCATAAACGGCTTCGGCGCTTCGCTCATTAAATATTCATACGCATTGTACAGTCGCAGAAACTTTAACGCGCTGCTTAATTTAAATGATTGAGGGAAACAATGTATTTTTGCGGTACGTTTCAGTGGATGTAAGGCAACTAGAGAGGATCTGCGTAGCGACATTTCTACTGATATTAAAACAGGTCGCGTGCTATAAGCGTCCAATCAACGTTTTAATCCTCATGAATATGCAAATTAAGCTACTAACGTACAGTATAAAATCTGACGGCGCAGGATTAATTACTAACCCATGGTAAAGTATGAACAGTGTGAAACACGGAAAATAACCCAGGGTTAAGAATGACAATTTCAAGTGAGAAAAACCCACTAACGTGCCAATGTCAAAGCCAAAACACACGCAACCGCATTAAAGCGTTCGGTTTATTAAAGACATTTGGTTTAACATTAAGAATCCAAAATCAGTTTCAAACTGTATCCTGTCCACAAACACACCGATCCAGTCGCCTCAACAGCGCATAGCATCCGAATAACAGCGCAAGGGCAAAATCGACAATTTATCGCTTAGATTAAAAACCTCAACGTGTTAAGAGATTACCAAAAAAAACTTGTCTTTTTTTACCTGGAGCGTTTTGTCGTGGGATCTCTCATCACCATACATTCTCTGATTTCTCCAAATTTACTAAAATAGTCTCTAAGGCTGTCTGTGAAACAAAACAGAAAGAAAAGAGCACACATGAGCAAAGCATTCGTGCGTTACACACCAGTTTGTAAATTAAACGCCCCCCTGGATGTCTAACAGGGGTCGAATAGAGGACTTCAAATGACGGCACATATCCCGCACAGCGCGCCAGGCTGGATACAATGAAAGAAACACAACACAGCCCGACCCGACAAACGCGTGCAAATGACAGCGAACCGTCGGTCTCTTACCTGGTGAAGTTTGCCAGCTGAGGCCACCGATAAACATTTTACTGTAAGGGGAAAACACAGCAGAAGTGAGTCCAGATGTCAGATCGGCCATTTTGACGTGTAGCAAGCGACAAAAAAGCAGAGCTAAACGAAGGCAAAGCAGAGCGGTGTGTTTACTGAGCCCCGGCGGGCTGTGCTCACTAATATACATCAAACAAAAGTGTAGTAGTTGCGTGCACCCGGAAGAGCGTTTTTAAAACATGCTCACTGGAGAAAAACACACAAGGAAAAAAAGTCAAGTGCTGTCAGCATTGGCTCTGACTTACCCCGGGTCGTGTTGCGAATCGTTAGGGCTTCCAGATGTGGCTTGGCTCCCGTCTCCCTCCATGACTAACCCAACTATGGCCAGTAACAAGTGCTTTGAACATAAGCACATCATAAATCGGTATTTCTAGTCACATTCTCAAGCACTCATGCAAATATTATGTTATGTATGATTATTGTTTTCCACTGCTGTGTATACTAGTGACTGTACAGAATGCACCTCATTTGGCGACACCCATCTGTCACGTTGAGACGTTCAACTCGAAATATCTGAGCTATCACACACCGCCTGAGGGTCTGTGCACCCCTTGACTTCTGCAAAATGCAGTTTTACACAACAATTAATGGTCTTTAAAATGCACAGAAGGTTAAGGGATCTTGTGCTTATTATCCATGGAGAGGGGGAAGAGAGAAAAGGAAATAGAGAGAGGTACTAATTCAGTTTTTATACTTCAAAAATTCAAGTTTAATTCAATGTTACTTGCCATTTCCTTGTAACTGATTGAGACAATTACTAGCAATTTCTAAGTGAAAATTGTTTCGACACCAATTTTTTCAGTATAATGTACAAAATACAATATACATAAAATAAGGTGATTAAATCTAACAGCAATAAACACCTAGTCACTGACCAAAGAAAACGTGCTTTGAACATAAGCACATCATAAATCGGTATTTCTAGTCACATTCTCAAGCACTCATGCAAATATTATGTTATGTATGATTATTGTTTTCCACTGCTGTGTATACTAGTGACTGTACAGAATGCACCTCATTTGGCGACACCCATCTGTCACGTTGAGACGTTCAACTCGAAATATCTGAGCTATCACACACCGCCTGAGGGTCTGTGCACCCCTTGACTTCTGCAAAATGCAGTTTTACACAACAATTAATGGTCTTTAAAATGCACAGAAGGTTAAGGGATCTTGTGCTTATTATCCATGGAGAGGGGGAAGAGAGAAAAGGAAATAGAGAGAGGGGGGCTCAATTAAGGCTGCCTGCTCAGTGGATTTTCAGTCATGCTACAGTGATTGCTGTTTATTTCCTGCAGCTCTGTTTGAGAGAGGCTCCGTGGCCCAAAGACACCTCATCATTCTTCTTTTTTTCCATTTTTTTCCCCTCTATACCTATACCAAATCATATTTCCTCTTCTCGCCCCTCCTGCTAAAGATAGCTTCTGAACAACAGTCAGAACTCTTGAAGTAAAGAGCCCACATAAAGCCAGTGTCCAGAGGAGGGAGGCTGAGATGCTCTTGATTGGCAGGTGAACCCGCGGTCTCACCTCACTGCCTAACAGGCAGCTTGTTGGTAAACTGACACACGGGTACCTGTGGGGCACAACCCAGAAAACGAAACATCTCTCTCCCCTCTCAGTTTATTCTCTCTCGGGCTTTGAGCAAGACAAGACCACCGTTTTTAAAAAGAAAAAAAAATACTGTCAAAAATACTTTTGTTTTCAATGTAAAAGTTTTTATTGACATTACTCATTCTAATAAGTATTAATAATAATCATTATCAGCTGAAATTTAGCTCCCTTCTGCTCTTCGCCCGAGCGAATTTTGTCATTTCTGTTAAGTTCAAATATGCATCACCACTGCTGTTCCATTTCATCGTAATTCAATACGTAATTAAATTTCTGATAGGCTTTGGCAGAACATTTTACAGGGTATTTAAGATAATCGAAATGACATCATTTCATAATAGGATTTGATAAGCATAAAGGTAGGCAAAATAGTTTATTCAGCACAGTTGCCTTTCATTCTGGAAGAAAGCACAAAATACCATTTAATCTGACCACCTGAAAGCATGTTGTGTTTTATGTCTTGTCATTTCTCTGGCATTACAATGAGGCGCGATGCCAGACCTTCACAACTGGGCCGTCAAAGGGGGCTGTTTTTAGAATCATGGCTCATTGAGATTTGGCATAATTGAACAGGAAATTACTGTTTGGAGCAAGGTTTTAAATATCTACATGATGTCCCGAGTGTTTCATAGCATATAAGCCTTAAAGAGCATTTAGGGATATGTTTATTGTGAGGCCAAACGTTTACTGGTCCATTAAAGAACACTGTGGACCTCATTAGACCTTTTATTAGTGTATCATTTACTTGTTAGAATTGTATTACCAGTAGCAGAATTAGCTCAAAACATTTTTGACACCTTTAATTGTCTGATCGCACAAAAAACAAATCTATTCATGTACATTTCGCCGCGTAGATCAGCCATAAAATCATCTACATAATAAGCACACCGCTGCCATGAGATGAGGCATCATACGCTTATGAATTTTACCATTCACCATATGCATATTCATGTTGCTTGTGACATAAACAGAGACACGGCTGTCGGGTTTGATGAAATGAAATTGAAATTCAACTTTAAAAGAAACACACATCAAGAGGATATTTAAATATACACATTTGCATTCGCCGGTTTTGAAGGCACGCTTTATTAATGCCGCAACCCTCGCCATTATTAAGTTAAATCTAATGTCTCTGGAAATCCATTAAGTCTTCAAGAAAAAACAGAGAAAGACATCAGAACTGAAGACCCTTATTAAAGACTAGACTAAGTGCACAACACAGATCTGTCCAATTAGAGCCTGTGCATTTTGCAATTAGAGAGAAAAATGTAATGTGCCAAACCTTGCCTAAAATGGCCAATTTGACAATGGAGTTAGAACATATCTGCTCAGATCTTTAAATGGATAATTAGAGAGATAATACTTCATGTTTAAGAAACAGTTTTAATGGAGGTTGAAATAATAAAGAATGGAGTCTCATCACGTTGTCGCTTTTCAAAGCAGCGTTCTAGTTCTTATAAATGATTATAAAAATTCTTGAATTTGATACATTTTCGAAACCCAGGATTATCACTATTCAAAAATGAAGAACTATATAAAATGTCTTGCCATTTTGGCAATAAAAACCCTTGTTTTGTCATTCTGAATGGTACAAATATAGTCACTATTTAAAATGGCAACCCTTTCTTGCCATTGCGAAGAGAATATATTTTATAGAAGTATTTTTAGGGGGGTCAAAAAATGAAAATAACCTACAGAGACAACCCATTTTATGGCTGTTAATTTCTAATTGGCTGGTCCACTATTCCTTTCTGTTTTAATCAGTAAGTGTTACACATTCCTGATTATTCTGATTACTTCATTTGATTATTAAAAATGTAATTCCTGAGAATTACCTCACTGGGTGAGTTTAAATTTGAACTTTGCATTTAGAGCATTTCTTTTATTTATTTTTTTTATTTCTTGTTAAGCATTTATAACTAAAACTGTTCTGAAATCAACAAGTGATACTAGTTTACCTTTTCTAAATTTCTAATTTAGTCTGTGTGGATTTAAATATAGTTTCTTATTATAAATCACACATTTAACTCAAAAAGCCTAAAATGATTTAGTCTTAAAAAAAGACTAATTGGGAAAAGGATTAATTAAAACACCATTTTGTCCCTTGAAGCAAATCAAATCCGGCTCAAAAGACCCAAGAATCAATGTAGAGATTATCAATCGTGTTACTGACATGGTCAGTATGTGAATTGCAAATAAATCAATAGTCCTGTCACATCATCTCTAAATGAGCATTGAGCACTTCCTCAATCTCGTTATCTGATGTGCATTATCCTGTCACATGAATTGCTGTTTCTTATCACATCCAAACATCCATTTCTGTTTTATTTCCCTGCACACATTGTTCCACAAACAACATTTGGCTGTTGCTTTATTTACAGAAATGTTGGTTCGACAAATCTGTCATATTTTCACAAGCCCAATATAGCATTTGAGCTATTGTGCCCCTGTCAGTATTTTGTTGTTGTTCTGCATTTGAGACAAACTGTGGAATTTGAACGTGCACACCTATTTTTTTTCTTTTTCTTTTTTTTTTTGCTTTACATAGAAAAATGTCAAACCAACATCATTTATTTTGAATAAAACACTTTTCAAGCAAAACTTTTCACAAAAAGAGATTTGCAAGGTTTTAAATTATAAAGCAATGGATATGTTTATAAAAATGGTTTTCCACATGCTCAAAAATGTGGATTTAGTTAGAATTGTTACTAATTGCATTCATTTCAAGTGTCAGAATATTTTTGAGGCCACTGTTTTGAGCACGTGGAAAACTTTTGCTGGAAAAGTGTTTTATTCAAAATAAATGATGCTTGGTTTGATATTTTTCTGTTTGTTAAGCTGTTTTAAATACTTTTTAGAGCCACTGTATCTGTTCAAAATGTGATTTAGAAGCACAGACATCAATGCCCAGTGTGTTTTAAAATCAATTTGTTCCTTGGACTTTATTAATGAAAGGATAAATATAGCATTTGAGCTACTGTGCCCCTGTCAGTATTATGAGATGCCCACAGCTAATGCTCCGACAGGATCAGTTAGGCCATGTGCAATTCACTATATTCCAATTCAAATCTGGATCTTTCCTCCTTTATCCACACCTGTACACATCAAGGAATGTAACAAAAAAGGCCACTCAGAAAAGATGTTAGCGCTCATTCTAATGATCTGCCATCAAAGTTATTGGCACACGCTACAAAGCAGACGCTCTATTCATCAGCCGCTCGAGAAGCTACGCACAAACAGAGGCCGTGCTGTATGCGCGAGTTCACATCAGTGCCGAGCAGATGGTGTCAGTATAAGGAGAGCTGCTGAGGGCCCTTTACACGCTTTTATGTGAACCTTCATTTACTTAACTCGATGTCTTCAAGTGTCTGTCTTTTCGTCGCACGCCACTGTTCCTCACAGATTCTGCTGAGAATGCCATGCAAAGACCAAATGTCATCATTCGCTTTGCGTCACATGGCTGAAGCTAGTTCATGCGGCAAGCATACACTTGTGTGACAAAGCTAAAAATAATTATTAGGATGCTTTTTCTTAGCATTATTTTCAAATAAAGATCAATTGTTTTAACATAATGTGGCTTAAAAAAATAATATATATATATATATATATATATATATAATTTATTTTGT
>NW_015625590.1:807106-808978 GCF_001515625.1 Sinocyclocheilus rhinocerous | reverse complement strand
ATTTATTTTGTTGTTGTTCTGCATTTGAGACAAACTGTGGAATTTGAACGTGCACACCTATTTTTTTTCTTTTTCTTTTTTTTTTTGCTTTACATAGAAAAATGTCAAACCAACATCATTTATTTTGAATAAAACACTTTTCAAGCAAAACTTTTCACAAAAAGAGATTTGCAAGGTTTTAAATTATAAAGCAATGGATATGTTTATAAAAATGGTTTTCCACATGCTCAAAAATGTGGATTTAGTTAGAATTGTTACTAATTGCATTCATTTCAAGTGTCAGAATATTTTTGAGGCCACTGTTTTGAGCACGTGGAAAACTTTTGCTGGAAAAGTGTTTTATTCAAAATAAATGATGCTTGGTTTGATATTTTTCTGTTTGTTAAGCTGTTTTAAATACTTTTTAGAGCCACTGTATCTGTTCAAAATGTGATTTAGAAGCACAGACATCAATGCCCAGTGTGTTTTAAAATCAATTTGTTCCTTGGACTTTATTAATGAAAGGATAAATCAGCCTTAAGCCTTGATGGTCAGGTATCAGATTACTTTGAAACGCTTCAGAATCGCCCTTGCGGAGAAAGTCTCGATTACTCCGTCTCAGAAGGCTGGGATCACGGTCACGGTTTTAGACAGAAGACAGAAACAGAAACATTCGGCCTCATAATGGATGGTAATAAAGAAAAGTGTCCTTGGTGGCCGCAGAATGGACTTCAGCCTCTGCTCGTTCATTACTGAAAATGAGAAGGGAGGCGAGATACGAAAATTTAAGTGTAATTTAGCCATGCCCGAGCAGAACAATCAAATGAGAAATGTGTTGATGTTAAACTGCCCCTCAGGAGAAAATAACATTAATTTAATTCCAGCACTGCCGTACAGTGTAACATTGGCATGACAGAAGATGTCTGAATATCCATTGTGTTCGCACACAGTTTTCAAAGATTTAAGGGCCTCGGCTGTCTGGCGGCAGAAAGCGAGACAAGGGTGACCTCGGATAATTACCGCTGTCCAGTGATGAGCTAAAAAGCACGGCCTTCCAAGACGTCTGAATAAAGGTTGTGTGTGCTTGAGTGCCTTCATTAGATTCATCTCGGCTTGTGCGAGCGCACGCATTACCACTAGTTGACAGAGCTCAGACAGACAAAAAGCTAATTTAAGTGCCCTGTAATGGAGATGGTCCTGACACTCCAGAAGTTGATGATCTCATTGAGGAAAAAGAAAAAAAAAGATTCAAGATGAGCTGAAATATCAAACTCCAGCTCCATCTAGTGGTCACGTTATCACATCACATCAGCACCTGACACGTGAGTTCCTATATTAGAAGAAATCTGTCATATTCTTTGAATAGGAATGAAAAATACTCACAGATTTATGTACAGAATGAATACTGATAAATTAGGTTTTCTATTCCACGGATGGCACGCAGTCAGAGGGATGAGTCAGACATTTGTATATCCGTTATGAAATGAAACAGCACCGCTATTGGAAGACGCTCAATGCTCCTTGATCTCTTATTACCATGTGAAACAGCACATAATAGTGAGAACATATTAGAACTGCAGAAGTAAATGACAATAATACTTATGTAAGATCTATTTTACATTACAAACATCATAACTTACCATAAACCAGTGATTCCTAACCACGTACATGGAAAGATTTCAGCTGTTTAGCTAAACCTGTAAAACAGAAATCATGAGTTATTACAGTTGTCAATAAATTGAACTAATTGTGTTCTTTTAGCCCTTTAGAAAAAAGTAACATTTAAGTCATTTGTAGAAATATAATTTGTAGTTCAATATATTTGCTACAAATTAGGTTTTTGTTTTGTTTTACAAATTAGGTTTGTTTTTCACTCACAATATATATATATAT
>NW_015625590.1:805198-807054 GCF_001515625.1 Sinocyclocheilus rhinocerous | reverse complement strand
TATATATATTGAAATTAATAATGAATGAATGATATTGTTTTATTTTAGTTAAAAGAAATACATTTCTGGTTTGGAGTCAGTAATAGGGTACTTGAGTGTTCTTGAGGGGCTCAAAAGATAAACAGAGGTTTGGTAAAGCAGCACTATGTAACTTTTTCTGTGTTCAAAATTTGCAAAATGTATATAATGAGCGAGTACATCATGAATTCATCTTCCAAACCGCGTTTTTGTCTTATTCCGAATCACTACGGTACACTTATAATAAGTACTTATATTTGGACTATTGTAGCCTGGTCGGGTCGTCACCGCTGCGGAGTAACACATACCTGCGTGAATCGCCATAGACATAAACTTAGAGAAGTAGCTCCGGTTGGAATGTTCTTCCACGGGATGTGTGCAGTTCTGTTTATTAACCGCTAGAGCGCCAAAAGTTACATAGTGCTGCTTTAATATCAACCTGCAAAAAGACCCAGGTAGCTGTGTTTTAGAACATGGTAGCTGGTTTCTAGCTGGTCTAAGCTGGTTATCAACATATTTTGATGAATAATCTTCATGTTTAGTGAATTTGAATGGCAATACCTTGCACCTTATTGCCAGATCCACTACCTTGTTTCTCATCAGATAATTTATTGTGGCATCATCTGCCAATTTTATGATGCGTTTAAATGACAGAGCTGCCACCAGTGAGTTACAATAAACATACTCTGGGGCTTTTCGAGTTTAAACCCAAAAAAAGCCAGTATGTTTCCAGTTTTTACTGGTTGCATTTTGCACTTGCAGGAAGAGTTATGATTTGCCAAAACCAAATTGAATAGAATTACAGCATTGGGAGAATAACTATATTGTCATTATTAAGTCTAGACGTGCTTAACTTGGTGTTCTGCATCAGCATGAAAAACCAGAAATGTGGTGTCACCTATAGATCAGATAGATATCTATAGATATGATGATAGACCTTTTTTATGTCACTTTACAACCAACGACTTAAACTCAAACCAATTAGCCAATAAATTAAATCAACAGTATTCAAGCAAAAATTAATTGTGATTTTGCAGCACAAAACAGAGCTACATGCACCCTCTGATATTACAATGTCACCTTACCTATACTGAACAGACCAGAAAGAGTTTTCATTTGAAACCCCATCAGGGATTTGCCAGCGGCGTTTTGTACACCATAAAAAAGAAAATACCAAATCATTCTGGACAAAAGCTCAGGTACAAGTGTCACTCACTCAGCTGCAGCAGAGAGCAAGCGTGGCCCACAATATGCGAATTTCACTGGTTTAAAAAAAGATACAATTGATTCAAGACATGGGTTAACTAAATGATTCCACTTTAGCTTTCTAGCAAATAGAAAAGGCATTCGTCAAGTAAAGCTGCAGAATTAGGATGCACTCTTAAAAAAAAAGGTTCTTCAGCGGTTCTTCAGCGGTTCTTTGGAGTGGTTAAGGTGCTATATAGCACCACTACCGTGTAAAGAACCTGTTAAGCCCCTGTATGGTTCTTCAGCGGTTCTTCAGCGGTTCTTTGTAGTCGATGAGGTGCTATATAGCACCACTACCATAAAACCTGTACAAAAAAATTTTGGTTTTTCAGCGGTTCTTCAGTGGTTCTTTGGGGTGGTTGAGGTGCTATATAGCACCGCTACTGTATAAAGAACCTGTTAAGCCCAGTATGGTTCTTGAGTGGTTCTTTGGGGTGGTTAAGGTGCTAGCACCACTGCCATACAAAGAACCCATTAATCCCCTGTAGGTTCTCTAACTCAGTCTCTTAGTTTAGTTGGGGAATGGATTAAAAAACAACATTAAAATACAGTGTATTTCCTGAAGATAACGTGGTTCTCAACCTTTTTGC
>NW_015625590.1:797956-804193 GCF_001515625.1 Sinocyclocheilus rhinocerous | reverse complement strand
ACTGTTGAACACCATTTTTGAGAAAAAGTGCTATATGGCACCATTTGACGAAGTGCTATATGGCACCTCTTATGGTTCTACATAGCACCATTCGACAAAGTGCTATATGGCACCTCTTATGGTTCTACATAGCACCATTTGACAAAGGTGCTGTATATCACCTTTAAAGATAGGTGCTATATAGCACCAAAAGTGGTTCCCCTATGCTTACGAGCCAAAGAACCACTTTTAGTGCTATCTAGCACCAGTTTTGTTTGATTAAAAGCCAAAGAACCACTGTTGAACACCATTTTTGAGAAAAAGTGCTATATGGCACCATTTGACGAAGTGCTATATGGCACCTCTTATGGTTCTACATAGCACCATTTGACAAAGGTGCTATATAGCACCTGTAAAAATAGGTGCTAAATAGCACTAAAAGTGGTTCCCCTATGATTACGAGCCAAAGAACCGCTTTTAGTGCTATATAGCACCATTTTTTTTTTAGAGTGTGGATCAAAGTAGTCTCTCATTTAGAAGTGTGTACACTGGAACATCTGAGAGAATATCCTTGTTCTTGGAAATGTCATTGCTGGGATTACAGAGCTCAAATGTATGAACTCAGCTTTGGAGAGAGGAAGTGTGATCATAAAATGGTCTTTAACTCCCTCTAGAGGTTAAGAACTACAAGTATTACAATAAAGTAGAAATTCGCATTTATGTTTATGTTTTTGAAAGAAGCCCCTTATAATCACCAAGGCTGCATTTATTTGAACAAAACTACAAAAAAATACTAATACTGTGAAATATTACAACGTAAAAACTATTTTCTATTAATATTATTTCATATAACAATTAATTCTTGTGATGCAAAGCTGAATTTTCAACAGACAATAATTCAGTCTTCGGAGTCATATGATTCCTCAGAAATCATTCTAATGTTAATTTGGTGCTCAAGAAACATTTAACAATGCTGTTTTTCTTATCAAGGTTAATTTTTTTAGGATTCTTTTATGAATAGAAAGTTCAAAAGAACAGCAGGATTTTTTTATAACAATGTAAAAGTCTTTGTCACTTGATCAATTTAATACATCCTTTCTGAATAAAAGTATTACTTTAACAGGAGTGTATCGATAATTTATTAAAATATTAATACAAAACCTCTAGGTATATTTATACTATCCCTGAAGGGCAAATGTTGCTTAGATTAAAAATTTGAATTAGACATTCAACCTAAGACTTTAACTTTAGAGAACACTTTAAACGTTTGATTGATACAGTATATTACAAGTCACCATGATTTAAAAATTAAAATGCGACATGAAATGTTTTTAATAACTTTATTCTCTTTTTTTTCAATAGATCTGTACAAAGAATCAAACCTTGTAATGAGTCTGGCATAAACTGACCTGTACATGTCTATGCAGGACTTCTTACACTCATTTAAATAATCAAATGATTAATTATCTAGCTAAGCAAACATTTCAAACCATTCCTACCAACAGAGAACAAATGAGCAGACTTTGGAAGGTGGGAGGGAGTGGAAAAAAAATACTGTTCCCTTTTGTTTCCTACACTCGCTCCAGTGTTTTTACAAAAGTACAGCAAGACATTTTATACAGGTGCATCTCAATAATATATATATATATATATATATATATACACATACACATACATATACATATATATATACACACATACATACACGGACAAATCTAAAGTAGCGTTATTTTTCATTATAGGAGAGCAGGTAGGAACATACACGTGGACACATTTGAACTTGTGGTAGGAGGCCATGTCAGTCAAGATATGAGCGTATGCAAAGAGTAATTGGACTTGATCAATAAATAAAATAAAAAAGTAAAACGCACTTATTAAAGAACAATTAAACGTTTCGGCTCTGAGGTCGGTGTGGTTCCTTATTTATTCACCTGCTGTAGTGCAAGCAGACCTATAAAGGGCCGCGCACGTTCACACAGGTCAACTACATCAATTCCTGAAGGAATATGACTAATAATTCTCCTCAAACACAGAAAGATAAATGAAAAGCTCATACCTGAGATGAACGCAGGACCGTACAGAAACAAGAGCTTGTGAAAGAAATATTGCAGAAAAACCTCGTAGCATACTAGTGGAAAACCGTGCAATGCCCTCACAGACGACTAAACCTGACGGTACTTTCCGATGCCGTCAGTTCGCGTACTTAGCGCTCTATAGTACCGCTAAAATGAGCAGTGTGTATTATCGTTTCAAAATAAGTGTAAAAAACTATATTTTCTGTTTTTATCCTGAATTTTTCTGGTGAAGCCAAATATATGTAGTAAAAGAGAGCTTTTATTTATTGTTCACACGGTGGAAAGTTTATCAAGACATTTCGAGGCTAACGACCATACAGCCAACCATCAAAAAACCCATAACGCCAAACTAAAAGCCTGGAAACGTCTCACGCGAGGACGATCTTAGACGTTCTGGAGTCCAACATTAGATTAGCAATAAGCAGCAGAAAAAGGGACAAGCCTTGGCCAAAAAGCCATTAAATGACTGAAAAAGCATGATCAATGACAAGATACAAAAAAGGGAATATTAATCTCTGTGCCATTATACTTTAACAAATTATACAGTAATAAAGCAGACCTAATTTCATCCCATGTAAAACCAACATAAAACAAGAGCAATGGATAAGGCTTAAAGCTTTTTATCTTCTCCAAGACAGGTAGGTGTACTGACAGCTTCTCCTAATAGCCAATTGGGTGGGTTGCTGGGATTGGACACAGTGTACCAAGTTATTTACAGAATGCAAAGAGACATTAATGGCAATGGGTCCACTAGACGTGACGTTATTGCGAGACGGATCTTGAGTGAGACAAAAGCAAGCAGCCCATTACACAAATGATAATGCGACATGTGAATCGACGTGCTTTAGAGCAAAATTCCATGCATACAAAAACACCGACCCACTGAATGCAGTTCATCCACCCAGAATGGAAGTGCCCTGCTGTCCCCGTCACACAGTACTGTTCTGGTTTTTGTAGTCATTTATTTAGTGTCCCCACAGGTCAGTATTCAGCGTAAAGAACGCCCTTTTTAGCAGCACCATTCGAACTCTAGTGTCGCTCTAGGGCTGAATACTCAGCATAGTCTTTCCTATAATGGCCCAGAGGTCAGGAGGGCACAGACGTCTCCTGGATTAAAAGACTCTGTAATCGGTGAAGTAAATGAAGTGACTCTTGGCGTCAGGCCAATTGACGCCGAAGGCTGTTGGGAGTCCTACCGATCCAGACTGTGGTGAAGAGGGTCATGAGATGGGCTGCGTATCACCCTCTAAGACCACACTGTTGTGCAGACAGACATCGAGATGGAGTGGTGGTCGTTTATTCCTTGCCGAACTGTACCCATATCTACAGATCAGCTTTCCAAAACCCACCCGACTGGACAGTGAAACACTGGGATGAAGCCATGATAGTGTAAATGCAAAGATGATGTCTCATGACCCAAGATTACGTCAGCAGCAACATCGTTGAGTCTTAACTTCACCATAGTTATCTTCTGAAATGTACTTTTTTTATTATTACTACAGATTTTTCATCCACGGCATGATAATCCACAGTTGTTTTTTGTGCTGGAAGGAGTCTGACCGGACGGAAAACATGATTAACCTTTATTTAGTTATAATATTTTAAATATACAAGAGCACAGAGTCAAGAAAACTTCAGTCCTTATTGGTTGATCGGCCATTGACACTTGACTTCGTTTTTTCCTTTCATACAGTATTGATTTCTTATGCAAGGGGATAGAAAAGAAAAAAGAAAATAGAAAAAGGCAGCATGGAGAGGACAATGGGGCAATGTTGTCCAATAACACTTCTGTTCCTTGGAACGGTAATGTCACGAAGTCCGACCTGAAAATCAAAGATCAGTGAGTCCACAGCACAAGACTATGATAAGAACAGATGCAAAAATTATATCTTTCTGTATATATTTGAAAACATATTTATCATGAGTAGCATGTTTGCTTTTTTAAATATAAAAAACTTTACAGAACAGTATGGAAACTTTTACTAATGAATACAAATGAATTTAAAAAACTGGAATAACCTGATCTGTCGAAGGGTGTCAATCTTGACTCTGTCATAGCCACCATAATCAACATATCGAATTTCCACTTCGGTTGAATCTTTGTAGAAGGAGATGACCTGTGCTCGCCACCAGGCTCCATCTACAGCTGGGGCCGCACAAATCACTCCAACTGGAAAAAAGACACAGAAAATGAGTTATTTTCTGCAGAAAGAGGAATGCGAAAAGAGAAAAAGGGGGCTCTCTTACCTTCAACAGGCGATGGCAAGGGGGGCGTCCCGGGCTGTGAATAGCACAGGAACATCTGTTGGTCCAGACTGCGCAGGGCGTGATACGTAGGGTGAGTGTGCTGCTGGACAAACAGGTGACCGGCTGATACAATGTTCACCACAATCACCTCGACTGTCACCCCATTGGGCAACAAAAGCTGTAACAGACAGATCCAATAAAGCACTGTTAGAATGCCAAAAGTTTTGGACTCTGGGTTCATGTTTGACAAAAATAAAAAGATCCCTGAGGGTGCATGACAGTCAGAATGCTGCCTTAGATGCTAGCTGTCTATGTAGTCTGCAGGAACAGGAGGAAGAAGCCAATCTTACCCAGGAAGTCATGGGCAGAGAGGGCAGCGTTAGCGGTGGGGGAGGTGGGGCGTACAAGTTGGTCAGGTCCAAGTCTTTGAACTTCTTCCCAATCAAGGCCAGCGCCTTATCTACCTGCTGCTGGGTTCCTAAGAAACAAACAAAACAACAAAAACAATCAATTCAAGAAGGCCATAGTTTGTGGCCTTTCATAGAAACTCACTTACCCTCTATATGGCAGATCTGAAACTCTTGAGTATAAGGCAGGGTTGAAATGTAGATCTTAGCACCGGAGCTTTGCTTCAAAAAGCTCACGTATCTTCCTTGTTTGCCAATTAGCCGTCCCACTAGATGCTGCAAAACAAGAGGACAACCAGAGATATCAAAGCAGGTTTTAATGAATTCATACACAAGGTAAGAAAGCAAGCACAGACTAAAGTTTCTGTTTTGACATTCAGATAAAGAGCTGTTAGCCAACATGCAAAGAGTTTTCCTTAAAAACTGCTAAAATACTTTAAGAAAAACCTTTGATTGATCGCAGCAGTACTAAATGTGAAGCAGAATCAGGGGTTTAAGGGAATCGTACCTTTGGCACCTCAATCTCCCACACAATAAGCTCAGAGCTCTGTGATTGACAGGTCTGGCTGCCACTCAGCTGGCTGTCTCCCGCCCCCAAGGTTGAACAGCTGTCCACTGAATCCATGTTTCAATAATAATATGCCTCAAGATTAAAATAAACGTAATAAAATTATATTTGTTATATATAAAATATTCATATATACATAAAAAGGTAAAATATAATAAATTAATTCTTTTAAATAAAAAAGGTCTGTCAACTGAATAAATAATCAAAGAGTGAAAAATTTAAGGGGGTCTGAATACTTTCCGTACCCACTGTATATATATATAGACACAAACACACACAAAAAGATAAAATATAGTAAACATAAAAAATAAAAAAAAATGTCTGCCAACATAATAATAATCAATAATCACCTGCAACTAATCCTGAAATGTTCTGGATATCGTTAATACTATAATTAGCATAGTTGGGAAAAAAAGGGCATCCATTCCACACACACCATCACTGCAACTTATATCGATGACTTTCAGGGGTTCTAAACTGAATGTCTTTAACAGACATTCAAACGCAAATGCTTGCTTAGCCAGATCATCACTGTTTGCTAAGCAACCATGGGGTAACAATAACAAACAACTAATACAGCGGAGAAGGACCACTGACAAACAAAACAACCAGCCTCTTCCCTCTGGACGTGAAGCACTGCCACCATTGTTCTTGACTCATACCATTATAGCAGTAAGCTTATGACAAATTGCTCTTCTGTTTACTGACTCTTTTGCTGCTACTTGACAGTGTCAATAATTACCCATTTACTTGGTTTTAGCCAACAAGGGAGTAGAGGTCGACCGATTAATCGGCCGATTTTGGGCATTTTTTAATTAATCGGCATCGGCCGATTGTGCTGCAAATTAGGCCGATTTATAGGCAGGCGCATCTGCGGCCAGCTAAGCGTTGTTGTGGTTTATCCGTACCGGAGAATCCCTCTCCCTCTGGTGAAGTGAGATGGAGCTGCTCACACTCTACA
>NW_015625590.1:760332-797529 GCF_001515625.1 Sinocyclocheilus rhinocerous | reverse complement strand
TCTGCTTCTTGTTCACACACAGCTTCAGCTAATGATGGCAGGGCAAAACAGACCGTTTCGAAAGCGTAATTATGTTTTACCCTACTAGAATTGATGCCGGAAAGTTATCATATTCATAAGTGCATGTGAAAGTAAAAACACATGCAATTCAGACAAACTTTTGGGCTGATTATAACGTGCACGTTAACTTTCCTCATGAAATGTGTGTGTAGGTCCGACAATAGCATCCACGATGTCATCGCTAGTGGCCAGTGCACTCTTAAGCAGTTATGAGCAGCAGGCTGTGTAATATGTGTGAACTCTTTTATTTTTGTTATCACTTGGCCATTTGACTTATAGCAGTGTCCAGTGTTTCCCATACATTGAGTTATTGCTTCGTTGAATAAACTGATCACTGCATGTTTCAAAATTAAAATCCAGCGCTGGTGTTTTTATATGAATGCATCTTTGAAAAGAACCGACCGTCTTCAGAAAAGCTTCGGTGTCATTTTCATTTCGTCTTTCCTGAAATGCCTGATAAAGTAGCGTTTGTGAGCGCAGTGCTTATTTGATTACCGGGGTAACCGCAATATCTCCCGCTCCAACAGCGCCTCCTGCTGGCGGAGAATGAATTTGCATTTGCAAGTCTGAGAAACACTGGTGTCTGTAAGCAAACAAACAAAAAGCATGCTTCAGAACGGTTTTGAGAAGGTGCTTAAGTTTTGAGCCATGTATTATTAATCTGAATTAGGCTTCTACTACTATTACTATCTTGTACCCTGCAATAATCATTTACTCAAACTCACTTTTATGAGATGATGGGGAAAAAAAGAAAATCGGGCAACCATATCGGCCAAAAAAATTGGCATCATATCTTGGCCATCGGCTGCCCTGATTTCTAAATATCGGCACCGGCCAGTGAAAAACCCATATCGGTCGACCTCTACAAGGGAGGAAGCATCAAAGTTATGTTACATTTTCTCCTTTCATTCAAGTGAGGATGGGCTAAGACTAGGGATGTAACGATTAACCGTGAGCCGGTTGAAAATCGATTCAAATATGTGACGATTCAAATCGGTTGAGATGCTAAACCAATCGCGATTCATTTAGGGGTAGTTTATGAATCCATGTCTGAGGGGAACTTGCTGTCTTTAGAAAAGTTTAGATGCAGGGCTCTACAGTGCGACTATTTTATTATAGTTTTATATTTCAATTTCACAAAGAAATGTGCAGCATTTTGTCCAAGCAATAATAAAAGGACACATTTAATTTATAATTTGTCTTAAATCTCATTTTGTAAAAAAATAAATAATAAAAAATCGTGAATCGAATTGTGAAATCAAAACCGTGAATCGAATCGTGAGTTGAGTGAATCGCTACATCCCTAGCTAAGACACTAGCTGCCGCTAGTCTCCACACCTTTCTCAGGTCACAATATGGAGATGGCAGCAGCTGGTGTGACGACACCTCACAAGGGTTCAGTAAATCACTCACACTCCCCACACGGGTGCTTCCGGTTATCAAATCAATAGAGAAATACTCAGACTGTCTTTAAAAAAATACTGTAAATGGTCAATGCGCAAGTATCGCCACGTTCTTGTCAAAACACCTGCTGACTAACTAATAACAGACTTACAACTGGCCGTTTCCAACACCTGCTCGTAAGCAGGGGAGTTAAAAAAGCAAGATGGCTCTGATATCCATGTAAGGAAGTTGCTGTAGTAGGGAGCGGTAAAAACAGCTATGCACATGCGGTTGTGCTCATGTAACATACGCTGTTTGGGAATTTGGGCATCTGAGGTTTCCAAAGAGTCTATTCACAGTTTGAGAGGTACCCTTGACTCAAGCTTTTCTGTACTACTACATCTTGCCAAATGTCAAGAAGAGGACTGACACTGGTTGGATTTAAACATAAAAACAAAGCCAACTGAAAACAGCAAGTATGTTAGTAAACAATGCCGGTCCTTTGCACCTTCATTTTGGGGGAAAACTTTAGCAGAAATGTCCTTTACGCTAGCAACAAGCAAACATTTGGCACAATGCAACGTGTGAATTACATTGTGAAAAAGCAAACCTTTTTTTTTTTTCCCCATAATGCATAAGAATACTGCATCTCACACTTTTAAGTGGACCGCAATCAAACATCCTACCGAGATGGAGTTCATGTGAAGTGTGCAATACTGCAAGACGCTCTGAAAACATTAAAATGAACTGAATTCAGTAGTATTCACAGATCACACTACAATGAAAATTCCGTCATCCTTTACTGTGACTCATATAATTCTAAACCTGTTTGATTGTATTTCTCCTGCGAAACACAAAACACATGATACTCGGCTGGGATCGTGTAGAGCCTTTTGAAGCTACATTGAAACTGCAATTTGGACCTTCAACCTGTTGGTCACCATTTAAGTCCATTATATGGAGAAAAACCCTGGAATGTTTTCCTCAAAAACCTTAATTTCTTTGCGACTGAAGAAAGAAAGACATGAATATCTTGGATGACATGGGGGTGAGTAAATTATCAGGAAATTCTTATTCTGGAAGTAATCTAATCCTTTAACTTTTAACTGTATGGACAAAAAAAAAAAAATGTTTTATTCCACAGAAGAAAGCGTGAGGAATGTTGATTGACTGAAAAGTTGCTCACTGTTGTTACGCAACTGTAGTAGTGTGAGGAATTTATATTCTATTCGTTTATATTGTATTTATCCAACACACCTATGACTGATTCAGGTGTGCGAGGCACTGTATATCTTTTGGATTCCACAGAAGAAAGAAAGTGAAATTGGTTATGAATGACCTCAGAGTGAAAAAAACTCTGAGGTTTTTTCATTGTTGGGTGATCAACCCTTTTAAGCCCTAGTGTTAAATTCTTAAGAACTGTAACTCACCTCCTGATTGGTCAGCTTCTACCTCATTAGCAGTACCATTCCTAAAGCCTGTTCCATTCAACCGTGCTGCCTCGCAAACCGTAGCCACGTTTTCTGCGGTAAGTGGGGACTCCTGAGAGGCAATTAGACCAAGACTCTCCTGCAGTCCATCTCCTTGACCCTCTGAGGCCCTACAAGTCCCTGAAATTTGAATGAGGTCCTCTTTACTTTCAGACACATTCGAGGACAACCCTGTGCTATGGAGATCCTCGCTGCTGATGCCATCCTCTGACTGGCACGTGCTACATCCTGAGTCTTCCACCAGAGCTTCCTCTGCCTGCAGCTTGGCCAGAACCGGCGTGGACTCCAACTGTTCCCCAGACGACACAGTCAATGAGCCTCTTTCCTTCTCATTCTCCGGCATTTTCCAGAGCGAAGGCACCAGACAACCGTTGATGATATCTTCGGCTATCTGCACCGCCCGTGACTCTGTGCTTTCCATGCTCTCTGGAGGTACATACGACTCCACTTCCTTACCATTTACAGAGGGCGTGCTGCTGTCGGCCGCTTTAGAGCCCTTGCTGTACCGGGACTCACAGCTGCTGACCGCCATGACCTCCTGGGTGGCTGCCGAGATGACCTCAGTGATCAGCCCTGCCGCGAGACGTTGGAGCTCCTGCATGTCTGGACTGGTCTCGGCCGGCAAGCCCAGGTCTCCGTTTTCATGGTGCTGAGCCTCGATGGAGCTTTCTGAAAGGGGTGTGCTGGTGGAGTTGGGGAACGAGGTCAGAGTCAGCGGTGTTTTCGGGCTGCAGGTCTCCAGCAACACAGCCTCGCCCTCCGCTGATGATGTAGCGGAGGCCAGGTCATCTTTTGAAATGTCAGCCGGCAAATTCTGATTGCAAGTTGGTGCCAAGGTTTCAGCGGCCACCTCTCCCTCAGGTTCAGGTCGCACTGCTTTGGCTAGCTCTGCAGGACGCTGCTTAGTTAGTGGTTGGTTTTCGACCTGCTTCTTGACTGAACCAGTGCTCGCTAGATCTGGCGGTAACTGGCTTGAGGGTTTGCTGCCAATGGCAGCCTCTGGTCCTTTGTGATGAGTGCTCTCGTCCACTGTTTTTGTTGGGGTTGAAGATGACACAGGAGTTGTTGTCTCTGGTTGGCTTTGTAGAGGGACTGATTTTGTACCGCTCTGAGGAGCGCTTAGCTGTCCACTGGCCAACACAACTGGAGGGGTGCCGAGAGCCTCTCCCGCAGTGGCTTTTAGCACCGGTGTGTGAATCTCCACTACAACTTCCTGCTCAACAGGTCTGTGCTCTTTGGCCTTGACTCCGTCTCGGCTGGTTCTGCGGCGTGTGCTGCTGGCCGCAGGGCAGCTCTTGTCGACCATCCCATTGCTGCCCTCACCAGAGGAGGTTCGCAAGCCCATAACTGACCCCTCCTCACTGTCGTGGCTGGTGACTCGCTCTTTCTTGCGGGAGATGTACCACCACCAGCCTATGAGCGCCAGCACTCCAGGAAGCGTATACGGAACAAAGGACCGGAACCTCAGTGGCATCTCCTCTGGACCCTAGCAGCTACACCTGCAGATCAACACAAGGAACAATGATAAGACAAATCATGTCCAAGCAAGATAAAACAAAGGAAATTATGGAGAAATGTTGCACTATAAAGGACAAACAATAAACCTGACATAGACATTAAGCTCAACCATTCAGTCTTGTTACCATAATTATATATTAGCATTTAGTACCCAACCACTACTGAACTAAAGATGAATTTGGCCTATTTGTAATACTATTACCCACGCTAGTGTATTTTTTTTTTTATGTTTATTTAATGAAAACTGCCCAAAATTGCAAACCTTCCTACATATTTTGCAATAACAATCGAATTGCTGTACATTATCCCACTTACAACACGGCTACCTTTTTTAAATGAATAAATGGACATTAAATATTGAGGAGAGTTGATTTTATTTATTATTATTTTATTATTTTTGTAAGAAGAGACCAGAGTGATATAAGAGACATGAATCTTGTACAGCATTTTTAGCTGGAAATTAGTTGAAAACATATTTGACCACAGACAGGACAATCAGAAAGTATTCCAGAGAGCAGTGTAATAAAAGGTTTTATTTCAGGTTTAAGATGTGTTGCCTTTGGGAAGAAGTGAAAGAATGGGTGACTCGTCATCTTGGGAAATTACACACTGGTCAACATTCATTCCTTTGTCTTGCTCACAAGTCTGTGTTACATCTAGAAAACAACTAGCTCATGGTTACATAAGATGCATGGGCACTAAAACATCTTCCATGGAATTATTATATACTGATGACTACATAGTATGTAATAAAAAAATAAACTGCATCCTTCAAAGACAAAGACTAAATAATAGAAGCAGTTAATCAAAACTTGTGAATCTTTAACAAAAAATAAAGAAATTACATGTAACATATTGCTTTGTTTGCTGCACTTTTGGTCTGGCTCCTTTACAGTGAGAGAGGGAGTTCTGGGCAGCCATGCAGAAACTTCAGGGACAATATCACATGGCTGACATTTAACCTCAGATGGTACTGAGAGCTACATGCAATGTCTACCTCACTGCTATTGGCCAGAAGGGGCATCCTTTCAGAGTTAAAAAAGGACATTCATGCATGCATTTCCATCATGGGGACAGCATATCCCAGTCTCCAGAAAAGGAGGAACACATCATATACAAACCCCACCCATTCACTCCTGTACATAATAACCAAAGATAAAGGGGTTTCCATTTCTCTTCAGCTTCCAGAGAGCGTTTCAGAAGACATGCTAAGCGCCTCTCACTGTCAATAAATAGTGACTACTTGAGCACGTAGCATACGGAATGACAAATATACTGCAAGAAAGAAACCAAAGTTGGATCTTAATGTGGAATTTTTTTTTTAAATACGTGAATAATTCAGGAACAAAATATAGTTAAGTACAAAGCTATAACGATGATATTGGGGTGACCAATTTTTTTAAAAGGATTTTAAGAGCTTTAAAGAAAAGAAGAACAGCAAAAGAACTAGAATTTACTGTAATCAATCTGTACTATTTGCATATTTAAAAAATGCACTCATTCACTCTTAATTGTATACCCCATGTTGTAAATTGCTCTGTTAAAATTTCTTGTCTCATCACATTCAGTTATGAATTACATCACACAAATTAAAGCCTATATTTTCAATTTAACATAGCAAAAAAGTTGAATAGTTTGCATCAATGGATATTACTGTCAGTCGTTGAATATTTCTATTGTAAAACAGCTGTCAAATATTAAATGATAAGCTACTTACATCTTCACAGTCTTTCATCTTTAAAACAAAAGTATCATGTTAGGCTTCTGTGAACAGTAAATCCCACCTTGTCTGATTTTATTGGCCATCTCAATCATTTTGACATTGAGCGCTGATAGACCGCTGAGAATATATCTAAGTTTTTATAACTAAGCTGTAGCTTTTAAATGTTTTGTCATCCTAGACAGCAGCAGAGCAGCAGGAAGAATATCAAAAATTTGGCAATTTCTAATTATGGGAGGGGGGTTCCCCTCAGTGTCAGTAAGTACCATGCTAATAGCATCTGAAGCATCAATTACTGTAAAAGTATCATTAGCAGGATGAATATCAGACATGACGCCAACCGTATGAAAGTTGTAATATTCCCTATAATATATCTTTTGAAGTCTTTGAAGCATAGCAGGAAAATTAGTCAATTCCTCAGATCATAGTGTTGACAGCATTCCTCAAGTTCAAAATGAACAAACAAATTTTAGGGAAAAATACAGATTATAAATGACAACAAACCAAAATCTGGACCCAAAATATCTAGTCCCTACCAAGCAACAGCATCATTCTTAAGTTTAGGAGGTGAGTTGAGGGTCTTAGACTGCATTTAGAAACGACCTATATTTTGATGACAGGGTTATAAAATCAGCAAACCTCTTTAAAAGTGTATATTAGAAAATATATCTCATACAGCATTTTTTTTTTTTACAATTTCAGACATTAGTAGCTTTTAATTTTCTCAACTCAAATTAATTGTAGTAGTACTAGCTATGGTGGGTTGTTCACACAATGCAATAGCCATAACATTAATACTACACTGTCTGCTAACTCTCTCAGTCTCGAGAGCACGTTTCAAGCAGCCATGTTCACAGAATGTAGTCACATACTGTAGTTTCTGCACAGTAAAGTTCTCCTTAACCAGTTTCAGTACTGTGTTCACCTTCAGGCCGAGGTTAAATAAATGCTCGCCGAGTTAACGCTCGCTGTCATATCATGGCCTGAGCGCGTGCGCGAGCGGACCATTGAAAAAGAACCGAGCGCGTGCTGCACGGTGGCCGTTCGACCTTGGGGAGGTGTAGAGATAACGGAGAGGGCACCGTAGCCAGTCATTCGCGCAACACGTAACATACGAACCCATTGATCTCAAGTAAGCGGTTTACTGGTGCTGCTGCATTCAGAATACAAAAGCGAACCCGTGAACACTCCAGCGCGTCAGGAGATGGTTACGCGCACCGGCTGCTGCTGGAGAGCCCCGAAAGTGACGTGCGCGTTTTAGCACACTGGCACTGCGGCCGAAGTCAATGATATAACACGACATATTCGTGCACGAGACAAAATAGACACCTTGCAGCCAGATGTCTGCGAGGTTGCATTGCATGCTGCGCGTGTTAGCAGTTAGGCTAACTGTTCATTGCTGCTATAAGAACTAATAGGCGAAATGAGAGAAATATAAGCAGAAGCTTCCACAGTTTATGCCAGCAATGAAACAACACACAAACCCGAGGTGATTAAATAAAGAAAAAACGTAAATAATCAGTTGGAGAGGTGATATTGACCTACAGTGCGCGTGGTAACGTTAGGCCGCTGAATGAATTGCAACCCCATGCAGGTATTCAGTCTGAAGTACGGACCGCTTCAAGTGTCTTGACTTTAAAACGAGTTCACCGGGGTAACCCTCCACCAAGTCCTCCTCCTTCACAGCGGTCCTGAATTATTCATGAGTTCACAGAAACCGCGAGTCCATGTTGCTCGGTTCATAATTCAACTGAATGAAGGTGTGAGTTGACTTCAACGCGCAGCTGCTATAAGAACTAATAGGCGAAATGAGAGAAATATAAGCAGAAGCTTCCACAGTTTATGCCAGCAATGAAACAACACACAAACCCGAGGTGATTAAATAAAGAAAAAACGTAAATAACCAGTTGGAGAGGTGATATTGACCTACAGTGCGCGTGGTAACGTTAGGCCGCTGAATGAATTGCAACCCCATGCAGGTATTCAGTCTGAAGTACGGACCGCTTCAAGTGTCTTGACTTTAAAACGAGTTCACCGGGGTAACCCTCCACCAAGTCCTCCTCCTTCACAGCGGCCCTGAATTATTCATGAGTTCACAGAAACCGCGAGTCCATGTTGCTCGGTTCATAATTCAACTGAATTAAGGTGTGAGTTGACTTCAACGCGCAAAGAACAAAGAGCATATGTTCCCTCTGTCATACTCCAAAATGACCGCACAAACGATCAAATTATAATAGCTCCAAGTAACATTATGAATTGGGCCTGAAAATATGGAAACGACAGTTCCCTAGTGGAAAATCCAGATTATAATGGTTTATAGCTGGTCCAAGTTGGTCATTAGCTGGTAGGACCAGCAACAAATCACCTAGCAGCTGGTCACACCATCTTAAAATGGTCAAGATAGTTCGTGGAATATGTAACCTGGCCAACCAGCTACTGGTCAGCTTAAAAACTAGCTACTATGTACCAAAACATGGTCATAGCAGTTGAAGGTGGTCAAGATGATTTTTGCAACATGCCATCTGGTCTATTAGCTAATAATTATATTTTTCCCTGCAGTTGCTTAATTTGACGACAATAATTAATGTGCAAGACCTATTACCTATCCGTTAGAGTTGAACTCAGATTTGGCGACACCGTTAGCCGATATAGCTAAAGCGTTTCGGGCGCTCTGGATAGCGGATAGCGTTGGCGCAATGTCAAACATACGCTGTCGCACCAATGAAGGTGGAAATCATTTTTGAAGATGAGATGGTTGCATGTGAGATGGTTAAAATCTGCTTGGATGTTAAGCAAAGGCCGACAGCAGGACTAATGAGAGAGGCGGCTAAAATGGGCTCCCTCTCCGCGCTATTTAAGCTTCACCTATCAGCATATATATATGAGGTAAAAACCCGAACACACGGCTTATACTCACTGTGTTTATCCGTCCCTCGCACCGCCACCGTATAATTTTAATGTTACGTGTTCAAGGCCCAGCACAATCCCAACGTGTCCCCCTCTTCGTGTGTGTGTATATATGTGTCTCTTGTCTCTCCTCCCCACGTGTTGACCGTCCTAACGCACACTCTAAAAACAGAGACGCATCAGCTGATCAAATCTCGCGATAAGTCCGCTCTCAGTGTTAATGTATGCAATCATCGCGAGGTCACAGTGGTTTCGGACTCCACGAGGCTGCTCATACATTTATAATGTAAAAGGGAATAATAAGTAATTGTGGCAGAAAGACTCAACATAAATTAGAGAAATTGTAGCTCAAAATATGGTCTCAGTTAAAGTAAAAAAGAGCAGCACTTATTTGATGTTATTGACATTACAGTTGGCTGCTAAACTTTGAACTTTGCCCCTGGAAATGATAAAGCCTGGGGGAAAAAAACACTGGACGTTTGCCACATTTTAAAAGATCACAGTAATGATCTATTTGTTATATGATATGCAATCATTTATCTAAAACGATTTTAAACATTATTTAAACCTTTTTATTTTTGTATAATTATACATGCAGCTTTTATGACCTCGTATTGAGACTATATGGAACATTTAAGTAAACTTGTATAAAAAAAGTTTTTAAACTTCCTGAAATGCTGAACTATCACAGTACACAGTATTTATTTTAAAATATATTAATATAAAATATAAAAGCATATAAATATGTTAAAACGTGTCAGTCTCCTTAATGCATTTGTAAGTTATCTATATGGATTATTTAACTTGTGAAATGACACTTTTACAATTCATAGTTAACAGATTGCAAAGTCAAAGATTTGGGCCCTCCCAAAGGGTGATTTTGAACCTCAAAAGTGTCTTTTTGGTATTTGATATATTTATTTGGTTAACAAAGTTGGTTTTAACAGAGATGTTGCAGTTGCATTGTACTTTTGTTCTTCCATATATTCAGGATGAACAGAAATATTGCAAAACCAAACTCTAACCATTGTTGGCTTATTTACCATGATGAATCAGAGCATGTGGAAATGTAATCACTTTAAATGGAGTTGTTAGAGTTGATGAGATTGTAAGTATCTCCAAGCATCTAGATTTCATTACATTGCCCTTGAAGTGAGGATATAGTCAAGTTATTGACAACTATAAAACGATTTTTTACACAGGTTGTTTGGGGGTTTCTGAGGTGATAAACATCTGATACAGGTATCTTTTTGGTATTTTAACACATTTCTTTTTTATTTAATAAAACCCAGACAAAACGGTATAGTAAAAATTGATTCCACATGTTAGACAGCATGGTAACAGGGTTGAGGGAAACTTTTATTACGAACACTGGTATAATTAAATTGCCATGTTATACATGTACAGCAACTAACCGCTTTACAAAAAAGCAAGTAATACAATATCATATATTTACACTTGTATTTATATACCTTCCAATTTTACACAAACATATTTACAGGTGACAGATACATTGTTTACAGATGACCAATGCAATTAAAAATGTGGCAAATGCATCAGACAAACACACATCTTGAATTATATAAAATAAAACACTTTTTTAGTCTGTTTATGATGAGTACATAAGACAGTTTAATTACATACGCAATTTAAAAGGCTTAGGGGCATGTCATGTGTCCTATTCGCCGTCATGGCAGTCAAGACTGTGCCTTCATTATTGTCTTCAAGTTTTGACATATCGGATTAGGTCCGTTCTAGATTGGTAGTAGCAATGCAACAACATATAAGATTCAAGAAAAAGGAGTTATATTCTGGTTATTCAGAGTAATGGATGCAAAAAAAAACAAGACAAATCTTACACTTCAAACACTCGATTGGGTCATTTATGTTTATATTTTCAATTTATATTAAAAACTGTAAATTTGACATGGACTGATGTGAAATTCGCCATTACGACATATAGAGCAGGAATAAACATTTCAGGTTTCATTTTTGATCATAAAACACTGTCATCTGAAATCTGCTGTTGGGATGATATTTCACAGTAAATACTTAAAAAAATGACCACAAGTCAGTATGAAAGTACATTTTTGGATCTGCTGGATAGTATGTTGTAAAACCAACGGAAATGTAAAATAAATCTACAAATGAAATGGAAGAATGACATCGATTTGGTCCCAATTTTAAGTGTGAAACATCTGGTACTCGTGTGTATTTCAATGCAATCTTTTCAGAAACATAAAATTAAAATTATGCATAAATATCCCATCCTCAAACATTTGGCAGGTACCCTTCTTTAGTAATACAAGTTTCCCTTTAATAAGCATTTCAAAGAGAGCAAACACATCATGTACTTTGAGTCTGTTACTAGGTACACTACTGTTTCCTCCTTGTAAATTTGCCGATCTAAGTAATAATAACAAAAAAAAAGTAATGCAGAGAACATATTGCACACAAAAATCGCCCACTTCAGTTTTGACGGCCATTGTACGTTTAATACACTGAAGCCCTGATAATGGCATGTTAATTCAAACTTAAATGGCACAATTGTGGTTAATTCTGCACTTCACTGGTTAGAAGGCGAGTGAGAAAATTAAACGAAACGCCAAAAAACATGGTTACAAAGTTAGTGAGAACTGTATGGAAGAAATAATTATTTAAGGCATACAACATAGACAAGACAGACATAAAAATATACAAAAATGGAGTTCACAACAGTTTCCCCTCACAATATTGCAAACTTGTCTTTGGTGCAGTGTTACTATGTCAGCTTGTGGTGGGATTGGGATTCCTGTTCCGTATTTGAGAGCTGTTAGTGAGACGGGAACAGGGAAAGGTAAAAGTGTGCACAGATATTTCCTGAACACACACTTTAATCATGTGCAACTTGTATACACACATAGTGTTCAACGAAACAAATAAAAAAAAACATATTGCACCACAGTGAGACAATGCTAAAACATGAATATTAATGCCAATTTGACATGTTTGATTTGTGCATTTTGGGCCAAAAAAAACTACATACGGATACATACTCATCCGCTGCTCTTCTAGAAAAATGTTTTCGACGACTGATGAAAACGATCGCAAAGCAAACCTTCATGTGATCTCCGGAAGGATTATCTACATTTTAAGAATAAATATTTAGATGCTGCAATATGATATTCTCGTATTTGATGGTCACATTGTACTGTTTACACTGTAGCGACGAATGGACAATATGGTAAATGTTAAAGCCGCAACACGTTTTCATAATTAGTACCTGTTTTCCCTTCCTATTTTACAAACTATACAAAGCTGAAAACCCTGACAAAGGCACACAATGGATAAAATAAGAACCCAAAACATGTGATCGTTATTATCGTCAATAGTATAGTACACAGATAATCTTGGATCGCGATCAAGATTTCAAGCCTGTGGATATCAGGACAGGACAGGCCGCGCGTCCATCCCGAAGCAGGTCCGGGACTAAATGGAAAAAGGACGGATACCAGGGCAGGATAAAGATCCTGCGAGTCTCCACAGGGTTGGTCATCTGTTTGCTGTAGTGGCTGATCAGATCAGTTTCTCATTCATGTGTTTCTTTAAGAAATCGATGAGGACATAATCTCAAGTTTGTGCAAAATCGAAGAGTGGACGCCTCAACATGGTCAGATTTAGCATTTCAATGTGGTCAGTCCCAAGACATTTTCGATGTTGAGTGCAACACGGAGAGTTCAGTGCATTCTCCTGAAGTAGTTCATGTAGGCAAGTGTGTGGCAAGCTTCAACTGGTATTAAAAAACAAACACTTAAGCGGTTCTTCAATGCAGGAACCTTGTTAACTGGACGACGGAAAGCAAAAAGGATTCGTGGAGAAGAACGATGGCCACGGAGTAGGTAGAAATGCTTCAAATCTTCTCAGACGATCTTTTTGATGCTTGGCCGTTTGAAGCTGCCTGCACTGCGCTGCTTCTGCACCTGGCTGGCTGACCCGTGTCGCGCTCGCCCACTGGTGGAGAGACTCGAGGTGGGAGAAATCTCAACGTTCTCCTTGTCAATTCCTGCAGGAGAGAGATGTGATGTAACACCACTGGCCTATTTCTTACTTAAAACATTCAATTCAATAAATTACCTTCCCAATCATGTTCTAATCTGAATTTACATTTAGCAAATGTAAAAAATATTTTCAAACATTAACTAAAGCATTTGGTAAGGTTTCACAAACGGATGCTTTGACATGGAGTCTGGCTGTAAATACACATATTACACAGTAGGTGTCTCAGTGCACTACATTATAACAGAGGAGAAAGTCTCATGCAGGGATCCTGTGAACATTCATGATAGGAGACATACATGTGCTTTTAAAATGTGCCTGTTGGTCTTGTGTATTAGAAGGTATATATCAGCATTACTATTCCCCTAGGTTCAAATTTCCTAACTATAATAAACCTGGAAAAAAACAAAACAAAGGCTTTTCACACTCTGTTTAACACTGGGTTAATGTCTTTTATAAGATTTCACACTTGTAATTTTTAATGCAACGCTGCTTTATACTTTGGGTTATGATGCCTTTAGCTGGGTGCTAAATCTAAACTGTAGTGCCAAAATATACAACAAAGAAACAATGTGGTTCTGTAAAAAATATCAAATTATTTAGCAACAGACACCCAATCATAAACTGCCTTAGTATGTATCAAATTAAATATAAAATTAAAAATGTTAAAAAAAATAAAAAAATACTAATTACATTATATATGCATTATTAATTACAAATTATTAATTGCATTTATATAAAAATAACACGCATTAAAATGATAGATAATACATAAACAAAAATAAATTAATCATATCTATATGAAGTAAAAATTATTACATTTAATATATAAAAATATATAAAGTTTTAAAATAAAATTAACACATACATTTTTTTTTTAAATAATTGTATGAATACATAATTGTATGATTTCCTATTAATTATAATAAAAAAATATACATTAATTATAATTTTTAAAAAATTACAAATTAAGAGAGGTAAGTAACAGCATTACTAAGGGTTAAAAATGACAATGGCCTCACAATTTCAAGCGTAAAAAGCCTTTATCAACGCTTTTAAAACTGCAAATGTTCAGTCCTCAACTGCGTTTGTAAGTGTTTGTAACCAGGCCCTTGTGATCTCTCTTCACACTTCCTGTTAAAGTAGCCCCTCTTGCTTTGATCTGACAGTAGCATCTACTACCGACTCCAGCAGCAGATTTACAATTCAAACACTCTGCCAATGGCAACAACTGCTATTTCCACACAACGGAGGTCGATGAGTACCTGGGAGGACGAGGTGAGGTGGGAATACGGCCGACTTAGAGCAAGGCAGACAGGCTTCACACAGAGAGAGTAGAAAAGAACAAAAAAAAAAGACATGAGTGACACATTCACAACTCAAAAGAGGACAGGAAAGACAGATGAATGAAAGAAACAGGAAATCATAATAAAAATGGCAGCTTACAGATATATCTAACTGCGTTTCACTCTAAATGACCAACAAAAGCAGAGTTCTGCTGAACAGTGAAGCTAAGCAGTAGTTGATATTAGCTCAAAATGCAGATTAAACTGATATCCAAAGGAGAAATTAGTGAGAAGGAATGTGATTTAGACATTCACTTAAGTGCTTGCTGGATCATCTAATGACTTGTTACACATATATGCATATAGAAATACCTCCGTTATGAATATACACCCTTTAATGGCCAATTTAAACTGAATAGCATCACACTGCTACCACTGAAAAAAAGTAAAGACAAGAAATAGGCACTTAAATAAGTTACCACAGTTCGCAAACTATAGAACTGGACATTAATTGCCCAAAACAGCTCTATAGTTTAGGTTTGTACCAGCTGTTTTCGGTGGCACCTCCTCTGTGGTTCGTGGATGGGAGAGAGTTGGGGACCGTCTATAAACTATAGGGCCCTCTGAACCGACAGCACATTCCCAATGAAAAGGAGACAGAATGCAGTGAGGTTAATGAAGATACAAACGCAAAGCAAAGGTGTCAAATGCACACACAACCACTGTCAAAGCCCTGTACGGTCTAGTCTAAATCTTGCACATCTAGCGAAGCCCATGAAACTGTGAACTGGTGACACTTTTAGAGGTCTCGAGATATGAAAGCAGACAGAAAAGCACTGACAACCGCAAATGCAGCGCATTTCCAAACAGAGCTGTTACTGTTATTTTTTTCTTGCTAGGGTATGTCGCAATGACATTATATGTGTTAGCATTATCATTACTCACGTAATCACATTTACGTGAGCAGGTGTGAGTAGCTCGGGAAAAATGTGACGTGTGAAGTTAAGTGAGTGACTAATAACTCATTTGCGTCTACGTGTGTGTGTGTGTGTGTGTGTGTGTGTATGATGCAGGAAGTGAGCACTGACCTGGTGAGTGCTGTGAGGTGGCGAGAGACGTCATGGAGTTGGACAGGTTGAGGTTGGCCGTGATGCTGAGCTGGCTCTGAACCGTAGGTGGATACGGAGAGGTGGGCGTGCGCAGTGACTCCTCCCCTCCTTCTTCTTCAATACCAGGAAGGTAAGTGTCGATCAAAGCATCTAGGAATTTAACCACGAGCTCGGCATAGTCTGGAATTTGGGTTTGCTGTTGGAGAGAATAAAAGCAGGAGCGATTATTAATGATTTAGCTTTATTTAACATATTCGGCATGTTGAATTGCAGAAATCTCGGTCCGGGGGCACCTAGATCGGACCGAAAGGGCACTTTAACATCGCGATTAAAGGCCGCCCCCGTGCATGCTACTTGTTCAGGGTTTTAATTTTATATTTTAAACTTTTCATTCATTTTAGCAAGTGGTTTGATTCTTTTAATTTCAAAATGATTTGTTTATTTCAACTTTTCAACATTACCATTTATCATATTTTTATTAAGTGTTTTATTTTGATTGTTGCTATTTTTAAAATATTTATTTTAATTTGACATTTTCATGATTTAATTTATTAGCTTTTCATTAATCTCATGAACCCCCTGCAGTTCCTTGGGCACTTTAACATCGCGATTAAAGGCCGCCCCCGTGCATGCTACTTGTTCAGGGTGTGTGTGTGCACTTGGATGGGTTAAATTCAGAGCACAAATTCCAAGTATGGGACACCATACTTGGCTACACGTCACATCTCTTTCACTTTTCACTTTCAAATAGCAGTAGAGTACGGATGCATGATCTCCATCTGCTGTTAGTCGCTCACCAGCAGGTGGTACAAGAGGCTGTTGATGAAGACCAAAGCATCAACAGCCGCTTGCACCACCTGATGAAGATGCTGTACATCAGCGTCGGGTAAAACAGCATTATAATCTCCTTTGCGGTAGAGAAAGCTGCTTACATGTAGGCTACACAGGGAAAGGAGTAACAGCAAAGATGTTGAATTAAACGTAAACACAGCTTTTGTGTCTTAATCAGCTTTTCCACATATACATACTGGCCCTAATAATCATAACTTCTACTTGCCGCTTGCTCCATTTCTGCAAATCAGTTTTTGTGAATGAATGACTTGCTCTACTTGTTGCTTTGGTCTTCATCAACAGCTGCTTGCACCACATGCTGGTGAGCGACTGACAGCAGCTGGAGATCATTTTTTAATCGAATTATTCACAAATATTCTGAATTTCAGCCCCTAAAAATGCAAGCCCTGAAAATACAAGGCATTAAAATACAAGCACTGTTAATGCAATGCATTATTTTTTCAGTCAAAGTTTTTTTTTTTTTTAAGACATTTGTCATAATTTTTTCTTCCATAGTAATGACTGGAATAACCTAGATCTTAAGGATTTGCTGTGGTCAAAATAAGCAGTAATGATTATACCCCTTATTCATATATATGAATAATTATATCAAGTCAGAGACACAGGATGAGTGTGGGAGATGTTTGGGGAAGCCATTTTGGTCAATAAATCTAATAAGCTGCAGAGAGACCGCAGCACACAATTTCTTCACTGCACTGTGTTGGAAAATGACAAGTGTTTATGGGAGCAGCTAATCATACCTTAGAGAAGGGCCCGGCAAACCTCCAAAGGCCGTTGAAACCGAAACCTGTGAGACAGAGAGAGAGGTGACAGCAGAGACGGATGACAGAGCAAGAGAGTGATGGAGAGTCAACAGAAAAAAAAAGGAAATCAGTCAGACATCTGAAGTCGAAGTAACGCAATCGATGAAAAATTGTAATTATATGCATAATCAATTTAATAATAACTAACATCATATCAATATTTGCAGAAAAGAGCTCTTTTTTTAAATAAAAAAAATAATTGCACTAAATTAATACGATAAGTTGACAGCACCACTTTAAAAAAATTATTTTTAGACAATTAAGAAAGCATCTGCCAAGAAATGACTGGAGAGATTGGCTTTACTCTGTAAGCAGGATGGCTGGTATTGAGGAGGAGACTCCTCATGATAGACCACATTCTGAATGATGCCGTGGACGGGGTTCAGGAGGTTGGGGTCCTGGCACATGGAAAGGACGGTGCTTAACTTGGAGTCCAGCAGGTTGTGGCTTTAATGGATAAAAATGACACAGGCAAAATTAATGTCAAACTACAGGGCCACAACTAAATATACAACAAACAAAAGATCATTTTCATACATGTTGCAAAAACTAATTAGTGTGTAGATTATCTAAGTGGATCTGAAAAGCTTGTTGGTAGGTAGGTGTAGTACAAAACACCACAATCTTCAAATATTTTCTTATGGAACTCTATTTGCTAGTGGATTACTGTTTGAAAATGTGGCTTTATATGTATTACTCTGGCCAAATACACTCATAGGTATGCATCACTATGATGATTAGTGATTAGGGAGTAGTATGAATCTGTAGCTGTACATTACAATAATGACACTTTCCTTATATTTCATCAAGAATTAATCTTAGGAATTAATAAAAACGGGCGTGACATTGTTTCCATATCTAGTGTATGCAAAAACACAGTTCAATTACACACAAACATGCACCACCATTCAAAGGTTTGGGCTCAGTAAGATTTTTTAAAGAAATTAATAGTTTTATTCAGCAAGGATGCATTCAATTCATCAAAGGTGACAGTCATTTGTAGTGTTACAAAAGATTTCTAAATGTCAAATGATGTTGTTTTGAACTTTTTATTCATGAAATAATCCTAAAAAAATGGTTTCTAAAAAATATTAAGCAGCACAATTGTTTTCAAGACACGATCGCTTTATATATTTATTTTAGGCTTTTATTCAGATATAAACATTGATCGGCTAACGCTTACAGCATTCAAATTTGGTCAAGCATGCTTGCTTGACACGATAACCAATGAGGTTCATTCTCACATGTCACGACGACACGTTTGAGCTTCCGCAAGAACCAGTGAGGCTTGTTCTCGTGTGTCAGGCAACTATGGTTCTGTTAATGTTCGCCAATCCATGTTTATATGTGAATAAAAGCCTAAATTAAATCCACTCATCATATAAAGTGATCGTGTCTCTTCATAAGACTTGGATTAAACATTTTGCAAACGTTTTGGAATGAATATTTTTGAAGCATCAGAGTTTTGGGTGAACAGACTTTTAGTGGATGGACAGAAATCGCTCAGATTTCATTAAAAATATCTTCATTTGTATTTCGAAGATGACAAATCTCTTATGGATTTAGAATGACAAATGTTAACACCTCATTTCAGAATCTTTCCATTCAGGTCAACATTTAAACCTGAATCTCATGAAATATTTTTAGCATGGGAAACTATGGGAGACTAAAGGATCTTGACTGACTGTTGGTATGTAATGTTGTAGACACTCACACTACTGGAAAGACCTTGGGGAACACCACACTGGCCTCAGCCAAATACTCGTACAAGATCCGCTGATGAAACTCATCCGTAGTGTACTTCACCAGTGTTGCCTGCAATAAAAAAAAAACAATACTTCGCTATACAACGGTACATACAGTATAAAAACCGTCATAGTTGGAGAAAGAAAATTTATCATCTTTTATTTAATATTTTTGTGCTATATATAAAAAAATAAACATAAATAATACATAAAAACAATTTCAAAGGTAATTCCTCCTGCAGGAGGATTTAAAGCACAAGTTCAAGTGCTAAGGAAAGTAGTGTGGAGCACACACCAGTACAGTGAGGAGCAGCGTCTGGATCTTCGGGTCTGTGAGAACATTCTCGTCCAGGAGGACATTGGACTCAGACACAGAAACTTTGCGTAAATGGGAGTTGGCTATTCGCTGAGTTTCTGGAATAAAGAAGAGGTGTTGGCAATTCAACCTCTCTCATTTCTAAGTCTAATTTTCATTTATTGCACATAGATTAGTACTGGCCTGCAGCATAACACATTTGATTCATAAGTGTAGAAATACTCACCTATCTCATAGTCATTTTCAGAAACCCGTCTCATCTTTGGAGGCGTGGTGATGCCCGACTCCATGTCTGGTCTCTTCGGGGCTTTTGAGTCCGAAATTAGGTGATCAAAACTCTTTCTAGTACCTAGAATAAAAATAAAATCACTTAAGTATAAGGTTAAAGTAAAGCTACAGCATGTTTAAGAGCCACTTTGAAAGAATTAAGTCATCAGACCGCTTATACCCAGAAGTTTCTTCGCATTGGCCTGTGACGGCTGGCCCATGTCTACACTCATGGATTTGCGTGGGCGAAGGCTGGTCTGCCCCATGGCAGAGTACGGAGGTGCAAGACTGCGCTCTGACACTTTTGGAGATGCCCAGGGCTGGTTTTCACGCAGTAGCCTGTCACATAAAAGAGTGTGAGAATCAACAAGCAACAAAAAAATAAACAGTGTGGTTGGAAATACAAAAAAACTGGAAATTCAAACTTGTTTAATGAAAAATTCTCACCTGCATCCAGGCTCTGTGTTGTACACGGAGTACGCATCCATGGGAAAGTTCTCCATCGTAACGTCTGAGAGCAGCAATGACTTCCTGTGCTTTAGGCTGCAGCGGCTCCTCACCTCCTCAGATACTGTGAGCAAAGCTGCAACACAAACTTACACTTTAGGTGTTTCCATCTGAATTTAAATACAAATCTACTTTATAACAGGTTGTGACTGTTTGCTTAAGGTTGTGCTGGCTTTAACTTACCTGCCAGATAGGCCACACTCTGCGTGTTCACCTCAAACTTGTCACAGCTGCGGTGTTTTCCCACAAGGCCCAGGAGCGTATGAAGAATACGGACTGTCCTCGCCACAGTGGTGGAGGAGGGATGCCTGTATCCTACAAGAAGAAAAGACAAATATGAGGAACCAGACACACTGATAACCAGCAAATGCTCAATGTGAACAATTATTTACTAGCGTTCTCTTTTCTTTTTCTATTTTCTCTTTTTATTTAAAAAAAAGCCTTGCTATGTGCACTGCGTTAGACTAATCGGGACTAGTCACGGCACTTTCATATTATTGCTCTTTTGTTGGTTTGATTGCTTCTATTGTCCTCATTTGTAAGTCGCTATGGATAAAAGCATCTGCTAAATGACTAAATGTAAATGTAAATCTTTAACCGCTCAATACATGTCTGTTTATACAACAGTAATACATAAACACCTAGAATAGTGAATTATTATTATTATTATTACTATTATTAATAATAAATGCATGGATATTTTATTTATTGATTTACTTTATTATTATTATTATTAATAACCCTCTGAAAACACTGGCCCAGATTAGTTGAGTCAGAAATTTAAGTCAGATTAATGACTTGAAAAAAAAATGAAAACAAAATAAAATGTGCATTTTGAACCTGATTTATTATTATTATCCATCTGAAACATTGGCCCAGATTAGTTTTGAGTCAAATATTTAAGTAAGATTATGACATAAAATGATATGAAATGAAATAAAATAAATAAACGCTGAAACCGATTTTATTATTGTTATTATTTATTATTATCATCCTCCATCAGAAACAGTGAGCCAGATTAGTTTTAAGTCAAAATAAACAACAATAAAATGCATGTTGACCCTGATTTTTTATTATTTATTTGTACAAAGCAGCCAGTAGATATTCTGAATGCAAATATTTATCCTATAGTGTGATCAACTGATCTTTTCATCATTACCTTTGAGTAAGTGCCCCACTAATGCAAAGTTGAAGTTGGAGGCAAAGTTGAGTCCCACAAAATGGTCCATTTGTTTACAATGCCATTCCAGAGGCTTCCGGATCTCCATGAAGACCTCCTCAGGACTCTATAAAGGGGTGAAAATGTTTTTATGAAGATAACTGCTTAGAGTTTTACATTCTACCTTGATATTTTAGCTATCACTAATAATAATAATATCACGAGTATCAAAACATGTTTTGAGTCTGTGGTTGTCTAAATGTGGATTTTAGTCGTGCACCTTATCATTAAACACCCGGAGGCTGTCCAGTGTGTGCAGGTTCTGCTCCAGAAGGGCGGTACCGGCAGAATACAGATTCACTTCATCCAACTGAAGTACAGCCACAGCCACCCAGAACAGAGCTTTATGCATGGGAGAGTCCTGCAGATCATTAGACACGCACACACAAAGCTATTAATAAGTCAAGTGTGTAATTTCTGCACCACCAAACTGAATTGCAAAGATGTTTTCAAACAGGTTTACCTAAAATATCTCATACATTAATACACTGAGAGAAGTAAACGAAAACAATTTTACAGTAGTGTTACATCAGAGGTACTAACTGCTGATGTTTTAATAACTGAATCCAGCATACAACATGACTGCACCTGATCGAGGAGAGGCTGTAGTTTTGTGAGAGCGATGACGGTGGCCTCAATGAGAACCTGGCTGTTGTAATTATCCGGCCCCTTTAAGCAGCTCTCCAGCCCCTGTGCAGGAACAGCATTAATCAAACAGAGCGGCGGAGCATGACGCCAGCAAATAGTCTGAGCGAATGACACTACAGCAGTTAGACTAGCACTGCACTGCATTCTGCACAGACCTGAATCACACAAACACACTGCATGCAACCCAAATATTCACAACTTCCAGGCAAAATATAGTCACAATACTACAAAGGATGTCCATAATCTTGATGAATTTAAACATTAGGCAATGTTTTTAAGAACTGCCTTTTGACTTTCCCATTAACTGATTAAATGCATTTCTCTAAACTTTGCTCAATATCGTATACATTTCCACAGTTATCAAAATAGATTTAAAGTTGTCCAAACAGAATGTTTTTAGATAATTTTATAAAAATACGTGGGCATCTTAATTTAAAGACTACATAATACACTACAATTCAAAAGTTAGAGGTTGGTCTGTTTTTTTTTAGTTTCTAAAAGAAGTCTCGTCAACGTTGCATTTAGTTGATCAAAAACACAACAAAACAGTAATATTGTGAAATACTAATATAACAAAATATTATTTGAAAAATATTTTTAAATATTATTTAAAAAATACAGTTTTACTTTTCACTTATTTTCAAATGTAACGTATTAATGTGACCCAATTTATTAAATATAAATAAATATACATAAATTACATGCTAATTTTTATAGGTGGCATTTTAAACACTGATTAATAATAACATTTAATGTGTGTGGAGTGTGGACATACCTCCATGTACTAGGTATATGATAACATTGTCATGGGCAATAACTCTTAAAAAAAATTTATATGAACTTTAATTCTACCTCAATTCATTTAAAGAATTCTGCTTCCTGCTGACAACCTCAAATTAAATAAAAAAATTGAACTATTCTTATTGTGTTCTAAATGGTGCACAGCTATGCTATTTAATGAACGTTATCAAAAATGTCAGAGAAGACCACATTATATCAACACTCCAAAAACAAACAATTCCAGGCAACTAAAATTAGGTAGTCTGGGAGAGAAAAACAGATAGAGCTAACCCGATCAATGCTGAGCAGAGGACTGGCTTTACTGAGAATACGAATGATCTGTTTGAGCTGTCCATGAGTCACACGTTTACTGATGCAACCGAACACCACCAGCGCCCGAGGCTGAAGAGATGGGTTATACTGGAATGCAAACCTATCCAAGACAAGAAAGTACAATTAATTATTCACATGTGAATGCACTGTGATTTTCAGTTGTAACTGCTTCACAAAACTCTTATGAAATGTAATGTTTTCAACACACTTTTGCGCCAATTCAGTCCACTGATCCAACCATTTGCATCCGGGAATGTCCCTCATACAGGCCTGGGGAAAAACAATAATTGGTTAAATAACATGTACACAAAAGACTTCAAGACATAAGTAGTTATGGAACACATCAATGATTCTTTAAAAAGATCAGCACAGTGCTGGAGAGACATAAAAAAAGATTACCAATACTATTTAGCAAGGATGCTTAAAATTGATCAAAAGTGATGATAAAGGCATTTATAATGTTACAAAAGATTTCTATTTCAGATAAATAGTGTTCATATCGATATCGGAATTATATCGTATCGACCGAAATTAAGAAATATATCGTGATATCAATTTTGGCCATATCGTCCAGCCCTACTTTAAAATGAACACTGTGGCTATACGGCTCACTTTCATAATACATAATGCAGGTAACTAACCTCCATGATCTCCAAAAGAGCCTCTGTAACCGTTTCCAGGGAAGACAGAGCAAAGGTCTCTCTCTCATAGGAGCCGGGGGAGAACGAGCGGTCTCTGTAGCTGGAGCGGAAGGCGATGACCGCCGCAGATTTGACCTTACTGATGCCGAACAGCAGGTAGAACTTGGGCAGGGAGAACTCAGTCAGACTCAGACGCAGCACCTGTTTAGTCTCCTCTGCAGAAACAAAAACCAGAACAGCAGAAAATCAGACAGATCATCTCACGTCAAAACAACCTAATGTCTAGCAAACAATAAATCAGCACTACTGCATAACAATGTAAGGAGCACATTCCCATGTAGCACAGACTTGTAAAGCATATTCATTCAATCAAAAAAGTGAACACAAAAATGCCCCTTTTTACATTAATTCGGTCATATTGCAACAAAATGATTCCGTATCATTAGACAAGTAACAAGTACAGATTTTTTATGTATAGATATTATGGACAATACATATTTTTGTTTATTTTTTATTTTTTTTTGGTCATTGTTCAGGTTTTAAATGGTTAATAATTCAGGTGTATCTTAGGTGTAATTCTGATATCATGTAGTTATATCATATTTGGCATAAGCAGTCCTTAAACATGAGTTAAAAAATGGATTATATACTTGTTAAAACATTGCTACATTTTTATTTTTATATGGCGATAACAATACTATAAATGCAATATTATGGATAGAGGACTTGCATTTTAGCCGGAAACAATGGTTAAAACATCTTAATGATGAATTTGTTACAAACACGCAGCTTTTCCCTTCATGACCGGAGTCATGTGGATTACTTGTGGATTACTGTGATTTTATCAGCTGTTTGGTCTCATTCTGACGGCACCCATTCACTGGCCTGTGGTGAGCAAGTAATGTATCACTAAATTTAGCCAAATCTGTTCCAATGAAGAAACATAATTTTGGATGGCCTGAGGATGATTAAATTTTTGGCAAATTTTCACTATTCCTTTAAAGCCCTCAGTTTCTGTGAGTAATTTCTCACCGCTGAAGTTGAGCTGTGAGCAGGTGCAGAGCGAGTGAATGATGTTGATAACGAGGCCATGCGTTGACGCTCGGAGTGACAGCGGGCCGGTGGCCACCAGCAGGGTGACGACATGGAACAGGTAGGGCAGATGAGCGGCCACGTCCAGAGAGTTGTTGAAGGAAAGCATGAGCATGTAACGGGCCAGGATGGCGATGTCGTCCCACATCAGGTGCTGCTCAAGGGTAGGGGTGGGGGACAGGCACGTCTTATCGATGATCTTACACATTCGGCCAATCACCTGACAGACAAATTAATAAAGGAATTTTTAGTTTCATAACAAATTTGGGCTTTATTTGACTTTAATTGGACACTGATGAAAACTAAAGATTCTAATAGAGTGCTAAATTGAACAAAAAATGCAATGCAATACCACTGAAGCAGTTTAGGAGCAATTTTAAGCTTTCAAAATTAGCAAAACAATGACTGGACTCTTTACAAACAGCATAATTTATCATTTCAAACAAACTTTAAATTAGAAACTACTCCAATACAAAACAGAATATAGACAACGTGCCTTTTATTTTCACTCTGTGACATGCACCTAAACATCATTTGCTCTCTCAGTAAGATTATACTTGGTCCCTCTTTTAACCTCAGAGTCCGGCTGCTATACGAGGTCTTAGAAAAGCAAACGCAACAACTGGACAAAGACTGTCCTTGTGCTGCCCGCTGTGACATCAGCAGTGGCTGGCACATGTTAACCAAACAATATTTGGCTTTTCAGCACAGCTGAGCATTTGGGAAAATTACTAAGTATCTTCAACTAGTGAAAAATAGCAGAAAATATCTAGCGTCAATCTAGAATCATAAAGACCAAGGTGCTTAAGTTATCGAATTCGCAATTGTGGCTCTGCTTCTGCCCAAGTGTCTGACAATGACGTCCATTGAGCGTAATGACTAACAGTTGCCCATATAATAGGAGCGACTGCCTCGCTGGCTAACTATTGTCTGTCTGTGCGCACACATACAAACTGGGCATTTGTGCACAACACTTAGGATAATAGATGCTGGGTAGAAGAGCTAGTCAGCCTGGATAAGATCACAAGAGGAATGATTCAGAAACACAAGAGCCAGAAACACTTTAAGCGGTAAGTCGAAATCTGTTTAAAAGAGTGTTAGTGGCTATAATTTATCCTAAAACACCTATAGGACATTTACAGACATGTTAACAAGAAATAAAACTGGTTTGATGGATAATTGAATATATTAACACTGTAATATCATAATTTAATATTCTATGATATTAAATAGGAGGTATACGTTTCAACTGAGATAAATTGGATGAAATTATACATTTCTTGGGATCATCTTGGGATTCAAAATTATTTATAAATAAATAAAATATTTACACAAAATATAATATAAATATAAACAAAAAAAAAACCCTATCATTTTTTTTAAATATAAAAATGCAAAGAATTCAACTTTAAAATATTAAAACTTTAAAATATTACAACTAATTAAAAGTAGCAATTAGCTGCAATAGCATCTGTGCTTAAAAAATGTCTGCATATTCTGTTACTACAGTATGAAGAAAAAGCAAAATGTTGCATTTTCCATGCTCTAAATCATTCAATGCACGTCAGCAATGCAGCAAGATTTCATATTTTTGTACAACCTAACTGAGATGCTCTGTTACTATGTTATCTTAAGAACAGCATCATATTAAATAATATATTAAAAACATAAATTCATATAATATGGTGACCAGTAAGTGCTTACCTTGCTGGACACCAGCTTGACGTTTCCTGAAGCCAGAGCTACAGCTGTGTCAGCCATCACTTCAGCCTTGATGGATCCCAAACCCCCAGTAGCACTAGTCTTTATGAAGCTATCCAACACCACATCAAGCAGGTCTGTGATCTATTAACGTAAAATGGTGCATTCTGTAAGTGCTGACTTTGAGTTTCTAAGGACATGGCATGAATTACTATAGAAATATGAAGAGTTTGAAGGCATTTGTCATTGTAATGCCTGTTTGAAACTTTTTGGATGGAATAAGCTCACAAAATCAAATTCCTTCAATGAAATCGGGAGAAACTTTACAATAGTTTGAAAGGCCTACCTGACCCAAGCTGCCCCATATCTTCGCCTGTATGGAGGGGTACATCTGCTTCTCATTGATGGTCATAGTAATGAGTTTGTCCAGGATAGCCGTGACACGCTGCCGTTTGGCATCGTCATTGTGTTTACAAAAGCGCACCAAATTACGCAGCCAAGGAGTCATATACTCCAGGCACAGATGCTTCAGCTCAATACCTAAAGCACCCAACAAGAGACACACATTTTTGTAACAAATGACACAAAAATGGTGCTTTGCAATGACCATTATCTTACTGAAAAAAACCCCACTTATTTTGTATTACACTACTGTTCAAAAGTTTGGGGTCAGTAATATATATATATTTTTTTACTGTTTTTGAAAGACTCAAGCTCACCAAGGCCTCATTTATTGCCTTATTAATTAATATTGTGAAATATTAATTTATTATACTGTAAAATAACTGTTTTCTATTTTAGCATTTTAAAATGTAATTTATTCCTGTGATGACAAAGCTGAATTTTCAGCATCATTACTCCAGTATCGAGTGTCACACGATCCTTAAGAAATCAATCTGATATGCTGATTTGGTGCTCAAGAAACATTTTTTATTATTACCAAAGTTGTGCTGCTTAATGTTTTGGTAGAAACAGTGATACATTTTTTTCACGATTCTTTGATGAACAGAAGTTCAAAAGAACATTATAAAAGTTTTCACGGTCACTTTAAATCAATTTAATGCATCCTTGCTAAATAAAAGTATCAATTTCTTTTAAAATAAGAAAAAAAAATCATACTGACAACAACCTTTTGAACAATAGCACATATGTGGAGAATGATGAGTGTTTGTTTGCATGTGACACTGACTTGACTTGCTGAAGCCAGAGATGCACTCTTCCAGGAACTCCAGAGTGAGGTGGGGCTCGTTAGCTGCTAGCGTTTTGCTAATGGACACAATAAAAAGGGTGTTGTTGGCTGGAATGCACAAGCCAGATGTTTCCAGGAGTTGGCCTTCAATCTTCAGGTTGAAGGTGCAGGTTAAGGCACAAAGGAGATTGTACGCAGCTGACCTGTTGAAGGAGTTTTTAGTTAAGAGCAAGTAATTTTCAGAAGCACCAATTTACTTCAACAAATACATCAGAAATTGAAGAGATATTTCATTTTTACATGACAGGTTCTGCCTGGTTCTAACTGTGGGGCGGCAAGTTCAAGAGCCGCCCCAGACACAAAGGAGCAGTATTAGCATTTCTAATCAGTTCACCAAAACAAAGACAGAAGCCTGCAAAGAAAAGGCTCATTGTCATAACAACAACAGCGGGACGCATTGGACCATTCACCCAAAACGATCAAGTTGTTAGGCTGAAAAACAGCCTGAGCATGGCCTAAAACTCAATCCCCCCAAGATGCCAAGCAAAGTGCAATGATTCTCACCTCAGACTGGGGTCAGAGCTTCCCAGGTTGAGGAGGGCGATGTTGAGCAGGGTGCCAGGAACATCTTTAGGCCTGATCTTGGTGTGCTGGGGAATGGAGTCCGGTTGGGAGAGCTCCCAGCGTGTGCGGATGTGGATGATGGACTGAACGATGGCTTCGCACTCCTGGTGCATGAACGTGAGAGGGGTGCCCTGGTTAGCGATGGTCAGTGTGAACTGGTTCTCGTCCACCAGGCATATCTCCTCGATCTCTGAAGCATAGTATATGTCATTCAGGAAAACGGGCTGTCCCAGTACACGCGTTCGCTCAGCAGAGGTCACCTGAACAGCTGTTGATCCCACCTAGGTTGAATGGGCCAAAAAAGAAAAAAAGTCTAAAACTCTGGGATTTACACTCTGGGTTATAGTACCATATAATAAAAGTTAATATTTAAAAAGACTACTATTTTAAAACACTGTTAAATCTTTAGCAAATCTCAAAATGAATATCCATTTTTATATTGTACAATTCAATGTTGTGATGCCTAAATTAATTTGTATCATTGAAAGAGAATGATTTTTAAATGTATATATTTCTATTTTTTATATTTAGTTATTTTTATTATTACATTATTTTACAGAGCCTCGCATATGACATGTGGGAAAAAATATAAATAAAAAAAACACAAATTAAGAATTTGTTCCCTCATTTTAACAAAATATGAACAAATTAGTATAACCTAGCCACTAATTAATAAAACTTGGGAACAAATTCCTAATTTGTGGCCACTATTTAACTAAAAAGGGAGACTGAATTAATAAAACTTAATTTGTGGAAATAAATTCTTAATTCTTGGCCAAGATAAATATATTTTTGTCCACAAGTCATGTGCAAGGCTCCGTATTATTTATTTCATTTACTATATACATTTATTTAGAAAAGTATAGAATGACATGAAAATTCCTATAGGCTTTAATATGGGTGCATCCCTACTAATAAAGTCCAGCATTTAAGTTAAGAAACTGACTAATGTAGAAAATATTGGTATCTAAACTGAGCTCAAAATAACACTTGGGTTGAGTTTTGCACATATCCATAAGCTCTTACCTTGATCGACACCTTTGTGTCCTTGTGCGCCAGTTTTAGGGCATTGTGGAACACTTTGAGGTCCTCTTCCAGTGCCAAGGTAGCTGCAGGTAGCTTCTGCTGCTCAGGTTCGATGTATTCAGCTAGACGTGCAGGCGAGTCGATAAACAGCAACTTCTTGCTCCCCTTGAGGCCGGTCAGTAGTCGCTCGTGGTATTTGGTGTACTCTCGTACCCAGGTGTTGCAGTTGTAGATGTACACGGCAGCCACATTGTCGTAGGCAAAGTTTGGAAAGACCACAAACCACTTGGACAAGAAGTCCGTCTTGAAGCGGTTACTGGGGCCCACATGGGTGAGGTCTACTACGATCTCATAGTGCTTGGCGTAGTACGGCTTGAGGGTCAGAAGGACGTGGTAGATCAGAAGATCACCATTGATTTGTCCGGTTTTGAACCTAAAGAGAAATAACAATAGTTTGAATTTGAATGTATTTTTGCTTCTAAAGGTGATGCACTGTGCATCTTGGAGAAGTGTATTTTGTGAATAAAGTCTAAAAACATATATATATATATATATATATTAGTTAGTTAGTCATTTCAAACACTTAAAACATGAGCCGTCTGTACCAATTCCCTTAAATGGCAAACCTCTGACAGCGTACACAAAATGGAAACCAGGTTATCAAATATAGCCCTGTTTTCTACTGTTGTAACTACAGGTCAAGAGCATCTCAACTGAAGATCACCTAAATAACATCAACAAGCGTGGGGGACAGAAAGTGATTCACAATATATCAAGCCTCGTTGCTTCAGGTCGTTGCTCTTCATCTTCCAGCTCTCCCTCTCCGGATAAGTCCCTAAAAAAGGCTCTATATACACTTTAGTAAGTACTTATTTGTTCACCAATTATCTCTAAAGCTTGTGTAATTGAGAGTTTGGAAAACAGAAGGCAGGAGAGCAAACTACTCATTAGTGTTTGTTAATGTTTTTATTATACAGTTAAAGTGGCTAAAGAGTTTTAAAACCTATTTTAACAAAAAATTGGTGCATTTTAAAATCCATATACATGAATTAAAATCATAGCGATTCATGTTAAATTATGTACACTACCATTCAAAAGATTGGGGTTGGTAAGAATTTTTAAGGTTTTTGAAAGAAGTCTCTTATGCTCAACAAGTCTGCATTTATTTAATCAAAAATACAGGAAACAGGAATAGTAAAGTAGCTAAAATAAAATGATTATTTTTCATGTGAGTTTTCAGTCATACAATCCTTGAGAAATCATTCTAATGCTGATATGATGCTCGAGAAACATTTCTCATTATTATCAATGTTGAAAACAGTTGTGCAAATATAAAATTTGTGGACATCATGATTCAGTGCGATTCAGGGTTCTTTGATGAACATAAAGCTCAGAAGTAAGATATTTATTTTAAATAGAAACAGAAATGTCTTTACTGTCACTTACAGACAATTTAATGAATCCTTGCTGAATAAAATCATTAACTTCTTTAAAAAAATCTTACTGACCCCAAACTTTTGAATGGTAGTGTACATAAATAATGTTCTTATTTTTTTTTTCCATTAGCCAAGCTTTTTTACATTCAGTTTGAACAGACAAATTGAATGTCGCTGGAAACATATTGCATCATGCCTGGTTAAAACAGTGTAACTTGTAGTGAAAAGCTAAATGAACTGCTAAAGAATATTCAAAAGAACATGTCCTGCTGAATAACAGTATTTGTTTGTTACATAGATCTCAAAATACAGTGACAATGCAGACCACAAACGATCTGATGTACACCGCCACCATGCAAGAGTACGAAGACCTCAACATTTCCTTTGCGACAACTAGTTTTCCTGCAACTGGTGCCTCCGAGATCAGCTGTTTTATTGATGCCCAGCTAGCGTTTATAGCAACTGCAACTGCTGGTGGTGTCATCCTGATCCTTCTGACCTCCACCATAGTGTTGGCATGTACCGTCTCAAGCCTGAAACGTCGTCACCGGGCCCCTCGTCCATCCCGAAGCAATGCAGACCTGGTGAGTGGAACGGGCTACTGGGGTACCGAGAGAAGAGAGGGCGGCATTGTGGGTCCATGCGAAACCAGCGTTCTACTGGAGGAGGTAAAGACAGACGGCGAGGAGGAAGAGATGCATGATGGCGCGGCAGGGCCGAGCCAGTACATCACCACTTCTAACGCAGCCGGTGATTCAGAGAGCGTCCCGACAGCCATTCAGAGCTCAACCTCAAGGGATTCCTGCATAGATCCCATTAGTTTGGAGAACATGCCTCTCATGGTGTAAAGTATAAGAGCTTTTTTGTATGCTGGGCTCCGATGTTAGGCATTTTACTTCTCTTTTTTGCCTTTTTTTTTTTTTTTAAATGTCTTCAACAGTTCAGCTACTGCAGTTAAAAAAAAATGCTAACAAATGTGCGCAGCAACAAGCAGCCTTACAGGGTTTTTCAGAATTGTTTAACTAACTACAATTTCTGCTCATCCTGTTAAAAGGAAAATTCTTGAATTATTAGATGAATTTGATGGGTCAAATAGTCAGTAAATAGAAAACTTTGACCTTTTCACAGATTAGGTCAATGCAGTTCTCTCATCTCAATCAGCTCTGGAGATCTGTTTAATGTGGATGACAAGGACAACAAGTAAATGAAATTTCTGTGTATGTTTGTATATACTGTGAAATTGGTATCTAACATCAGCATTGTCTCACATTCTGGCTATTTTTTTAATATGACAAGCAGCAGCATATTTCCAGAAATCGAAGAGCACATTTACTCGCTGTAGACAAAGAGCCAAACAGATTAACTCTATACACTGTGCACAAATAGCAGACCACAAAATGTACTTAAAGCTGGTGTGTGCGTGTAATTTCTGCTGTAATTTCCACTACAGTCACCAAACTGCATTGCAAAAATAATGAATGTTTTTGAAACATTTATCTGCCATTGGTCGGTCAAACAGTTTGGATGAAACAACCTATGAATGGCTTGCTAATATTTAACTCCGAATATTAAGCAGGGACAAAAGAAATCACACACTTCAGTTTTAAAATGGGTAAAGCAATTCCATTCTGCCTTCCACATCCTATAACAATGAGCAGGTTTTCTCTCCTAGAACACTGACATCTCAATGTAAAATAAAATGAAATGCTACTGATAAAAATGTTAGTTCTGTTTATCATTTACAATCAGATTTTGATATTTCCTGAGTGTTGCTTGCTGTGCGAAACTCACAACAGCAATGCTACTGTTAAGTTAGTTGCCATATTTAGCTTCAGAAGGTGTTATTGGTGGTTAAAAAGTGGGTGTTCAGTGAAAGGAACTTTCCAAGATTACAAATAAGAGGCATGAGATCATTTACCTTTAGATGACTTCTGCTCTGCAAAGAATTCTTTCTCTTATAGATATTTTTGAACAATTAATAACTGCTTCTTTCAGAAAATCAACAGCAGTGCTTTAAAACACCTCAAAAAGGAGCCTCATATCCTAGAACACAGTTTAGATAGAAAAACGTGCTTCTGTTTTTCATACTCTGTTACCACAGATTCTTTCCTCAGGAAAAAAAAAAACTGCTATTAGCAAAAACGAATGCAGCCATTTCACAGCTTCATTTCCTGTCAAGTGAAGTGACAGTTCCGTATTCATCACTATATACTTCAGTTCAACAAATGCTTCAGAGGATGCCCAAGTAAGTAAATATTCTGCTGTTTTGTCTAGCATAAACCAATAATTAAGTTATTTAATACTGCACAGCAAAACATTTAAGTCACGTTTTTAAAGTAACTACATAGCACTACAAAATAGAGTAGAAAACAGTCTGTCAGAAACGAATTGTCCAATATTGACTGCTAAATAAATGAAAAACCTACTTTTTTCCATTGTCATTGTCATGCTACGAGAATTCACTTACAGTGAGTGCAACATTTGTATACAAGCATTAGTTGCATTTTGTAGAAGTTACATGAAAACGATAAATGTAAAAGTTTTAATCTGAGCATACTGCAAGAGAATTTGTAGGGAGATAAGGTCTGTTGAGTCTTATTTGTAAAAATGTCTCTTTTTGGCAAGGTTCTCTAAGGACACCATGAGGACTACTCTTTGCACACTTGTCTTCCTCTTCTCTCTACCATGGAGTCTAAACGGCCATTTAACAACCAGCCATAAGAATATTGAGGTAACAAACACAGCAGAAAATGCATCAAGGCAGAGGGACTACACTATTGATTCTGGAACAGAAAACGTGGTTTCACTTTCAAGAAGCGTTCAGACGCAACACCTCACGAGTCACTCAGAGCAGCAAGGTATCCGGCTGAGGACAACCAATGGTGAAGACGAGACATCAAGGACAAAGAGGAATGTACATTATGACACACACAACTTGACTACTGCGTCAACACACCCTGAAATGCAAATGCAGGACGAGGTAACTCTACAAAAGGAACAATTAAAACCAACAGAAAGTACCCGCAGACCACATACTACATCTCTTTTGCAGACAGAGAATGCTACAGAATTTAATGCCTCTGCTAAACCACCCAATGCCACAAGAGCAGGTGTTTCACCAGAAGAAAAGACAAGCAGTGGACTTTCTGAGACACAGGAAGCCACACAGGAAACGCCTTCTACTTCTGATTTCACTGGACTCTATGATGCGCAAGCAAATAAAACAGCCATGGATAGCAACAAAACCAATACAAATAAAGATCTTCAAACAGCCCAGCCCTCAATGGAGACTACAGACCAACGAAGCCCAATGACTCATGCCCACACTTCCGCAATAACAACTGTTACTGATTTCAACGGGACAGTAAGCACCAGTGGAGTGAAAACCACAGAGAGGAAAGAAGTCACAGACAAGTGGACAAGCACTCAAGGACCTGAGCTTGAGACTTCATCTATGACTAAGCCAAAAAAGACGTTGACCACCACTAAAAAGACCACCACAAAGCGAAGTCCACCTCCATCTAAAGACAACCAGCAAGCGAACCCAGGTCCTGTTGTGGCGGCTGTGATAGGCACCACTTTTGTCTTAATGCTCATAGCGATAATCTTTATCTTGGTAAGGAAGCGGAAAATGCAAAGAAGGCAGCTAGAAAATCCAGAGTGGGCCGGACCCTCGCCATTTCTGGATGGCGATGTTCAACCGAACTTGCCAAATATGGATGAATCCGAGACCATCAATAGACAAGGCTTCAACCAGATGTCCACTTCCAGATACCTCTCCCAACGGCTCTCAAAACACCTGACATTCGGGAGGAACACAAGTGAGGACGTTCTCATGGGGGACATCCTGCAAGGAAGCACGTTTGGCAGACAAAATCCAGATGAGGTCCAAGCTCCCAATGGGAACCCGACAACTGCTCAAGACTCAACTGAGACAGAAGAAAACAAAATCCAGGAAGGTCAAGCATCTGTGGACTCTTCCGACACCAAAACACCTGCGCCAGGAAGTGCGCAAGAACCTGTGATGGAGAACAAAGAATCAAAGCAGACTGATGACCTCACTCCATCTTTGTCTTCTGGCCCGGATACTGTAATTAAACCGCCTCCACCTTTAGTGTCTATAGATCTTGATTCCCTTTCAGAGGAAGCAGCTCCTTTGCAAACATCAGATGGTGGGATTGTTCCACCTGCTCCACCACTGCCATAATCTCATGTGACTATCTAAAAACCACCAAAACAAGACAACCAACACACTCATATTTGCTTTCTAAAAGTCAAACAAATTATGTAAACACGACTTATTGACTTATCGAAACAAAAAGTTCAGGACATATTAAAGAGGTTGTGTTTTTTATTAGCCAACAGGCTTTAATTATTATGTTAATCATGATTTGCTCCTTGCCAAACAGTGGCTGCTCAATCTAGAGAGAATCTGATTGGACAAAAAGCTGTGTAGTCCAGGATGAATCATCCATATTCTTGGTCAGGGGTGTCTAATCATGCCCCTGGAGGGCCAATGTTCAGAAGAATTTAGCTTAAAACAGCTCCAACACACTTTCCTGGAAGTTCCTAGTGAGTCTGAAGACCTTGATCAACTGCTTCAGGTGTGTTTAATTAGGGTTGGAGCTAAATTCTGCAGGACAGTGGCCCTCCAGGAACAAGTTTGGACACCCCACTTTTTGGTCAATTTTCACAGAAGACAGAGCCTGTATAATTTTAAAATTGCATATCTGCTTGAGGTTAGTTTAAGTACACCAGCATATAGCTGCTTCGAAGCTAATAACTAAAATGTCAATGCTTTTGTCATATTAGTACTTTAAAAAGCAACGTCTACAGGCTAATGTATGGCTAGCTCAGGCATAAAAGCCACAGAATGTCCCGTCTTTATTCTTATGCACTTAAATGTGTTTATGAGAAAGAGAGAATGTAACCACAATACCCAGTTTGTGAATGAATTACTGCATTGCTATTGCCACTGGGAGCATGTCTGAGCTTCAAACTGAGAGGAACTGTCAGACGAACAGACCCAATTGCAGCTCACTCTAAAAATACAAAGTGTTGCAACAACACGGTCTTGTGTCCTTCTTCCTTCAGCTATAAAACAAAAAGGGTAAATGCGAGTTGCAGGACTGTATGCTAATATGTTGCCTTATAAGCACCTTAAAATCTTTAGGGGCATCAGCTGTTAAAGGGGTCATATGTAGATATGTGGGGGCGTGTTAGAACGAGCCGTTTTAGGTAGGTGTGGCTGACTCTTAACTTTTATAAAGAATATCTCTTTGGATTTGAGACTTTAGTCTTTGCAACTTTACAGATCTTCTTTATGCACCAAGAGCTTGTAACACTCCAAAGAGAAAGGAAAACTTGATATCGCATCATATGACCCCTTTAATATAATTTTCGATGCTAATCATTAATCTTATGAATAATTTGCATCAGAGATTAAAATGATCTGTGACAATAGATTTCTTTAATTATAAGAATGCAAACATTATGTCTGCCTGTAAGAGGCCAACAAAGCTGCTTTATCCCAAAAAGAAAATGTAAATACTACGACCAGTGAAACAACAGACACTCATTATACATTTACACTCCAAAATTAATGATTCACAAACTTCAGTGGAAAGATGCTGTTTAAACACTGTCAAACTACATTAAAATTATATTTAGTCAGCATTGAGAGAAAAATTAAGCGATTCAAGAACCTTTAACTGAAACGAACATCATGAAAATCATTATACAGCCGGTTCTCGGTTTCCAACACTAACCCGCTCTGCCTAGGGATCAGAAAACTGAAGTACTACTACTGAGAAAGGTATGAAGTTAGTACAAGTAGTATACTGTGTGTCTTCTGCAGAATGATGAATGCAGGGCCTGTAAACCACCTGCAGCAGAAGTGAAAGAGGAAATGTCATAGCTGAGTCAAATTGGGAAACAGACCACAAGACTATTTTCTGCCTTTTGATTTATTTTCAACAAAACTCACTTCATCCGTTGGGATTGATCGAGAGTTCGGTGGTTACATGAATGCCATTACCTTTAAACTACTAGTTTGTGGGACGCCAACAACAACATTATTATTATTATCATCCAATTCAGACACCATACATTGGTAAAGCTATAGTACTTTTTTGTTAGGGTTATTAGTGGTCGACCGATATTGGTTTTTTGACAGCCGATACCGATATCTTGGAAAGCAGGGTGGCTGATGGCTGATATAAAGCCGATATAATTGTATTTATTTTAATTTATATTTAAGAAATTTTAAATCATTTGAAAATGGATTTAAAATAATTGTGTAAAATAAACATACTTATACTTTAGAAGACAAAGCATTTTTCACAAATAAATTAATATTTATTAAAAATCTAATTAAAAAGGAAGTAAACATGGTAACCAACAGGGCACTCAGTATTCTGGGAAGTTTGTCTGAATCATTATTTTTTATTTTTTCAAATAAAGCCAAGGTAACACTCATTTTACATACAGCACGCAATGAAAATGACATGA